>NC_089151.1:18575188-18881346 GCF_009819655.1 Sylvia atricapilla | reverse complement strand
TACTTCTCAAGCCACTGGTAAAAGCCTCATATCAAATTTCTCGTTAAAATAGAATCCTTTTCTAAAAAGAAAAAAACCCCACATACATCAGTCAGAGTTTGACAAGAAAAAGCTGTTCTTCAGAAATTTTCCCAATCTTAAATGAAAATGTTTCAAAAATTAAAGAAAGTAGAAAATGGTGCAAGAAATCCCTACAGTTTGGTCATATCAGGAAAATGATGATGGGCAATACATTATGTTTGACCTTGATAACCTCTGATCAAAATTTAAATGGTTCTCTGTAGAAATCATTATATTCTAATTATTTTCTCAGAAGATTCATGATTATTTAAATGGCATAAGATTCATCACCAAGTGATATTCCCAAAGTGAAAACAGTATTATCATAATAATAATAATCTTCCTAGAAATATCAATACAATAGAGAGTTTGTATCAAATCAAAATAATTTAAAAAATAATACATCTGGTGCTGAAAATTTTTACCTGCACAGCATGGAAGAACACTGAGCTGTATAAGTGGCTACATCTAAGGATTTTAAAAAGAAAAGTATCTGATTGGAATTTTTCACTTTAATATTATCAACATCATCTTGACAACTGTATTTTTTTTTTTTTACTCTGCTGTTTTTATCTACAATCCAAAGAACAGAAACTTAGCAAATCTATTTCCCAAGGCCTGGAAAGTCAGGACAAGGGGGAATGCCTTCAAACTGAAAGAAAGCAGGTTTAGATGAGATATTAGGAGTTGTTCCCTGGCAGGGTGGGCAGGCCCTGGCACAGGGTGCCCAGAGCAGCTGTGGCTGCCCCTGGATCCCTGGCAGTGCCCAAGGGCAGCTTGGACATTGGGGCTTGGATCACCTGGGACAGTGGGAGGTGTCCCTGCCATGGCTGGGGTGGGGCTGGATGGGCTTTGAGGTCCCCTTCCCTTCCCTTCCCTTCCCTTCCCTTCCCTTCCCTTCCCTTCCCTTCCCTTCCCTTCCCTTCCCTTCCCTTCCCTTCCCTTCCCTTCCCTTCCCTTCCCTTCCCTTCCCTTCCCTTCCCTTCCTTCCCTTCCCTTCCTTCCCTTCCCTTCCCTTCCCTTCCCTTCCCTTCCCTTCCCTTCCCTTCCCTTCCTTCCCTTCCCTTCCCTTCCCTTCCCTTCCCTTCCCTTCCCTTCCCTTCCCTTCCCTTCCCTTCCCTTCCCTTCCCTTCCTTCCCTTCCCTTCCCTTACCCTTCCCTTCCCTTCCCTTCCCTTCCCTTCCCTTCCCTTCCCTTCCCTTCCCTTCCCTTCCCTTCCCTTCCCTTCCCTCAAGATCCCATCTGAGAAAAAGGTGTGTTGTTGCTACAAGGCCTCCAACCAAGAGCTGCATGTTATGTTTTAGACTCTGAACACCTTTTTTACCCACAAAAACCTTGCACAGACATGAGAACACTTCCCACAGAAGGATGTTTTCCTTTTAAGACATCGTTCTGCCCACATATAGCTCTAATTTTGCAGGTTTGAAAATACACACCAATTCTGGCTTATTATTAATGTGCATGTTTCTTCTGCTTGGAAATCTGTGCAATAAAATCCCTCAGAATCTAGATGCGAATATCAGCATAACTCATAGTGAATATTGACGTGTCCTAGCACTCACAAGCAAGTTGAATTCTCCAGTAAATCCACTCCCTCACCTCTTCAAGGTCTCCCTCAAGCAGCTGCTGCTATCACAACACCTGGAAGGGCAGATCAGCAGCTCTGTTTGTGACACTGCAGTCAGCAGCTTTCCCCAGGAAACTGAATCTGTCACTTCAGCCAAACATCCATCTTCTCACCACTTCTTGACTTCAAATCCCCAGGCAATGCTGCAAACAGGGACCTGCTGGTGCTCCACAGCCTGGCCTGGCTGGAAATGGAGCAGCTCAAGGAAAAGAGCAGAACTGATCCCAAGAATGCAGTAGGGTAAACACACACACACACATAAATCTACTTTATGTTCACTGTACAGCACATGGAGGATTTTTTAAAAACATGCCAAATTCGATGCGATGCAGCCAGTGGAAGATGCATCTATCAGCCTTTGAAGTTAAAGAGAAATGTTCCCTGAGGTCAAGGCATGTGCTGAGGACACTCAGCACCATTTGAAGAGCACCTGATACTGACTATTATCAAAACCTGGTCTAGACAGACTACAAAAGTTCATTCCTTCATGTTTTTCACTCCTTTGAGTGGCACTTCTGGTATAGTCCCTTGTGATTTCAAAACACCAGGAATTTTCCTCATTTAAGGTCTTGTGAGAGAAAACACTCAAATTCACTTCATATTTCCTATGCCTTTGAAGACATGAAGAAATGTGTTGAGAACTGGATAGAGAAGGACTTTACTTCCTTGTTGAGGCTGGTGCATAATCAATATTTGAGATATTTCTTTTTAAAACATAAGTTTTAATGTTTTCTGTGTAAGATTTATCAATTTCTTTCAAGGCTGCATTGGATGAGGCTTGGAGCAACCTGGTCTAGTGGAAAGTGTCCCTGCCCATGGCAGGGGGTGAAATGGGATCATCTTTAAGGTCCCTTCCAGCCCAAACCAGTCTGTGATTCTATAAAACAAGATGAAGGAATGTAACCTTTTTCTGGGGGGAGATTATTTTAATTTCAGGCCAAACTTTAAATAATAGTTGAAAAATATAGAATTAAAACTTTCAACATGTAAAATTAAAGACCCATGCCAACTTGCATGAATCCCACAGTCCATTTGCAGCCTTATATTTTTAACATTTTCAAGTATTTTTTACAAAAAGAACCTTTTGGATAACCCACAGGTGCAGAAATGGCAAGAGCATTTGGAAATGTGACAGTCAAAAGAATAATAAACAAGGTTTAATCTGGCCAAGTAGTGGTCTTGTTATTGGAACAAAAACTGCTGAGGTTAGGACAGCCTTGGATGTGTGTGTGGGATCTTTATACTTAACAAAAAAAAAGTGATTTGGAAGCACTCAAAACATTAAGCTGAGATCTCCGATGAAATTTCCAGAAATAAAAGAAACCAATATATATTCACTGAGCTACTTATTTTCGACAAAGCAGACTAATAGTTCAGTTTAAATAAAAGGCCCATAAAGAGTTGTTGTCAAGAGAGGGAATTCCTCACTTGGAGATGGGAGGAGTCCTCTCTGGAGTCATTAAAGGCACAATATTTTTTGTGGAAAAGGTAAAATTACAGCACACAGAGCCTAGGTTAGCTTGCCCCTTCTTCCCCTGGATGTCTGAAGGATTCTTTATAAAGGCATTTTTCTCACAGGAAATCTGAAAACTGAAGTCTGCTCAGTGAGTTTCTTGCCTTCAGTGATTGCTTGGCTCTCATTGCAATTGAGGTAACTAGCATTTCACACCTACTGCTTTTAATGGTACTCTTAAAACCCTTATCAACAATCATTTTATGGCATTGCTAATCACTGTTCTAATGATTTACATTTCACCTCGGAGGTGGCTGGATTTCTGTAATGCTGGAACCAGTCTTCCCTTGGTGCACTCGCAAAGCAAAACCCCCTCAAAACTGTCAAAACAAGAGAGACATAAAACTGGAGGCAGTTTTTAATCTCCATAAAGTAATTCTCTAAGTATGTTAATTCTTGTCATTCTACAGAGCACAAGACCAGCACAATTACAACAGTTTAATGTACACCAGACCTGGAATAAAGTCTGCTTCAGGAATTTCTTGCGATTCACCTAATTGGGATTTGAAGTGCTTAATCCCATTTCTACTACTCTCATACTCCTGTCAGCTATGTCTCTATTTTATTTGCTTCCTAGGAATGCAAAGCATTCTCAGTAGTTGTTTTGTAGAAACTCTTGCTGCTCCATTGCCTCACAACAAAAAATATTTTGACAAAACCCTGTTTAGTACAAGAAAAGCATTGACCTCCACATGATCAAACCCATGGGAAGACATGAGGGTATTCTCCTCAGTATATTTGCCTTCTCTGTTCAGTCTTTCTGGGAGGTGTTATTTTTGATAACATTCTCATGTTCAGGCCACGGGAATTTGTACTTTGGCTCATTTCTGAAAACAGAAGTTGCATGAGAGCTTGAGGGAGCCTGAGCCATGCTAAGATGAATAATCATTTGACCTCTGATTTATGCTGTGAGTAACAGGAACATTGATACCCTTTCCAGGTAATCCATTAGTCTTATTTTCATATTATGCTTCCATAAATCTTTGCAACAGCATTTCTAGAGATGAAGCACTGTGCAGCCTCTGTTGAGAAAATAATAGGAGGTTTGCAAACCATGGCCAGTGGTAACACCATCAACCATGTATCAGCTCAGCAATGTTTTTACTGAAATTGTCTGCAGCTGGGTGATTGGAGAGCAATTTATTTTCACAAGCCATCATTTCAGGCAGTTTCAGATGCCTTTTTGTGGACATTAGTGACATTGCCCTGCATTAATTGCAGGTACTGAATTTCTTTCTTTATTTCTGTGCTGCTATTTGCAGGTTGAAGGGATCACCACAGGATCACACCCTGGATAAAGCTGGGAGATTTTCTAATCCACCCTCCAGCCCAGACCAGGGTCAGACAGAGCAGGTTGCTTGCAGCTGCCTTCAAGTCAGGTTTTTTGGTATCTCCAAGGATGGAGAACCCAAAATCCCTCTGGACAACCTGTTCCAGGTTTGGCTGTCCTCACAGTGAAATTTTTTAAATAGGATTTTAAATTTTTAAATAGTATTTCCTGCATTTCAGATTGCTGAGATTACCTCCTCTTCTTTCATTCCATACCACTGAGAAGGGTTTGACTCCATCTTCCTTCCTACCCCTGTCAGGTATTTACAATTCCTGCAATGTTCACAGTTGCCATCAGCAAAGGATGAACTGGAAGGAAAAAAATAACTGGAATTTCAGTTGCTTTAGCCTCTTGCTGCTTCACTGGTTTGTTCTACTTATGGAATAGTTTTACATAGCAGTACTGCCTGCAGACCTGAAACAGAATGGAGGCCCCTCTGGGTGGGAGGAGAAGAACAATTCCTCCTCTTCTATTCTGTGGAATAAACAGAATTATAGCACAGACTGAATTAACCTCTGAGAATAAAGGCAGAGTTCCACCCTTTTTGCCTCTCTGGCAATGAGAAGTTCCCATGCTCCTTCTCACCAGGTCAACAGAATACATAAATAAGAGGAGCCTCAATATTCCCCTGCACAAGGAAGATTCTGAGAACAAAATAACACCCTTTTCCATGAATTTTCAAATTTTCTATCAGAATAATATATTTAAATTCAATTTATAAATTAGTTAAAATAGCAAAAAGGAAAAGAAAGGTTTGGTACCAGAAAATAAGGCATAGAGAGGGAACTTCAGGTATTTTAGCAGCTTGCACCCTGTCCTCCACCCCCACAGTGTGATGAGGGAGAAAATAGGAAGTACTAGAATGGGAAAACTTTTGGATCAAAATAACGACAAGGAAATCACTTATCAAGGACTGATGAGAGGAATCAACTCTCACCTCAAAGCTTTTCTTTTCCAGGCTGGAATAATTACAACTCTCCCACCCTTTCCTCCCAGCAGAGCTGCTCCATCCCTCTGCTCATCCTGGAGCCTCCTCTGGGCTCCCTCCAGCAGCTCCAAATCTTATGCAAGAGCAGAGAGGATCTTGGTGGATAAAAACGGGAATATTCACCTCTGGTTACAAAGGCAGCCTGGCCAAGCTGTGTGATTTACAGAATGCCTGAGCTACTTAACAAAATTATTTCCCTTTACTCTTCTGACAAGTTTCTACTTGTACTATCTACTTAACTTGTTTTGCTGAGGTGCAGCTCAGGGTCAATAAAAGAAGCAGGGAAGACCAGTAAGGACCTTGGAGCTGTATTGTAGAGGCTGCAAGGAAAGCAGAGTTTGTAACTGAAATTCTGAACATTTCACATAGTGTATTAAAGTTCTAGTGCAAGTCTGCATTTGCAAAGACTGAAAAGAATCCCCGCTTGGGCACATGACACTAAAATTTTGAATTTCAGCATTTCTTCAAAGGCATACTCACATATAACAGGAAATAATTCTGTGCATATTTAGGGAGCATTTATAGCAGAGTCATCACTTCTGTTCTCTATCATCACAACATTCATCACAATGATTTTAGTCTAGACAGTTTTTTCTCATGATTAAAAATGTTTATTCATAAAACAATTTAGTTTCACGTTTGGGAACTTCGTATAATTCATTTGCATTAAATAACACTTTTAGTGGCTTTGAAAGGGAAACAACTCTACTTATTTCTGTATACACATCTCTTATAAAAGGACTTGAATATTTAGGTAGCTATCATTTATAGCTGCTACCACCTTGGATTCAGTGTAATTTATCAGGCTTTGTAAAAGCATTTCTGGAATACCTTGATTAAACAAACGTTCCATTGCTAGATTAATCAGAGCTTTCATAATATTTCCACAAAATATTTATCTGAATTAGGACTGGTTTTCACTAAGATACCTTCATGATCAAGGACTGCAATAGGCATTTAATAAAACAACCAAACACTTGACTGTTTTTTCTCTGCACTGAGACGTTATTGCAGCTCCTGCTGACAAGATTAGAAGTGGTGTTAAGGAAGATTTAGATTAATGAAACAACATGTAAAGTCATAGGAGAATATATTATAGAAAACCACACACTTATCATATAATCTGTTCTTGTACTTGTCCATTACACAGATTTATTGTGTCTTTACACAAATAAGTGCAAGTGTGCTTGACTCTAAAGGCTTGGACCAAAGATTCTTGACATCAACAGAAAACTCTTGGTGACTTCAAAGAGCTTTGCAGCAGAATTTATATAATCTGTGAGACAAACCTCCCATACAAAAAGATATTCAGCATCACATCTTCTAATTTAGACTCAATTATCCTTCAAACCAGGGTTTATGCTAAAAGCAGATCTAATAATAAACTCAATTGGACACCTGAACTCTTTCCAGAGTACCAATGGTCTCTGCCTGTTCAGAGCAAGGCTGGAGTCCAGGAGACCCAGAGACAACCCTCTCTCACTGGTGGCAGGTAGGGACACCAGGAATGAAGTCACAGCCTGTTCCCATGGGGAAGAAACACACCCTGTTGAAGAAATAAACATCCCCCAGAATGAGGGTGCTTTGGAAAAATTTAAATATACACCGACAAAGAAAAGCCTCTTGGTTTGAATCAGTCTATACTTTAATTCTTTGTGCTAGTTTCCATCTAAGAAGGCTTCACAACCCAATTAAGGTTCTTTTTTAGACCACAGACAATGCTTTTGTTATCTGTAGTAAGGGGACATGTTTAAAGCCCTGTTTAAACCAGAATACCATTCAGAGTTGAGATGTGTCCTCTGCTGTCTCAGTGGATCCAGGGCAATATGAAATGTTGCTGGGCAAATAAATTCTGACAGCCAGTGGTGTACAGCGATTCTGACCATCAGCCTCAGATTTCCCCAAGCTCTGAAATACAGTCAGCACCAGGCACACATTTATACTGACCCAAAGCTGTCCTTTGCTTTTCATACTCTTTCTAATACTTGCCCTGGTTCAGGTCACAAAACTCTGCAGTTCTTCTTTATTCAAGTGCTTCTCTTTTTAGGAAAAATTGCCCTGGAAGCTGTGTAATTGCACTGCTCAGTGTGGGTGAGGAATTGGATTTGGACTATGAATAGAATACAGTCATCCGAATATTTCCCAGTTAATGATCTGTATTAAAATAAACCTGCAACTTCATCCATTAGCTCTCCTCTCTACAGAAGAAGGGAAATGCAATCAAAACAGAACAGAAAAAAAAATTAGTTTTGGCTCCAGGGCATCATTGTTTTAGCTTAGCTATGGCATCATCTACAATCAGGAAACGATCAGCATTCTAGGACTGTAAATCACCTTAAATGGTGACTGACATCATACACTTGGGTGTCAATCTTGCTTCATGCTTTTGTTCCAAAGGCTTATTTGCAGCCATTGCAATTCACCTTTGAGTGCCTTAGGTGAAGTGTCCTCAATGTGAAAACACTTACCTTTGGCCAGATGGAAATACTTACCCATTGCTGTCACATTTCTCTCATCTTGAACACCACTGTGAAAATATGGAAAGAGACTGTTCTCCATTCAAGCTCTTTCTTAGTTAACTTTGAGGAAGACAATTGCTTAGCTTAGTTTTTAGTAATTCATTATATATAAGTTTTACAGTGGCCTTTTTCTCCTCCTCTCCCCTGCTCTAAAAGAAATAGTGCTGGGAATTACTGTGTGCTTTATTTTTTCCAATGTACTCATCGTAAATCTTAAATCATTGATCCCTTCTACAAGCACTGGCAAATTGTGACACATTTCTCTATTACTTTCTATCACATTTAGCTACAGATAAATATCTGAAGAGCTTGAAACTGATGGCCCTAAAAAACCAGATGGGGGATCTTTCTGCTAATGGCAGGAGTGTTTGCTCTCACAAAGGCACGAGACATCCAAATTTTGGCAAGAAGCTGCCATGTGCCCCCGGCTGGCTTAAGGAAGCTTCTCATTTCAGCCAAGCAGGACCCACTCTGATGTGCCAGAGCCCAAACACAAAGCTCAGGGACCAAAAAGAAGCAGAAATCTTCCCTCAGCAGAGGTCTGGCACCTTCAGACTTTTAAGAAGCTCCAAGTCTGCTTGCATGGAGCTGCTGCAGAGCCCAGGACTTCTCAGGTGTGCTGGAAAAATGAACCAGGATTTCAGGAAACTGCTCTGCAGTGGACAGTGTGAAGGCTGGCAAATGCTCTTACAAAGGCATTTCATATTGACGCTACAGTTTCTCTCTGACATATTATCCACACACCAGCAACTGAGAAATGAGACCTCAATTCCAGCTTGGATCATCTGGCCTGAGCTTCCACATGGATAAGAAGTGCTGTGATAGCTCTCTATAGCAGCTTAATTTCAAAATCGCTGAAGCCTGAAGCCTCAAATGAGTTTTCCCTTCTGAAACAGAAAATAAAACTTCAAGATCCAACTGTTGAAAAGCTTCCCTAAATCTCCTGGGAATCACAGTGCAATTTTATATGGCAATAACAGCCATCATATCCATAATTCTTAATTAGATAAAGCCTTAACCCTATGAGATCAAATATGTTTTATGTACAATCTTTCTTCCTGTTAATGTTAAAAAAAAATATTTAAAAAATACTCTATTCCATACAGAGTAGTAAATGCCCTAAAGTACACAGCATATTGATAGCAAATATTGAATTTGAGGGGTGGAGGACAAAAAAATTTGAAGCAACCCTCCCTCCCACCATTTCAAAGACAAGTCATAAGTAGAAATTGGAAGGTTTCCAGTTGGTGTTCCAACACTGTCCAACAGCAAAAAGAGATGATTGGCAAGGTCAGACTATTTCTAGAAGCAGCATTTAAACACTGGTTTTACTGAAACTTGAAAAATTTCCTAAGAGATGGGACAACAGAGTATTAAGGAATTAGAAAAGACTTTAAGTAAAAAAAGGCTTTCCTCAAAGGGAGCATGAAAACAAATTGATTCTACAATTGACCTGAGATATTTGAATTGACAGAATTAAACCTAGTGTATCCTCAGGAAAAATCATGTAGTATAGTTTTCCAATATTGGTGTATTGTCCAATTATCCTTTTAAATATGCCTAAATCACCATTTTACCCAAATGCTTTCCAAAAATCTGGTTATCAGCAACACTCCCACACAGTTCTGGCTCAGGTCAAAGCCCCACTTATTTTAATTGCTCAACTATCCTAATTCCAACTGGTTGTTTAGTAAAGACTATAATAAAAAAAGAACAAGTAGTTGAAAAGTTCTCCCTCAACAATTTACATTGAGGGGGTTTCCTCAGCCAGGTGTGGTTTTATTTTCACAGGCTCTTGATGGATTTCTTTTCTACATTTCACACGCACATCAAAATCCAAAAAACATTTTTTGCTGCTGTACATCCTGCAGCAAGGGATTTCAGTGCTTAATGACATCAATGTTAAATTTTAGCATATTTTAAATTAATATATGAGTACTGATGAAAAACATTCAGCTCTGTCCCCTCAGTCTGTCTCCATTCAGTCTGTACTTGAAAAAAGAAAATTAATCCCCTCCCCGCACCCTTTTTTTTTAAATTAAGTTTACTTAACTTTGCACGTGTTTAAAAATCTGTTACTGCTGTGCAAGAGTAGGTTCAAGACTAGGCAAAACACAACAGTTTGGCTTTAACAAAGGGTAAAACCTGACCAAGGTGAAATGAGTGGTTTTCAGACGGATTTATGGCTTGGCCTTTTGTTTTCAGAAATTCCTCTGTTATGCCCTGACTTGCCTGAAGATGGTACTGGCATCACACAGACCTTCCTGCCAGCTCCAAAGCACCACAGCACAACTCAAACACCTCATCTCGGCATCCTCAGTGCAGAGCTGAAACCATCTCAGGCAGCTGCTCTGAATATTTTAATCCTGGTTCTTCTCTAATTTACAGTAATTTAAATATAAAATAATAAGTTCTTCATGGTGCATTATTGTGCAAATAGCATTTAATGAACCTATTTTTCTCCAGCTCTAACTTAGCTTTCCAGAGTGAGCATTGCTACAGGTGGGAAAATAATGGATGTTTAGTTCTGTATCTAAACCTTCAAAAATGAGGAGTGGCTTGGTAGATTTTTAACAGAACTTGAGGATGGAAAAGGAGAGAGAAAATGGTGAGGGAAAACCATCCCTGCCTTGGGGCAACCTGCAGTGCATTACTTACCACAAAATAAACTATTTAATGCAAGAAAACTTCACAAAAACACTGAAAATGCTGTGTTTGAGGAAGAAATTAAGAAGTACTTAAATTGAAAGGGTATTTTTTTTCATACAGTATTTCACTTTGAATCAGATGATAAAACACTAATCCACTTGCTTATTTCAGGGGAGGTTCTGATGTTTTTAAATAAAACCCTAAATTCTTATTTAGGGAGCAGGAAAGCTGAGAGGAGTGATGAAGATCACTGGAGATATATATATTTTTCTATGTATGATGCAGGTTATATACAAGTTATGGATAAAAGATGTAACTTAGAGTCAGCTGATGTCACTGAGCTTAAATGGCTTTGAATTTAACATTTTTCAGCTTTCATCTTCCAGTCTTATATCAAACTTGATAATTTTGACCTTATTTTCTTATATAATTGATTGATATGCCAACCAAATATGAGCTTGTTTTAAGGCAAAAGAAAAACACATACAAAAAAGATTCTGAATGTCCTAATCTTCCAATAAAGAATGTAAAGGATTTTTATTAAACAGAAAAAAGAAAAATTATTTGTATGTACCAGACAGCATCCTGGAGTCCAATGGGAATCTCTTTTAATGCTGCTGGAGACAAATGATGCGAGGCCTTGAGTGACAGCTGTGTTCACCTTGTGCTGAAACTGAGAGTGTGAGGCAATATTCTAATGTCTACTCAATGAGTGAACAGATTTGTTTGGATCAAGATGCTTTTTGTGCTGTAAAATGACTCGTTTTTTGGTATCAAAGATGATTTTGTTCATACACACATGATGCTGAACAGGAAAACCAATAAACCACCAACCCAACATATCAGGGCATGGGCAGAGAAGGCAAAATTTATCTACATTTTATAAGTTTCTACTCTGGCGGTAATGAAAATTCACCTTGGAAGGAACAACTGTGTTAGAATGAAGAGCAGACTCAACTAATCTAATCCAAACACCTAGAGAAAAAAAAACCCAAAAACTAAAGCTGATTCTATGGATTGCTACCTGCACTGACTTCAGGGACTTCTGAAGTCTGTGTATAACTCATTTACATATAATGGGCAAATTTTTCTAATAAAAACCCAAAATACACCATAAATGATCAGAAAGATTCATAGATGTATAACAATGACTTAGGAACATTTCCTTGCAAAGACAGGGCACAGGGCATGGCTGCCAGTGCCAGAGGGCAGGCTGGATGGGATCTGGGGCAGGAATTGTTCCCTGGCAGGGTGGGCAGGCCCTGGCACAGGGTGCCCAGAGCAGCTGTGGCTGCCCCTGGATCCCTGGCAGTGCCCAAGGGCAGCTTGGACATTGGGGCTTGGATCACCTGGGACAGTGGGAGGTGTCCCTGCCCATGGCTGGAGAGACATGGAATGATCCTTCCAACCCAAACTATCCTCTGATTCCATGCAAGGTGAGAGCTGGATGTATTTCCTAATGTCTCTTTGCTTGATCCTGGGTTAATTAACACAAACATCCCCAAAATAATGTATTTCCTCAACCCAAACCATTCTGGGTTTCCATGATTCTCTGAAGTGTTGAGAGACCAATTGTAGAACCTAAATGTGGATCTTCCAAATCAGGAGTAAAACCAGGAAAATACATAACTTATAAGACTTTAAGGGTTGATTTTTGAATAACATCACACAGAAACACATACAAACCTTCCCCTTCTGAGATGATCCAGAGACCAGAAATAAACCCATAAAATTAATTGAGCTCCCCATGAAACTTGGAGGAAGGTCAAAATTACGTTACTTCTCCCAGGTGGGTAGTGAGACACATCATCACAAAAACCTTTCCCCTAATCCAGCTCTCTGCATCAATTTCCACTTCAGCTCAATTTTCATAAAGATTAAACAGAAGAACTGGATGGCAGCTGCATCTGCTGCCAAAGTTGGAGCCAACACAAGTCTAAGATAACATCCTTTCCTATATCATACCAAATATCTGAAGGATTTCATGCTTCCGTGGTGCTGAATTTCTGGATTTTTGTCCATATTCTCTATTTTCCAGTTCTTCAGTGTTGCTGAAGGAAGCAAATCTTTTCCATTTGAAGGAAGAACAATGACAAAATGGCAACATCATATATATACAGTTATATAAGTTTTGAGTACCCAAGTGGGATCCTGAATATAAAGGGTTTTTTGAAAAATGTTCTCTTGGATCAATTATTAATTGCCCTGATTTAAATATTTTCTAATGATCTTTTGTGTCATATTAGAAGATTCATTTTACCACCAGAATCTTCTATATTTCCTTTATTTTATGTGACCTGAAATCTGTTTTCAGTGGAGAGCACATTATCTCTATCACCTTCCTATTTTCTTCTTATTTGTGAACTTATACCTTTTGATGATATTTTTGTTTCCTTGCATCTCATTTGAAATTTGAGTTCTTGGTCACTGAAATTGTTCTGATGCAGCTTCAGCTCAGCTGCACTTTGTATTTTCCTGAAAGGCAGGTGACAGAATATAATGGTTCAGTGTGAACCACAAAGATTATCTGCTGTTCTTTGCAACATGTGCCCAAAAAGTCTTCTCAAAACACTTGCTTGTTTAAAGATGATTTGAGAGGTTTTTTATTGCTGCATGCATTTCCCTAAACAGGGATTTCATCTTTTCAGACCATGTGTGCTTTAAATGGATTCATTCAGGAAGCTTTCTCTGAGTTATTGATGGCTCTAAATTAACATTATAATATAAATAGCTCTGACCTCCTGTGCTTTTGTGATTTGTCTGGAGGCTCTCCAGAGGAGAGCATAGAAAGGAGAGCTATGCTCTTGTTACACTACAAGGATGCACATCCTTCCCTTCCCTTCCCTTCCCTTCCCTTCCCTTCCCTTCCCTCCCTTCCTCCCTTCCCTTCCCTTCCCTTCCTCCTTCCCTTCCCTTCCCTTCCCTTCCCTTCCCTTCCCTTCCCTTCCCTTCCCTTCCTCCCTTCCCTTCCTTCCCTTCCTCCTTCCCTTCCCTTCCCTTCCCTTCCTTCCCTCCCTTCCCTTCCCTTCCCTTCCCTTCCCTTCCCTTCCCTTCCCTTCCCTTCCCTTCCTTCCCTTCCCTTCCCTTCCCTTCCCTTCCCTTCCTTCCCTTCCCTTCCCTTCCCTTTATTTGGTGGATTTTTTTGGCACAGGGGCCATTGGGAGTTTCTCCCTCCACAGCTGTTTCACACAACCACGGCACTACATGTCTGTCCTATTTAGGATTTTGGAGCCAGAAAGAAACCACGACTTTGGAGGGGAAAAACACAATACAAGACTGAGGTGAACGAGGTACAGCAGGACACTTTACACTTACTACACTTAATTACATTGCAGAGTCAGAGCACTGATGGAGGCTGAGAGCCAGAACAGGGAGATTCTGAGACCTGCTGTTGAGGAAGTGCCAGAGAAGTACACAGATAACTGACATAATTCCTGCTTTCTGACCACATTTAAGATGTGTGATGCTCTTATTGAGCTCAGACTTTCACCTGTGCCTTATTTCTTCAGTGAAGAAGGTAATAAATTCCTTCTTCAGTAAAGCTGGTGAGTCCAAGGGTTCTGAGCAAGACCCAACAGACTTGTGCAGAATCCTTAAGGCTGGAGAAGCCCTCCCAGGCCATGGAGTCCCAGCTCAATGCCCACCTTGTCCCCAGCCCAGAGCACTCAGTGCCACCTCCAGCCCTTCCTGGGACACCTCCAGGTGGGCACTCCAAACCTCCCTGGGCAGCCCCTGCCAAGGCTGAGCACCCTTTCAGTGAAAAAAGGAAGTATGAAGCCTCTCACAACAAAGAATGTACATTTTCTCAGCTCTCAAATTTCTCTACCTGTTAATCTGTCTTGTGTTGACTGGCTTAATTTCTATTCCCTAACATTCACTTCTACTCCCTGCAATTTCATAGGTTCTCAGTAATTCCAAATTCCTAACTTCATTATGGGCATCATGGGATTAAAAGCTTTTGTGTGTACATTTCTTGTTGTGCTCTAAGTCCAGCACAGTTTGCACCTACCTGTCCAGCTGAGTGAGGTAAGAAATCTACTCCCTGTTCTCTTACCTGGAGACCAAAGTCAACCCCTTGGACATGCAAGATGAATCTAAAAAAGCTTTGGAGTTCTGCTTTCATATATTCCTAGAACTATCTTAAGAATTATTTTCCTCATGGAAGCCTGACTGTAAACTTCTTATGGCAATAATTCCTGAATTCAGCCAAGTCAACAGAAGCATTTCTCAGTGATTTTTATTTAACCAACATGTGTAAATTCTAATGGCCAGTTCATTGGTAGCCAGGTTTGTATTATTATTGATATACTGAAAATATTCAAGACTGCAGGATTTCTCTCCATGTTTTTTAAGTTAATCTAGTTTATTTACATGGTTTAAGTAATGCAGCTGCATCCAAGGATGCATCCTAAAAATTCTGCAATAACCCAAAATTGTTTTAAAAAAAGCTATAGCCCACATTTCTTTTCCCTTATTACTAAAAAACAGTAATGTCTGCACTTACAGCAGTGCAAAATTTTTGTAGCTTTAATTTTTAAGCTCCTCCAGCTCTCACTCTTTACCTTTGTATGTGTTGCATAGTAATATTATTCTGGCTCCGTTTATAGCTTCATGAAAACTATACAACCTACTTTAGTATTCTTTAGTCCTTAACAAGTGAGACTGGGAATTGAGAGTAATCACTAATGGTTATCTGCCTTTCCTATTTAAAAACAATAATGATGTTCACTCATCCTGAACAAGGACTTTAATTAATCATTGTAGTAATGCAGACTGAAGTCCCAGTGTTACTATCACTGACACATAACAGTAATTAAGTCCTGCTTAAATGCTATTATTCTGTAAAATAAATCTTTGCATCAAGACCCAATATTTAGCAAAATTAAAATATAGCCCTATTACTCTACTCTCAAAATTTTCAAGCAGGCAGGTATTTCAGGCAGGTATTGTTTTTATCATGTGAGAGCTGGTAATTACACAATTATAAGGCTATTTTCAGGCAGTGCATAAATAATATATTTTTATATGTATTCGGTCTATTATTTCCTTATATATGTTTAATTCTTATATTAAGAGACAAATTTCTCCTTCTATAAGTATTTTCACTCGATTTTGCAACGTATATCTAAATTCCACTAAGTGTAGCTTAACCTCCAGGTTTGTATGGGAAAGCCCAACTTTGTGCCTTACCTCCCAGACTGGTACCCTGATTGACTGAAATACAATCTTCACCTTCTACTTAGATATGGCTCCTACTAGCTATAACCTAATTAGATTAAAAGCAACCCAGTGCATCTTTTTCCATGTGAATAATTCAAGTGAAATGACTAATTAAATTCTAAAGGGAAGCACAGAGCTATTTACCCTGCTACCTTGGAGTTCTCATCGCTGTGGCCATGAACACCTCTCCTTGTTCTGCCACATTTCAGAACATCCCCCCAGGTCGGAATGTTACACAAGGAAATTTCTAAGGAAGAAGGAAACAAAAATAGAAGGAAAAGCATTTCTGCAGCACCTGAAACGTACATTTCATAGGCACTCTGCCCTCTACAGTGTCATACTCTGAAGGCAATGAATTATAGATGTTATTGGGTGTTTTGGCACCTCTTTAGGTGGACTCCACATATATTTTTTTATGGAATTTGATATTTTTTTTCCTCAAGCCTTGTCACAGCTACTCAAAGAAAACCTTGGCTAGTATCCACTTTGCTTTCTATCCCAGATTTTCCACAGTTCTCGTGTAACATTCTGGTCCTGTCAATGGAAGAAATCAGTCACTAAGTCACAGAGATGTCAATGTTAGAATGAAAATGAAAACTAAAATAAAATAAAGGGAAGGGAAGGGAAGGAGGGAAGGAAGGGAAGGAAGGGGGGAGGGAGAAGAGAAGAGAAGAGAAGAGAAAGAAGAGAGAGAAGAAAGAAGAGAAGAGAAGAAAGAGAAAGAGAGAAAGAGAGAGAGAAAGAAGAAGAAAGAAAAGAAAAGAAAAGAAAAGAAAGAAAAAGAAAGAAAAGAAGAAAAAAAAAAAGAAAAGAAAGAAAGAAAAGAAAAGAAAAGAAAGAAAGAAAAGAAAAGAAAGAAAGAAAAGAAAAGAAAGAAGAAAAGAAAAAGATGAGGAAGTGTTCTTATGTTTCCATTGGGTAACACTGCATTCCAGAGCCAGGGACTGTGCTTTGCATTCCAGGCACTTGTGCACAAATCTCTTCACCCCTGAGCTTTCCCTACCAAATTAGTGATTGTGATGCTGACTTTTCCCTACCTGGATCATCAGGTCACAAACACGGTATCAATCAGTGCCTGTTAGGCACCTTGGTATGTAGAAATCAAAGCACAAAGTATTTGTCTAGCTGGGTAGAAACCTAGTATCAAGCTCTCAGCATGAAAATTGAATCTGACTTTTAATGAGGAGATTTGGATAGGTGGTCCGGTTTTGAACTTAAAACACTGAGAAACACTTTCCAAGTATATTTTTGTCCTTTTAATTAGAACCTTTTCTCATTTTTCCAATCTCTTTCAACAACCCTCTAATATTTTTCAGGGTTGCCTTTTGAGGGGCAGGCACAAAGTGAGGCAGATATACTGAACAAGGGATATCAAAGCCTGAATTTCCCCTGTCACTTTAACCACATGAAAGCTCTCCAAATGTATTCCCTTGCTCCTCTTAGTGTTTGTATAATGAGATCAGTGGAAGTGACACTAACATCTCCCTGTTCCATTTGCAGCTGCTGGGAGCTGAAGGATAGCTGTGCGATGGTAATTATTCTATTTGAAAAGGGAATATTTGCTACTGCATTCTTTCTTACAGTTTTTTTTTTTTTCTCCATGTTCTGACTGTGTTCTCAGTTTTGGGGAGGAAAGGGAGGAAAAGAAGAGCACTAGAAGGGATGATCCCTGCCTTGAAATTTAAAACCTGATGAAAAGAAAGAGGAGACGACTAACTGGTGGTGTCAGAGGACAGAGAAAAAATTATGATAGGCTAGGAGGAGGAAAGAGTCTGTGGTTGTGCTTATCAAATCAACTTTATCTGGAGCTCTGATGTCCAAAATAACTTGTGCCAGTCTTCAGGACTAGAACCAGTAAAGCTCTGCAAGAATCAGAGAATCCCAGAATGGTTTGGGTTGAAAGGCACCTTAAAGCTCATCCCATTCCACCCTCTGCCATGGGCAGGGACACCTCCCACTGTCCCAGGCTGCTCCAAACCCAGTGTCCAACCTGGCCTTGGGCACTGCCAGGGATCCAGGGCCAAGTCCTGTTCTTGTCTCAAATATTCCTGACATGCTCAATGCCCTCCCTACAACATCCTGTATTAAAGCATCTCTTCACATGATCATCTTCCATACATCTAACATGATTGAACTCTTTCAGATAAGTTTCACAGGTGAAGCCATGAGTGCAGAAAAAGGCTCCCAAACCTGACATGAAATTGGATTTATTTGCTGTGTGCTGCACACATCCTGCTGTGATGCCACTCCAGGCTATAGAAACTGCTGCTTATTCACAAGTATGGAATGCTTATGCAAGAATGCACCAGCACTCCCAGACAAGATGCAAATAGTTTTCCTCAGAAGAGCTGCTTTATCATACGTGGATTTTTGTGGAAAAGACAAAATACACAGACTTTCCCTTTGATAAATTCTGGAGGAGAAGCAATACAATTTTTTTTTATTTTTATACAGATATTCTTCTCCAGACAAAGTAGCCAGGGGTGTGTGCTCTTTTAACATATTATTTTCTTAATTATACTCAATTTTGAGAGGCTTGCCACCACTCCTGGGCAGTGCAGTTATTAGTACCTCTTCAGGGATCAGTATGGCTTAATCTTACTTCTGGAGGAGAGTACATTAAAGCTCTTTGAACGATTTATTTTTTGATTCAGGTACTGAACCAGGCAATAAAAACTAAGAAAAACTATGGAGATCAAATTAAAACTAAAATTTGCCACTTTTACTCCATCAATTCTAGAACTTCAGAAATGTAATCGATTTTGCTTTGCTACATGAAATGACCCCATTTTGTTTCAGGGATCCCTTTGAAAAGCAAAGGAAAACAAAGGTAAAATTGTTAAACTGTGGGTAGATAAAATTCTGGTTGTATTTTATTGTTGGTTCAAAAGTTAGTCTAAAACAGGGTAAGAGAGGAGATGGAATCTAAATTATCATCTTAAGGGAATTGTCAGGCTTGTTGATTTTGTATCTGCTTTACTAATTAATTATTTTATCTCAACACAGTTTTGCTGAAGTCTGCATGTAGCTGGCACTGACTGAATTCAGAGAAAAAAAATCCAATAAAACTATAAAAGGTCTTGTAGGAAAGCTGTAAAGAAGATTACACTTACCAGGCAAATGTATGAACAGGTAACAGTTACCAGCAGCTGAACTTTGCCATCCAAATTAATATAAAAGACAAATAATCAAGAGATCTGTCTCGTTTGGGTGCCTCAGTGAGTTAACTTTTCAAAACCTGATTGGCATCACCTCACAGCCTGCTGAGGGTGAGGTTGAATACCACCTTGTAGCATTCCATGACCATCTTTGTCTCAGAAATCTCTCTTGGCAGCATTTGACTTTTTGGAAATCAAAGAATTCAGACATTTAGGAACATTGTTAATTCTTTAATTACAGCATGACCTAAGTGACATCTGGGTGCTTAATATATGATAAGAGGCCATGGGAAAAAGCTTGGAATGGGGTATTTGTGGAAATAGATTGTTTTGGGGATGTTTTGTGTTAATTAACCCAGGATCAAGCAAAGAGACATTAGGAAATACATCCAGCTCTCACCTTGCATGGAATCAGAGGACAGTTTGGGTTGGAAGGATCATTCCGTGTCATCTCCTGCCATGGCAGGGACACCTCCCACTGTCCCAGGTGATCCAAGCCCCAGTGTCCAAGCGCCCTTGGGCACTGCCAGGGATCCAGGGGCAGCCACAGCTGCTCTGGGCACCCTGTGCCAGGGCCTGCCCACCCTGCCAGGGAACAATTCCTGCCCCAGATCCCATCCAGCCCTGCCTCTGGCACTGGCAGCCATGCCCTGGCTCTGGCCCTCCAGCCCTTGGCCATTGTCTCTCTCCATCTTTCCTGCAGCTCCTTCAGGCCCTGCAAGGCCACCCTGAGCTCAGCCGAGCTTCTCCTGTGCAGGTGAACACTCCCAGCTGTGGCAGCCTTTCCTCCCAGAGCTGCTCCATCCCTCTGCTCCTGCTGGAGCCTGCTCTGGGCTCTCTCCGGCAGCTCCAGCTCCTCCCTGGGCTGGGCCCAGGGCTAGAGGAAGCACTTTGGTCACAAAACCTCCCAGATTTACGCAAGGGGATGACTTGAGTTATTTCTAGTGTTTGTTGTTTAGCTGTTGGTACGTGTGAATGAGCCAGCACTTGTTAGTTCATTTGAATATAAAATAGAAAAATCTCTTTCCCCTTTTTTTTGGTAAATGTTTGATGCAGTATGTCATTTAACATAGTAGCAATAAAAAAAAAAAAAATTGATCAAACACTGAAATAGTTGCTTTGTTTGCCAGTCAGAGAACAATGCCAGTTGTCAGCATTTGAATTATTATAGAGCCATTTGACATGTGTACAAAAAGCCTGTGCATTCTTGACTTGTCTTGTATTGCATCAGCAAATAGAATTACTTAATGGGATTACTATTGAGTTATATTGTACATTTCTATTTCAGTTACGGCCTTTGTACATTGCCTCTCTTTGTACTTTACAGATGTAACTACATTATTAAAATTAAAAATGTAACAATGAAGTGCAAGATGCCTCATTAAAAAATATTTATATTGTGTGTTTTAAAAATATTTTGAAACTTGAACAATTATGCTAAAACTCCACATGCTAAAATTTATTTTTAATTATTGCACAGAATCAAAGTCTCATAGACTGCTTTGCCTTGGAAGGGACCTTAAAGCCCATCTTGTTCCACCCTTGCCATGGGCAAGGACATTTTCCACTATGCCAGTGGGCTCCAAGACCTCTCCAGCCTGGTCTTGGACACTTCCAGAGATCCAGGGGCAGCCACAACTTATAAACACTAAACTTGTTATTTATGCTATGTAGTTAAAAAGGGATCAATCAAATTTGTTATTTGAAAGACCATTACTTCTATTGGTTGGACCCAAAGCAAATCAGGGCAAAAATGGGATGCTGCTCATGGGGAGGAGTGAAAACTGAAACTGCTCAATAGTGACTGGGCACAGTGTGGATCGGGATGTTCCTCTCAGGATGTCTGATTGTAGCTGTGTTTTTAAGCTGAAAGCTGATAATAGCTACTATTTGGATTTTTGGCAAATAATTTGTTGCAGCTGTAGTTGTTCACATGTATCATTAAGTGCCAGGGCATATATGGAAAAAATTCCTGTCCCTTGCAGGGTATTTCATAGCTCTTCTGCTATAAAACTTACTACACTAAGCTGTGAAAAATTTCCCAACTCCAAAGTATTTCCAACCCTCTGAGAAAACAAAAGTCCAATATACCAATTGGAATTCTTCACAGTGGTTAGAAGCAACCATCAGTTCTGTTTACAGTATGGGATTATAAATTATATTGAAATATCCTTCAGTTAGAGTCGTTCTCCAACACTGCAAAGAGATGGATGGTCTCCAGGGTAAGGTTGTCATAAAAAGGAAAATCAAACCAGCTGAATAATACAATAAGTCTGTGTATCAAGCCAGCTCAACCAAGCAGTGATAAGAACTGTGGCAGGCTTTGAGAAGCTGGCTGACAGATTTCATTTGTCTGAGTTCAGATCCTGCCCCAGTGTCGTATGTCATATCCTCCCACCACCCCTTTGGTGTTCTACCAGCACCCCTCCAGGTGCTGTCAGGGGATTTGAAGGAGTCTGCCAGTTAAAATGCTTGAATGGATAATTCAAGAGCACAAGTAGAGAGACCATTTGATTTATTTTAGGGTTTTTTACACACCACAGAATTGACACATGTTTTGCATTTGGTTGTGTGTGACTCTACATGTATATTAAACTCTAGGACACAAATGTGTAGCGCAGTGTTAAAGTGGGATATTTGACATAAATAGTAATGAGAACGAAAAATGAAGATGATTAAGCCCTTTGACAATATCAAGAGTTAGTTGTAAGTCTGTGACTGTGATGCAAGATCTGGAGCCACATCAGATATTACCAGAGTCCCCCAGTTTAAACACAAAGGCCTGTCCACCTGCACAAAACAGAAATTGCCCTGTGTTCGCCACAGTGTTTCCCCTGTGACTTCATTTCCTCATGGATTTTAACTCCTTTTTGCATTCACTCCACCCAAGTAACAAAATCCCAGAGTCACTGAGGCTGGAGAAGCCCTCCCAGCCCATGGAGTCCCAGCTCAATGCCACCTTGTCCCCAGCCCAAGCACTCAGTGCCACCTCCAGCCCTTCCTGGGCACCTCCACCATGGGCACTCCAAACCTCCCTGGGCAGCCCCTGCCAAGGCTGAGCACCCTTTCCATGGGAAATTCCTGCTGCTGGCCAAGCTGAGCCTCCCCTGGCCAGCCTGAGGCCGTTCCCTCTGCTCCTGTCCCTTTCCAGCTCCCTCAGCCCCTCCTGGGGCTCCAGACCCTTCCCAGCTCCTTCCCTGCCCTGGACACCCCCAGCCCCTCCATGTCCCTCTCTGTGAGGCCCAGAGCTGGCACAGGACCTGGTGACTCATAAAAAGTTATATTTTAGAGACCTGTCTAATGCACATTCCTGAGTTAGTTCTGAATGAGTTTCGAGAAATCATTCAGATTACTAAAGTGGATCCAGAAACTCTTAGGTGCATAAATATCCATCTGATGATTCACCCACCCTGCAGCTGTGTGGCTGCTCTGGATGTCCTGCTTACATTGGTGCTTCCCAAACAGCACCAGGTACCTGTGCTCCGGTAGCACACACCGTGCACAAACAGCTCTAGAGCAGCTGTGCTCGTTTTGGGAAGCAGCTCTGGGGAGTTAAACACTTCAAACAACCCAATATATATATTTCTCACAGACCCTGCTCAGCAGGAGCAAGGGCTGGAGCATCATGAGCAGCAGTTGTCTACACAAGCACACAGACACACTCCCAAAATCCAGTACTCACCATTCCATGGCCTTTCAGGGATGAGAACAGTTGAACAAACCCCCCTGTCAGGAAACTCAGGGCTTTGGGTTTTGAGCTTGAAGCTCCAGCAGACACAAATTCCCATCTCATTTTACACAAATCTCTCCCCCACATTGACCTACACAAAAGATATGTAAATCAATAAAAAACCCAATTGAAAATAAGTAATCAAAATAGCACATTTTGTGAGTAAAATTCAGCATCACACTTTTGATGTGAAATCTATTATATTTAAAAATCTAATCTAAAGCTGGCAACTGTTTAAGAAAGCATTCTTTATGAGTACTGGATAGATATAAGTTTTAATAACAAATTCTTTGCTTACAGGACAAATCTTTGGACATTATTGACACTCTGAACAGAAATAGGAAATGATAAACTGCAGTTTAAAATTTAATGGCACTTTTATTTCAGATCAAAATTGAAGGTTTTGCGTAGCATTTGTGGTGTAGTCCAACAGGTTCCTAAAATCAAAGGAATAAAATTCAAGTCCAACATTATTCATAAAAAAAAATATTTACATATATATCTCTCAGCAAATGTCACTTATATTTTTGAAATGTCAAGAGTATTCATTCCCTGAGCAGTTCTAAGCTTTTTGATCACAGAAGATCTCCTGAAGGATGTGGACAAAGGGCAAATATCCAAAAATTCCTGAGGTGCTAAGTGCACCTGAGCTATGCATCACAAAGACACAGCAGCCTGACTGTGGAAGAAAAAAGAATTCTAAAATTCCAGTTCACATCCAATCAAGACACAGGCTTCTATATTTTCATTTTAATTAATTTAAAAATCTTTACCTTTCCATTTGTGAGCAAAAATAAAAGTGTATGTGAATGTAAATGTCTGGAAAAAGAAAACAGTAACTAAAGCTGCCTTTAATCAGCAGCACTCAGGAATAAAAAAGCTGCCAGAAAACTGTTTCTGTGCACTGGAGTTACCAGTCCAGCCTGATGCCAGAATGCCTCTGGCAGTGTTGTTTTGACACACTGGTAATGTCTGCAACTTGTTAGTGAGGGCTGTATTAAATCATCTTGTCACCAATTCCAGCTTTTATCAAGTTAACTTAAACAAATCCACCACTTAAAATGGAACACATATTTTTTCCATAGAGTAAATCTGGATACAACGTCTTCGAAATCTCATTTTCCTGTCTATATCTAGCACCAGACTTGTGTGGGAAGACAGAAGAAAGAGAAGCACCATTTTTTTTTACGTTTAAAAAAGTATAAAATGGCAAAAATTATTTTTCCACTCCCAAACTTTAAAAGCACTGCCTTTTAAATAATGTTGATCTTAGCCAAAAAGAGAAAGAAAAGCTGGTGAGTGATACAAGATTTAACATCAGAGGGAAGGTGTCGACAAGAAAAAACGTTTTTAGAGTTTACACTGGGACTGTTAGTCATGTTTTGAAAACTTGGCACCTTTTATACTTTAGGGTTGCAAAATCAAATAAAATAAAACTATTAAGTGTAATAGTGGAGCCAAAGGATGTGTATGAAGGATGACACAAACCCCCACACGGCAGCAGTAGATGGCTTCATGGTCTGACACAGCTGTCAGGGTGACTTAAACCCTGGAAAAACTGGAATTTCCAGAGAGAAGGGGCCCTGACTTCCTAAGAGAGCACCGACTGCAGCACAGACTCCTGAATGAACACATATCCATGTGTCCTAAAGCTTGTGAACTCTGGAGAAGAGCAAACCACAATATTTGCTTTTATCTAAGCCTTTTTATTACACAAAAGTGCAGTAAAAGAGCCTGGAAGTGTTTCAGCAGTTTCTAATTAAAATATTTAAAAACTATTCAGACATAAGACTCTATCTTCTCTTCACTAAAATAAACATAATTTCAGTAATCATAGTAGATTAAATCCTGTGTCTAAGATTATTTTTTTCCACTCCTAATTCTAAGTTTAAGGTATAACAAATAACTGATAAGAAACTAAAAATGACCACTTTTTTTTAAATTATGTTCACTTTCTTGAACTAAATTATGCTATTTTTGCCCAGTTTGGCAGAAATTGATCGTGGTCCATCTCTCAGGGATATCAGCCTCTTGGGCAGAGCAACCCCAAACTGGGAAGTGATGAGTGGATGCATAGCCATATTCCAGCAAAATTTATGGATAGAGAGAGATGCTGTGTCTCCTGGCTCTGAACTCAAGGTATTTGGGTCAAGCTTGAACTTCTTAAACTTTCAGAAAACTGGGAAAGTTAACGTAGCTCTCAGAGGAATGGGCCTTCCTGTGTTCTTCTGGGTGAATAAACAACACAATTGTTTTGAATGAGCTATTTTGAGTCACTTGAATTAGCAGGAGCTCCCTGTAGGAAATTTTCCTACTCGTGGCGAATTCAGCTGGGATTGCTCTGTAAGCACAGTTTTAAACGAGATTGTGGGTACAGGATTTAGCCTGAGAATGATTAAGCCCACTGTTGTACACTTGTGACTAGAAGGAGGCAGCAAATGTTCCTCTACTGAAGTGTTTGAAAAAACCTGCAAAGTTCTTCTTAGGTAAATGTGTTACTCATCCGTGAAGAGCGTTTGTTAAAGCTTTAATTCAAAAATACTCTCCTTAATGACCTGCTCTGCCAGCCAGACACACCTCTAATCAGAACCTTAGTTCTGAAAAAAACTCACTTCCACTGGTCTTATGTGGAGGTTATCAAATACCCAGCTAAACCTGTTGGTATTTGAACGCTTCCTCTTCTTTTTCAAAATAAAGAAGCATCTCCATGGATGAATACAAAATGCAGAGGGTGCCCAGAGCAGCTGTGGCTGCCCCTGGATCCCTGGCAGTGCCCAAGGCCAGGTTGGACACTGGGACTTGGAGAGGCCGGGGACAGTGGGAGGTGTCCCTGCCATGGCAGGGGGGTAGGACTGGATGGGTTTTAAGGCCTCTTCCAACCCAAACTATTTTATGATTCTATAATAATCTATGAATATACTTGTACTAATTTGAAAGCAAACCAGTGAGAAGCTCCAAGTCAGAACTACAATTTAAAAGGAAAATTAAAACAAATGCAATAGTAAAAAACCACTGTCAGAGTCAGAACACAACCTGACCCCCTGTTGGTCAGGGTGTTGGTGTCAGCCCAGTCAAGTCCTCCTGCAGTGACAGATGTGGTTCTGTTGGAGCAATGATCCTGTAGAAGGGTGGAGTTTTCCTCTGAAGGTCCAGTGGTGGTGAGATGGGTCTGGTCTCCCTCTGACAATCCAGTGCAGACAGGCTGTGCTGCTGTTCTCAATCCCAGGTTTCCAGGTAGGAATGCTGGGCTCCTCCCCCTGGGTGGAGCCTGTCCCAATGGGATGATGTAATTGTCTCAGCCCTGCAGTGAGCCTGGATGGCCCATGAACAGCAGATACCCCTGGAGGAGGATGGGTCAGGGAAGGGATAAAGAACACTGCCCAGCCTGGTTTGAACAGCTGGTGATAGAACACATACTGCTGGTTACATCCTGCATTGCAACCTAAGACAATGCTCTGCCCCTACTGCTGAGCTGCACCATTGATTTCCTTTCAAGAGCTAACTAAAATATCATAATGGGTTTTCTTCTTGAAATCCATCAGCTACCACAGAATAGTATAGATGGGCAAAATTCATGACTCAGCTGGAAGAGTTCATGATGGTTCTGTGAGACTGACTTACAGGCTGTCTTGATCACTGGAGAGTCAGTAAAATTCCTTAGGTTTCATGTCTTAGTAAAGCTACTAAACACTTTGGATTTATAGTAAATACAGAATTCCACACTTTGACCTTCTTTCTCTGAGATTTGCAGCAAAGGCCACGTTGCTTACCTTAAAAACTCCCCTGCTGCAAAGAGAAGCCAAAACACATGAAGTATGAGTTGGTGGGTTCCCTCCACCTTCAGCAGGAACACAAAACCATTCCTCATACTTCAGTTAGTTTCATCTTCAGTTGGTTCCTTAGAATTCCACATTCCTTAATCCCAGCATTGCTCACTTCCTGCAGATACCAGCACAAAACAACTTTATCTGAGCAAGGTGACCAAAAAAAAAAAAAAAAAAAAAAAAAAAAAAAAAAAACTGACTTTAAAATCATGATCTGAAAGGGTTGGTTTAATAAGGAACTTATTCAGGAACCCCACATATGCAATCTATGCAATCTAAAGATAATACTTTAATTATTTAAATTAGCTTTATTTAGGGTCCAAATGGGATTCCTAAGGATACCCAACACTACAAGGCATAAATGACAGAACAAGTCTAAATGTCGGTCCACATACATTACAAATTCCGCTCCTTATCTGTATCTGCACAGAGGAAACTATTTTTTTACATAATGATAAACAAATACAAGGAGAGAAACTTGATTGAAATAAAATGAGGCTTTCCACATTATAAAGCATTGTCTATTATACTGTGTTTCCCCTATAAATAAAATCAAGCCCAGAATTTGCCCAAACATGACATATTTAATTGGATAGACAATAGAGTCTGACAAGAAGCACACACCATTGGGATACTCTGTGTGCCCCCTTTGACTATTGCAGAAAATCCACTTTTTTCCCGTTTTTAAAAGAAATGGACATTGCACATACTGTTGGCATGTTCTGGAATAAGGTTTTACAAAAGCTAAGATTAATATTCATGTGACAATAAGATGTCACCAATCTGCCCTGGATAAGAAATGTCTACAATATGTTCCTTCTTCTTTTTAATGAACAAATATTTTTATTAATGGAAAAAGATGAAAAGATTGAATGTTTTGCTTGGATTGTGAAATTTGAAGGAATGACAACTTTCCTAATACCAGCCTATGAAATATCAGACTGGATTTAGAAAGGTTTTAAGAGTTTATTAATCTACAACAAAAGCAGAGAAAAACTCAGAAGCATTCAGTATATTTTGGAAAAAAAATTTGTTACTTATGCAACTTACAACTGTTAAAAACAGGAAATGGGATTTTCCTGATGAACTTCCATTGGCATTGGAGAAGTCCTCAACTTCTTTGATCACACATAAAAAAAAAAAAGGTGAAGAACCTTAGAGAAGTAATACCATAATATCTTACGCTAAATTCAACATTTTTACTTGCTAAGCACTATTTATTCTATCTGGTTAATTTTGAGAAGTTTGCAACTAGAAATGCCTCTTCTCCTGTCCTCTTCCTTTCTGCAAATACATTGAAAATTTTGAAAACAGTCCAGAGAGTTTTCATTAACAAAGGGATGTCAAAGGCATGTCAGGAAAATCTCCAAGGAAAGTTCAGTAAATGTTTCTCCATTTTTAATAATTATTGATTATTTAACAGCAAGGCTTCCAGATGCTGAAATGGCAAAAACAGTGTTGGCAGCAAATCAGCACAGTTGGAACTGTCTACACTGAGTATGAGAAAATAAAGTTAAGTGCAGTAATCTTAGGAATTATTTTACTTCTCTAAGTAAAATGCCTTCGCCTACATTATTTTACTTTTAATTATTTCATGGTCACCAAATTCACTTTGTGCTGATGTTGTGCTTCAGCCAAGGACTGTTTCCAAACAAACAAACCTGAAGATAAAAAAAAAAAAAAGTAAAAAATCATAGAGCATTCAACCAGGTGGAGTCTGGGCTCTTCCCAGGGAACAAGAGACAGGAAAAAGGAAACAGGCTCAAGCTATGCCAGGGGAAGCTGAGGTTGGACATCAGGAAGAATTTCTCCATGGGAAAGGCTGTTATTGAAACAATTCTCATCAATATTTGTTCTAAAAAAAGAAAGGGGTAGAAGAAAAATTGTGACATTGTGTTGGCTCTTGGTTTGTATTTATTGATTTAAAAATCCATTTAACCTTAACTTGTTCAGTGCCTTATTATGCCCAAGGAACATGACCTAACCAGTGCTGAACAGCTTCTGAGAAGGAGCCTGATTGATTTCAAATCCCAGTCATTTAACTCCAGCCAAAAAGAGCATTGGACTGAAAAGCATGAACATGCCTCAATCACAAGTGTTGATATGAATCTGGCCACGTGGGGAAAGCCACCCAAGGGCACAAGAAGAATAAAGAACAACAAAGTGAAGAGAGATGTGAGCAGACAGGAGCTGTTTCATTATGGTTATACAGTAATTGAAACAAAGCATGTTTGAACAAAAGTTAAAATGTCTTTAAAATAAAACAAGCTGTGGAAGCTAAATTCAAATCTGTTATGTGTATCTTCATCTGTTCTGTGAGTTTTAGAGACTCCATGAAGTCCTTGCAGTCTGCCCAAAGGCTGAGGAAGTTCTTGAATTTGACATTTTAAACAGACAAATCTTCTGCAAAATAGACTGGAGCAAACCTCCCCATAAACAACCTGAATAGCTTTCAAATGAAAGGCATACCTCTAATCTCTTCTCAGCATTCACAGGAACTGCCTGTAACTCTGCAAATAATTTTATCCAGTGGTCAGGCAAGTGGAAGCAATTATCCTTTCAGTCTCAGGTATATGCACACATACATGTATATTCATTTTCTGATGAGGTGAGAATGGACTTTCACCTGAAAAAGAGATCATTGAGAAATTCTGTAGCTCAGTTTTAATTAATCCTGAAAGCATAATGGGAAGAATATAATAGCAATGGGGAAGAGTAATAAAACAATTATGAGAAACTCACATATTCAAAATATTACTGTAACATTCTTTACCATAGGTATATTACAGACTCGAAGTGAGGAATACTTTAGCACGTAAAAACTTGCTGAAGCATCTCCACAGAGAGAAAGAAGTAATCATTCACAATCATTAAGCTCAGACTGAAGCAGACAGAAACACAGGGTGAGGAATCCCAGCATGGACTGGGATGGGGAAAACTCAGAATTGACACCTCTGGACATAACTTACTTAAGTATTACACATAATAATGCCGATTAATAATGCTAATAATGATGCAATCAGCTGGCAAATAAGAGCTTCCTCAGTGACCTGCAAACCCTACATCTGAAAATAACCCTGCTGAAGGTCCAGCTGTGTAGTTTAATACAATTTTTTTTCTAATCTTCTGTGGTGAGAACCTGTGTGTTACTCAGTAAAACAGATTAATACAATGTTTTCTGATTTTGAGAAAGACTTTCATTACATCTGCTTCCTTTTGATCTTTCTTTAGAGCCTAACACTAATGATGAGAATTGATTTCCTGTGTTTATAATAAAGCTGGCATTAGCTATATATTCTTAAATAAAGCTTTAAGATGTATTAGAAAAGGGACATGAGTAGATTTAAAAGTACTAAAGTATTCTTTGAAAAAAGTTTCAGCATTTTGCACTTTGCTTCCAGGGTACAAACACAGAGATTTCACAGACGATGGAGCCAGAGCATGAAGACTTTGCAAACAGGGCAGCCATTCCAAAAGCCCACAGAGGAAGAGGAAGAATGGATCGTTTCTCAAAACTGAGGTGCAGCAGAGAAGGAAGTTCATTTTCAAAATCTCCTGCTGCAGGTTTTTCCACTTTCCCCAGTCCACGTTGGTTTCACCTCTTCATCTGATCTCTGTGATCAGCAGCAGGGCTGAGCACTGCTGGGGTGTTGAGAATTACATTGACTGAATTAAAAGTGCCATTATTTCACCTTTCCACCTAAAGTCAGCTGATTCATGAATAGCAACAAAAGCATCTGGCCTTAGATGATACCGGACACTGAGGTAATTATTCATTTGCCTGTTATTATTGACTAAAGCTGTGAAAACTGTGTAATAAAGGACTTAAAAGATGCAAATGAAACCTTAATATCCACTCCTTCACTAGTCTGAATTTATTAGCAGGTGAGACCCACCTGCAGAGCTGCCCCAGCCCTGGGCACGGCAAGGAGCCGGAGCTGCCGGAGAGAGCCCAGAGCAGGCTCCAGCAGGAGCAGAGGGATGGAGCAGCTCTGCTGGGAGGAAAGGCTGCCACAGCTGGGAGTGTTCACCTGCACAGGAGAAGCTCTGGCTGAGCTCAGGGTGGCCTTGCAGGGCCTGAAGGAGCTGCAGGAAAGAGGAGAGAGACAATGGCCAAGGGCTGGAGGGCCAGGAGCCAGGGCATGGCTGCCAGTGCCAGAGGGCAGGGCTGGATGGGATCTGGGGCAGGAATTGTTCCCTGGCAGGGTGGCAGGCCCTGGCACAGGGTGCCCAGAGCAGCTGTGGCTGCCCCTGGATCCCTGGCAGTGCCCAAGGGCAGCTTGGACATTGGGGCTTGGATCACCTGGGACAGTGGGAGGTGTCCCCTGCCATGGCTGGGGTGGGGCTGGATGGGCTTTGAGGTCCCTTCCACCACAAGCCACTTTATGATTTTAAGATTTCCTTTTGATTTTTATTTATCGTGCACTTGCCTTGATCCAGAATTAAGCTGCCAATAAAAATTGACATTTGGTGGAAAAAAAGGAAACAAGTCCTCTAGGTAAATTAATAAGTTTGTTATATCACTTCTTGCATCTCAAATTACTTTTACATCCTCTCTTCCAAAGCTAGCAGAAAATGCTTTAACAACTCATTAGCTCACTGTTCTGAGACTAAACTGCCTTCCTAGCCCTTAAAGTTGTCAGCACCTTCTGTGTCAGAAGACAATAAGAAAGAAGCCATAAATATATTGCATAAATGAAAGTTTATATCGAGGAGAGTAGCTATGATCATTAAACTTATGATTATCAAGCAAAATTCAGGAAATCCTTCCCCTTTGCTTGGCTGCATGAATTTCTATTTGTCTTTGGAATGACTTGGGTGACTTCCACATTCATTATTTGCACTTTGTTACTGTGAACCGCTTTAATGAATCCTCCAGGGAAATGTGATAAATAACATAACACATACCTCTCTAAAATAAATGTTGGTGAACATAACATATTGTTTTAAGCTATTAGCAACCAAATATAATTACTTAGTTTTTTGTAACCCCTAGGAAGAGTCCCTTGGTTGCTATTACACACAATAGGTATTTATGGGTAATTTGGGATTCATGAGCTTTAGTGCATGGAATCTCACCTTCCATCTGCTTCTTCCATATCTCTAAATTACTGTATGTTGCCATGGTATTTTTTTTTCTTTAAATCATCACATTTTGCAGCAGATTCCAGGTTTCTCACAGTGAAGTAAGGCAGCTGGTTATTCCTCTTCAGTTTTGTTGGGCAAGGGATATGGATTTGTTTCACTTCCCGAGTTGTGCTCAGTGACAAAACACAGGGAGCTGCTGAAGAGGTAAATGTGAAATATGACTTTTGAATATTGCTATGCCAGCTCCTTTTCTTCCACGTTTTCAATCATGCCAATTGCTTTAAATACCTCTTCATAGAATCAATTAGGGAAAAATGGTTTCGTAGAAGTAATGAGGTCATGAAAAGGGTTGAAAAAACTGTGATCCTCTACTCTTTGGTGGAGCAAAATTTATGAGATGATATACACAAAACATATTTTTAATGCATATGTAAATTGTCCATAAATATGACAGATAAAGTGGGTTTTTAGGTTTTCCAGTTTTCAGGCAAGAGGTTTCAAATTAGTTTAATTTTGTAGGAGGTGTCCAAAGGGAAGATTGTCATTCCGTTGAAATACGTGTTACGAACTGGAACCCACCTTGATTTCCAGACAAATGCAAATCCTTGTTCTTATCATTTTAATGTCTTTTAAAGACAGTAAATCTTCATTTGTTCTTAATAACTCTGTATCTGCAGAGTTCCTCTGCCTCTGGCAGAGCCATCTCAACTTTCCACCAGCACAAATGAGAGGACAAGGCAGCTCAAGGACTTTCGACACATCTTTGTGTTATACAGTCAACTGCAAATTGGCTCCACCCAATAACCACACAGTCAGTAGAGAACAGGTCATTTTCAGTTTATTTAGACATGACAGCAGTCAGACTTGCTGGTTTAGGCACAGCTCTGTTTTCATGAGAATATCATATCTGTGCCCAGATAAGCTATTTCTCTTTCATGACACAGATATCAAGAATAATTCTTTTGTGAGGACAAAAAAGACAGGAATATACTGAAATACGGCAGTGTTTTCCAGGAAATGGATTTATTGATTCAAGTGCGAAATTTATCTTCCCTTAAATCTGTGTCAAAACCTAGAACCAATCACAGAATTTGGCTTACAATAATGAGTAACACACACATCCAGCTGCCAAGAAAGAGATGTTCTCTCTTAGCCTGTCCTTGGAAATACACACACAATTTAAAAAAATTAATTGTTTTGTACAAATGACAATGAGAAACTAAGTTTGCATGATATCTAAAGACTTCTGATTTCAAATGTTAGGATTTGACTTTATGAACTTTTTTCATTTTCATGCCCTTTGCATCTTTGTGTTTATTTTTGTTCTCTTAGATGCCAGAAAACTGTATTTCAGAGTAAATTATCTGTTAATCTTCTAAATACAACAGGTATGTGAGATCTGAACTGCAAAAATAGTTATGAAGAACTTATAAATAGTGCTGGACTACAGAGTTCAGAGTATAATGCTATTAAAATATATCTTTTTGGGTTTATGGCAATCTAGAATTGTATTCTTCATGATTAATTGAGGGTAAAACCAAATTGCATTAGAAACTCCTATTTGTAATTGAATATTTTCCATGAAGAAGCTCTTAATTAAAGCTACCAAAGTCCTGGTTTCATTTTTCTTTTCATTTTTCATTGCTTGATGACCTTCTCTGGGACTGAATGTGGACCACATATCATGGAAGAAGGTGAACATCTCTATCAAGGTTGTAAAATCCCACTTTTCCCTTTGGATTTCTGTCAGAGGGGAACTGACAGACTAGAAAAGCCATGGGGCACAAAGTTAATTCTGCATCCTCTTGAAACCTTCAAAATTTATGCTCTGGGTCTGGACAAGAAAAAGAGAAAATTTACCTTTTATTTTATTTTAAATCAAGGACCATTGGTAATGCAAGTTGGAGCGATATATAAAGATCTGATCCCTCTCAGCCCTAAATTTATATTTCACTTAATTAAACAGCAGTAAGTTCATTTACGCTGATATTCTCCTGCTCAGTTTGACTCAGATGTACTGCACCAAAATCCCACATTTCAGTGTGAAGCTGCAATCTCAGGACTCACCTTCCCAGACAGAATCCATGCTTCCTGATGTGCCAATGAATTTAAATAATGCAAAAACCCAAAGCATTTGGGAATAGCAGTAAAGGTTCAGCTTAGCTTGGGTTTGTAAACTGCTGGGCATAATGAAAAAGACTTGAGCGGTCCCACTTGGTAAACCCTGCCTGCACAGAGAGATTCTTTTTGTCATTGTGATTAATTAGGGACTTGGAGTTGTAAATAGGAATTTGTTAATACTTAAAGCACAGCATAATAAAAGAAAGTTTAGGAAAAATAATGCAACATTTTTTTCCTTGATAGAACATATGTAAACATTGATTCAATAAGCCATTTCATGTTTTTATTTCTACTTTTTTTAAATCACAATCAAAACACTGGTTACTACAGAGTCAGGCACTGAGGTATGGGGAGAAGGAAGCTTTAATTCAGGATGGCCCCTCCCTATGAAACCTATCCATTTCACCTTCACTGTACCAGGGAAAAAGTGATTTCTAAATGCATCAATAATCTAAGGCCCATACTTTGGTCCTTTGTTGCCCCTGAATCCCTTATCTTTATGGCAGGCTGTGATATTATCTGTCTCACTGCAGGACAGAAAATAAGAGGCCTGTCAGGATGACATGCATCAAAAAGCACGAGCTTGCTTTAAATGAAAGACCTTCCAACAAGTGAAAGTATTTTCTCTATTTGGTGTGTTGTTTGATATTGCTTTACTTGCCAATACATTTGGATGGAAGGCAAAAAGCAGGAGAAAACCTTTCTAATGCCCATGCTCAGGCTGAGCAATATGGAACAGAGCTGAGCCTCCTGTGCTTGGAATTCTGTCCAACCACTACCACATTCCAGGTAAAATCCACATTTATTTTGCATTATGTATAAGTGAGTATAATAGAATTGAGTTAAATAATAAATACAAACTGTACTTCTGTGGTACAAAATATTTACACTAATAAACTGAATACTGATACTGCCCCTTGTAATCCCTTAGGTTTCAGCACATGTTAAAGATTAAGTACTGAGCAACATATTTATCTCACTATGAAATATTTATCTTCTCCCCTCCTCTAAAGGATAAATAATCTATTTTCCCTGTAGCAAAAAAATTTTGCTTTGAAAGTACTCGTTTTCCTTAATGTGATTTTAATACTTAATTAAAAATTATGGGCTTCATTGAATGGAATACAAATAAGAATATGAATAAAAATAATAAAAAAAAAGAAATAAAAATTAGTCTCCCCCCAAAAACGGAATTTTAGTTGCAATATTAATTGGAGCCAAATGATATGATATTTCAGGGATATTACTGAGTTAACTCAGAAATAATCCAATGGCAGAATTTTGCTGTAGATGTCATACAAAAGTAATTAGAGTTTGAGATTTCTGAAAATATTCAGTCTTGGTCTGGCTCTTTCTTAATCCTTAAGAATTCCATGGTATACCACTCATAAGCTTTAGTGGAACTGGAATTAAGTTTCCAACTCACTTATCAGGTATAAAGTAATCACTTGTTCTCCTTTCCAAAAATTCTGTCCTCCTCCAAATCTGTTCTCATCAGAGACAAATATTTTGGACACTGGATTTGTAATAGCAGAACACTAACATTCAGGTATTTGAGGCAATATGAACTCAGCAGAAGCCAGGGTGTTGGGCAGGTGAATTTGTGCCTAGACCATTGCAGAAAATAATGCAATAGGTGATGTATTTTTCAATAATTTGTCATACTCTAAATTGTGAAAAGTTCTTGTGGAATCCTCTTCACCTTTGGCCTTTCCCTTAAAATGCTTTCCATACACTGAGCTTCCAGCACTGTTTGATTCCTGCCACACACAGAGTCCACTGATTTATATTTGAATCACTCAAGGCAGAACACGTAAATTGCAGGTGGAATTTTAGCAACTCTAGGAAAATATGATCAATAATTATAGGAAAACAAGAGAAGATCACTCATATAATTGAGACCACAGCAGAGTGAGAAACAGGTATAACTCTATTCTTTTTTTTTTTTTTTTCTCTTTCATTCCAAATATTTGGGGCTTTGGTATTTTTAAATTTCTCTGACAGCAGAACTGTAATTATTACAAACTTGCAGTAACTAATTATGACTTCTGATGCTGAGCAAATTACTTCTGGACACCTGTAACACATAGGTCTGCTTTTCTGATAACAGAAATGGTCTGCAGTGTTCTGTTGTTAATCATCTCTCTCATTTACAAGTAAAAAGAATGATACTTTCAAAATCTCATCTTTTCAAGATCACCTTGGTATTCACCATGCTGTGTGTGCTAAACCTTTCCAAAGTGGTTTGATAGCAAATTATGGAGATGATTGTACTGTTAATTCTCTTCAGAAAGTAAATTTGCATTTGCTATAAATGTAAATCATTCTCATATTTGACCAGTTTTCCTCCATGGGGTACTTAATGGTCCTGTAAAGCTTTACATGACTTTTGTCACCCAGAGGTGGTTGGCAGGTGAAGAAAAGAGTGGAAATAAGGAACACCAAATACTCAGCACACTGCTCTTCAGGGGAGAAGCTACCATTAAATGGAGACATGCCCCAAGCCCAGGATCCACATCTGTGTAATATCTGCCTGTACTGCCTGGCTGTGGGTGCCCCCAGTGTGCCTGGACACACTGACAGTCCATCAGCCCAGCCCTGCAGATGTGCAGGAGGTACAGGAACACTTCTGGGAATGGAAATCCAGCTCTCCTTTGCCAAATGATGTGCAGCATTGGAAACCCAGTAGGTGTTACAAAAGTGGACTGAGAAAGACCCTGTGGGCATGTTGTGGTTTGAAAACAAACCAAGTGAGAGGTTCTAAGTCAGAAATAAAATTTAATGAGAAGAAAAGGAAAATAAAAATAAAATAAAATATAATAAATGCAACAATGCAAAAAAAAAAAAAAAAAAAAAAAAAACAAAAAAAAACCAAACAAAAAAAAACCCCAAAACCAAAAAACAACAAAAAAAAAACAACCAAAAAAAAAAACCTACTGACAGAGTCAGAATACAACCTGGTCAGGGTGATGGAAGCAGTCCGGACGAGGTGGTCTTCCTGAAGCAGTGATCTCATAGAAAGGTCTGGTAGCTCTGGTCCTCTGGGAATCCAGTGGATGAAGGCTGCTGCTACTGTCCCAAGTCCCAGCTTATAGCCAGGTGAGAATGCTTGGCTCCTTCCCGTGGGCGGAGCATCTCACAATGGGATGATGAGTCATCCAGGAGGTCCTTGATGGCCCATTAACGAGAGATAACTCCTGGAGGGAGTTATCTATGAGTCATGCACAAGGCATTGATGGGCCATTAACTGAAGATGGTGATAGAATACATCCTAAACTACAACCCAGGACAGGGCATAAGAGGGTACAGGGAGATGAACAGAGCAGTGGGATGTGGGGAATGGTTCAGGACTGGGAACTCACCAGCACTGCAGTAGCTCCTGTAGGAGTGCCTTGCCTTGAGCGAGCCCGTGCCACACCAAGGTGGAACACTGTTGGCACAGTGCTGCAGTACCAGAAACACAATAAAGCCACTATTTTCACCTCCCTTCATACTGAACTCAACAATCTGAAGTTTGTTTAAAGTTATGGCTTTTTCATTTTACAGCTTGATCATCTCGACAACCAGAAGCTTTGATATCCCAGAGATGTGTGATGCTGCTCAATGTGGTTCATTCTACACACTCAGATGAAAGAACATTGCATGGGTTAATGGTATTAATTCAGTTTATGGCTTCCAGAATGCTGCTGCTTTATTGTCTGTTTATGTCTTCTGAGAAAATACATAAATAGTACAGTTAAAAAAAGTTAATCTCAATAGAGTCTTCTCCAAATGCATTCCTTTGGTGCCTGTGATTTACTCTGCAATCTGCTTCTCCTTGAGGGCACTGCTACTTCTTTGTTTAGTTTTGTTGTGTACTACACCATTATTTTACAGAGCATTAAATATCACCAGGAAAATATCAGGCCAGTGTAAATATAATCTTTGAAATGTGTCTTGTTATTCATAATAGGGTACCTTGTGAATTTTCACCTGGGCTATGCATCTATTTCACTTCAGCAGATGTTGCTGATACTCCTAGGGGTATTCTAACTTTCATTGCTTTATTTTCTCACTGAGTAACCAGATGCCAGGCCACAGAAACCCCAAATCCTGATGAAATGTATGTCTACTCCAGCAATCAGAATACAAATTAGGTATCTAATCTACCCCAACAGGGCATAATTACAGATTGAAGACTGCAGGCGAAGACCTAACTGGTGCTTACTTTGCATTTCTTCCAAATATATAACACATTTAGAAAGAATGATTCTGAAGTCTGCACTCTGCTTGGCTCTGTCAAAGCACTGCTGAGTGACTTTTTCTTTATTTTCACTATGTGGCCAGTGGGTTTAATGGAGAGCCAGAACAAGTCCAGACAAACACAACTGGTGTGATCAGAAGCATACAAGAGGTTCACTATGATGGGAAATTAAATGAGTTGTAACTCAACTTCCCCTTCCTGGAGAAAGGATTGGGAAAGGAATATAATGGAGATCTGAAAGTTGCTGGGGATGCAAAGAGCAAATGGATGTGTGTTCTCCCTCAAAACACAGGAACCTGGGTTTGTTCAGGGGGACTATCAGGCAGCAGCTTTAAACCAAAGAACTCATGCAACCAGCGCCTTTGCTACATGAAGGTGTGAAGATAAAAGGATGTACAGCTTCAAAGAGGGATTACAGAAGCTCAGGAGACAGAGATTTAGTATTAACTATCAAACACTGGTATCTCTGGGCAAGATCTTGTACAAGACACCACATTTCCTGGAAGCTGGGAGAACATGACCCTAGCTATGATTGTTCTTTGCCTGAAATTCCAGTAGTAGTCCCCTCTCTTGGAACGAGAGGTCAGAATAAGCTAAATTTAGTCTTGTGTGGCCGTTACATGATGAGCAAAACATTGATTGCAGAGTCACAGAAGGGTTTGGGTTGAGAGGGACCTTAAAGCTCATCCAGGGCCACCCTCTGCCATGGGCAGGGACACCTTCCACTGTCCCAGGGTGCTCCAACCTGGCCTTGGACACTTCCAGGGATGAGACATTCAAAACTTCTGTGGACAACCTGATCACACAAGCTCATTAAATTTCACATTTTCATGAAGCAGGGGAACCTCTGGTGTTAGTTTAAAAAAACCTACAGAAATGTAAGAGAAGGAAAGACAGGGATGAAAAAAACCAAACTCTGGACTGTCTTATTTTTTTGTTTGTTTGTGCAAAATTAGCAAGTATAATGCTTGACCAAGTTCACTTTTGATCTAGATAAGCATTGATGATCTTTATTTTTTAGAAAAGGTACTTTGTACCTAGGAATGTCAACAGAGGGCAAAAGATATGCTTAAATAATATAGGGATTTTGCCTCATAATCTGCAGCCACAGATTCCCACCCAGGGAATGCCCAAACACTGTGAAATCACTACATCACAACCAAATCCTGCAGTCAAGAGAGTAACAAGTCAACAAGAGTTGACTAAATTTCAAACTTAAATCACACAAAATTAGAGGTAAAAAGGGAAAATTACATAAAACAGAGTAATTACTCCTGTCAAAACTGGGAAAGGATAATATTTTATGAAATCTCAGTGAATTTAAATGAATTTTTTTCCAGTTGTTTTAGCATTTTCTGATTTGTTTGAGATTCTACACATGATTTCACACGTGATTTTACTTTAAAATAATAAAAAAGTGCCTGGAAAAATCTCATCCATTGTGAGCAACTGCAGCTATAAACTAAGGTTTGTACCTTTTTTGTAATTTGCTTTTTAAAATATGTTTTGGTCATATTTAATTAAATTAAGTGCTGGAACATCTGAATTACAGTGTCAGAGTTATTCCAGCTTCTCCTGAAGTGTTGAAGGTTTATAATACATTTCAATTAGTTTGGGAAAGAAAGATCCCTTTTAGCTGGGGGTGATACTGAACTGGAATTTAAGTGTTTTGTTTTACATTTAAAATTATCCAGTCTAAAGGAAAATGTAAATTCTATCAAGTTGTTTGTTAGGGAATAAGAGCTAAAAACCAAAATACCAACCAAGACAAAGACCATAGAGAGACCTTGACCTATATGTAGCACTCTTAAATTATAAAATACTAAAAATGGTTTATCCTGGCTAATATTTCATTAAATAGAAGCAGTAATTCCCATGATGTTAGCAACTTAAAAGCAGAATCATAGAGAATAAAGAAATATAAAAGGGGACAGGAAAATCCAACCAAACTTTAATTTGCCCAGAAATTTAGTACTATTTGAATGATAGTACTCTTAGTAATATCCTGAATATATTTGTGTCTTTAGCATGTCACAATAGCCAAAATCAGTATTATTACAGTAAAGAGACTGGCAGTTATAGGGATTTTAACAGTAGTATGGAGAAAATTCTAGTATTGAAAATAGATTATCAGCAAAACTTCCACCAAAAAATTTAAGCAGATCTCTGGGAGATCTTTTGCCTTTAGACAAAATATTTTTTCATTCATTTTGTGAATAAAAACAAGAAAACCCATTGAAATCTTCATTAGCAGGATACTACTGATGTCATAGTAAGAAGTCTGGATGGCTTCTAATATGTTGTATATTTAAAATAAGTTGATTTTTAATTCCAGTAGAACTCCAGAAAAGTTTGAGCTGACCTGTTTTTCATTCCCAGCTCAGGTTTAATTACTACATTTAAACCCAAGACACCTGAAAAAGTTTCATATTCGACTTTTAGTGCTAAAACCAAAGCACACTAAAGTACTCCTGTGTAGCCAACATGGTGGTGGGGGGAAAGAAGAGCTCTTCAGCTTAAAGAATAGTTCAAGAATTCTCTTTAGCAGTCTGAAGGAAAAGCTGGAGCTTTCCATAAAAAGATTAAAGAGCAGGAAAGACATTGGAGGAAGATCTTTCCTCCACTTGGACATGACAGATGATATATCATGTGCCAGTAAAATAAATAATTTCTAGCAGGGGGAATACACTTAACAGCTGAGCAACAGAGATGTAACTTATCCTGTCAGATCATGGGAGTAAGACAAGGAATTAAGAGTCCTGAAATAGTAACAGGGAACAGACAGAAGTAGTTAAGGATTCTGCCATGTGACGCCAGTGTCGGACCCTTTGAAGACAAATGTGGCATCTCAGATGAAAGTATTATTGTTATGAATTTAATTGCCTTTATTAGGCTACAGAGATGGCAATTTATAAATTATTTAGCTGTTCTGCATTTCAACAGCTCCAGTTTTTTAATGGTATCTTCATCTTCTTAATCAATGCTGAAGCTGTGATTTACAGCTCCCCTCCCAAACCTAAAGGCAGCTCTGTAGGAGGAGCTTTGTCACACTGGGAAGAGACTCCAGCTGTCACTGAGTTCAAGAGGACAACTGTGTGCCTCACTTGGGTGTAGATCTGCTTTTTATTGGAGCTCAGCATCAGACTGGCCTTAAAAAGCCAAGAAAGTGTCTTGGACACCTTTTGATGCAGGTCTGTTGGTATTTTGCTGGCACACAGACTCTGACACTCTCTGCAATGACATTTAATGTGTAGGGTTAGTTTGGGTGTGCTGGTCCTTAGCACAAACATTCTCATTATCAAATATTTCAGAAAAGACTTGGATTTTTAGGTATTTATTCTAATTCTTTTTAATCAGAAAATATGCAGGGAAACTTTTATTCATTTTAGTTTAATATGTCACCAGATTTAAAAAAAAATTCCTTTAAACTTTCCTATAACTTCCTTTTGCCCTCAAGACTACTTCTTCTGAGTATACCATGTCCCATTTGTCTTCTGAACAAAAATTACAATTTATACTTTTCCTATTCTTACCATCACAAATACAATTACTTTTAATAAAATATCTTCATACATTTAGATATCTGATATATCCTCAAAACAATTATAATATTAATTTAGAACATTTCTGGCCTTTAAAATTAGATATGTAAAATAAATTTTATTTACTGGCTTTCTTATTAACATGTTCTCCTTCTTTAGCTGTAGATACCATATATACAATATTTTCTCAATGCAAAACATTTTTAAAAAGGCACAAACCCCCTTTTTTCTGTAGGTTTTAAAGTCACACCCAGGAACATAAATAGCTCTGAGCATAGAACAGCAGTTTGGGGTGTAGATTTTGACATCCAAAAGTTTAAGAGCCTGCAGGAACTAGTCCCAGACACTTGTCCCAAAGACAGGTGGGAAATTAATCACCAGCAATTAAACCTATAAACGATAGTTTAATGAAGAGAACAATTAATAATACACATCCTTTTGTGGTTATTCAGGTCCTGACCCAGTCCGTTTTGCTGTAGGATCAGGAAAAAGTTGCTTACTCTGTCCTGATTGTTGCTGACGCCAATTTTTCCAGTTTTAATTGTTGGCTTATTCCTTCTTCTTGTACTAAATGCTTTCAACTCTGAGAGCTGAAGTGAGGCAGCCTTGGCCCAGGCAGGCAGCACAGCCAGACCTGCTCCGTGTGTACATCGCTCCCTTTTCCATTTGCAACTAAAACCTTCCCCAAATGTTTCTCTTTGTGCAGCCTGGCAGCACCATATGTGTTTTAGGACAATAATAATGACAAACAGCTGCAAAAAAACCCCCCAAAGCTACATTTAACACAAACAGTGATGTTTTATTTCATTATGGCTGCAGAACCACAATGAGATGTCTGAGATTCGTTATCACTCGGGTGAGGGGTGAGTGGAAGTGATTGGGTAACACCTCAGGCTTGACATGATTCTAACTCCTAATTAAGCACACCAATTGCAGTCTGAAATGTAAGCAGACTGCTCTCAGGATTGTTCCATTGCTCCACAATGAGCACTTGCACACTTGGATGCTTTTCCCAATGAAACAAAAAAGGAACATGTTTGAAGCAAAGAACCCACCCTCATGAAATGGCTTTGACCCTATCAACAATACCGAAGGGATTTACTTTCCCAAATATTCATCTCTTGAGGATTTAGTTTTCTTTCAGGCATCTTCACTTACAGATCCCACAGAGGTGACAAAGTCCCACTGTATTCTAGACCAGAAAATGATCTGTTAGATGGCTTGACAGTGCGGTAAGGTGTATTTGAAAACCTTCTGTCGTCAGCAATTCCCTATTGGAATTGGAGGTGAAATATTTCATGTCAAGAATGCTGTCACTTAGCAATTGTTCACATGAGACTTGTGTTATAACCTCTTTATGTTGTAAAGGGAAAACTGGATATTCTATTAACAGCCAGGAGAGGAGCTGATGAAAAGCCTTCTTAGGTTACCAGAATCGCCTGAATCTGATTTATTCTGCTGCTTCAAGGACATATCCACACAGAGGATGGAATCCAAAATTTGCAAGGAAAAATTTAATTCTTTTTCCCTCCTGTAGAGCCTAATGCAGGCAGGAAACTGCAACCTCAGGTTGCTGTGGTGCTCTAAAAGCACTACTTTAGTATTTCTCAAATCTACTCCTGAATTTTTGTAATAAACTTGCATCTCAGCCCTTCAAATGGGCCCAGGAGTGGTTAATTATGTAGTGCACAGTGCCCTGCTTACCAGGAGCTGTTTTCAATCTGTGTCCACCCCACAAGCCATGCACTGGTTTGTGATGAAAAACTGCTTTTTGTGAATGTTGTCCCTGACTTCAGCGGAAATTTGGGTTAAAGACGTGATTCTGTGCACTTCAGGGTGAACATGAAGATGGCAAAATAAAGACAGACTTATAAAATGAAATTAATATAATCACAGAATATCCTGGGTTTGAAAGGACCCACAGGGATCATTGAAATCCAACTCCTGGCCCTGCACAGGGCTGCCTCAAGAGTCACATTTATATTACCAGAGAATGACAGAATGGTGTAAAATTGAAAAGAGAATTAAGTTGTGCCACAAAAGATCCCACAGCAATACATATTAATATTTCCTTTAGGGATTCTATACCTAGAAGTGCATGTTTAAAGATGCACACCTGTATTTCAAACACCTCTGACATCATGAAACTGTAGTTACATAAACTGTAAGTTACTGTTCTGCAAAGATCAGTTTTCCTAAGTTGGTCTGATGCATACAGCAATTCCTTAAAATTTTTAAATATTTTTATTTTTATATAAAAATATATTTTTTTTTGATATCCAGTAGAGGCAGTTATGTCAGATGTTTAATGCAAAATTACTGCAAAATTACCACAGGTCTTCATTGCCAACTGTTAGGAAACAGATAAGGAACTTGACATGCTCTTTAAAAATAAGACACTTCAGGAAATCAGGACCATCTCTCTGCTCTTTTCAGGAAAATTTATTATGTTGCCTTATATATTCCTTCCCCCAAACTATTTTTTTTCCTTTACTGCTTCCTCCTTGTGGTTCCCTAAGCAAAAAATTATGGCTTTTTCAAAGCAATTTATTTCTTTTGTTTTCTAAAGCCTCTGCAGTTTGAAAATGCATGAGAAAAGTGCTGGGAGCAGCCACGCCACCATAAATTCCCTACTGTTGCTTTTTGTGAGTCCATCACCAGCACAGATCCTGTCATTGATCTGCATGGGCAGGAGCTCCACTGAAATCAATGGAGACTGCTACAGGAAAAAAGTAATCAAAGGCAGGAAAGTGTCTCCTAATGAACAGCCCTGAAGTCTGTCACAGCCCCATTAGCAAAACCGACTCTGCAGAGAGTTCCCCACGCACGGCTCAGTGCCAGCCAGGAGCAGCTTGGGAATATTGGCATTTCAACACTCGTCACCAACAAAAATTCTGCTTTTTAGCCACAGTTCTCCTCCCAGAGATGAAACATAGGTTTGTTGTTTTGCTGTCCTTTCCCAAACACACTCTAAGATTCCCTGGGCACTTCCTCATTCCTGGTTGAGCGGAGGGAGGAACATCCTTGGAATGGCCATCAAATGTGGAAGAGCGTTATCAAGAACAGGAAAGACCACCCAGGTCCTGAACAGACCACAGAGAAAAAACAACTCTGATCTGTCCTTTCACGTTTATCTGGGGTAGTGAAGGTGTCCCTGTCACCTGGGGCTGGAATGAGATGAGATCGTTCCAATCCAAACCTTTGTATAATTCTACAATTTATATTATAATTTACATTATTATTCTCATGACATATTTATTCTGATTACATCCCACTAGTTCTGACCTGTCACAATACTTAGGGAAGCCTAGACTCTAACAGAAAGTTAATTCAGCATTTTAGAAGCTCCTGCCTGATTTCTGCAATTCCATCACATGAATTAAAGGCACAGGTAGCCAAAAGGAAATTTTCCAAATTCGCAGGGAGGGAGAATAAGCCCATTAGTTTTGTTATCACTTCATCTTACTCCACAAACTACCTTGCCCATAATTAATTTTAAAGTAATTAAAACAATATATAGTGACCTGAGTGAACTCTAGTGATCTAAAGGATCATGAAACAGAGTTTTACTGGTTGCCCAACCCTGTGTGACTGATATGAAGTCTGTCCGTGCCACAGGAATAAACTGGACACAGAAAATCAATCTAAACAGTCCTAAAGCTATCATTTATTCTTCTTAATATATTAAAAGATGCTTCAAAAATAAGAATTCTACATATATTCAGAATCTACAAAAAGCAACTTCTGATTTTTTAACAGGTTCTTTATTTTAAATTCTAAAAATTAAAAAAGAAAACACCAGTTTTTTTAAGCATAAAACTACACTCTGACTATTCACCTTAGACAACCACACTGTGAAATATGAGAAGGCATCATGAAATTTGATGATATCAGTGATTCCTAGTGGAACCAGTGAATTCTCCTTGTACAAAGATAACCTGGATTTACAGCAGAACAACAAAAACCATCAGATATTTGTAGAGACATCCAGGAGGAACACTTGTAATACAATGATGCTGGAAAAGCATGATCACCTGCTAATCCCACCAGATATGTTCAGAGAATGTGAAATATTATTTATGCATTTTCACAATGTTTGTATTTTTACAGAGCCCTTGAAAAAAATATTGGCAAAACCAAAGGCAACTGGAATTTTCTACTGACTTGGAAGAAAATGTGAGTCCATTCTATGTCTAAAACCCACAACATAAAAACCTTTCTGTGTTTCTATTTGTGTGTTTATTTTTTATTATCCTGATTGAACTTTTCTGAACAAAAGAAGTGCTGCAATAATCTCTTCAATCGTGATGAACCTGGTCAAGACCATGAGAGAATTCAAAAGTTTCTGAACTCTGGAACTACCACCCCATTCCCCAGAGGTTACATGGCGTGAATTGCCACTTGTGCAAATAATAATGTTGGGGATTTCAGTGTGATAATGATTCTTCTGAAGCATATTATTCAAAAGAATTAAATATTCAGAGTAATTAGACACTCTAAATAGGAACTTTGATTCTTATCACCTTCCTACACTGATTTTGTGATTCTTTGGGTTTGACATGTGCAAGGTTAAATAAAAAAATCAAAAGCATATATAAAATGCAAATATTTCCTAGAAATAAAGCATTCTGTAGATGAGAGTTTCAGCTTTGCTCTGTATTTTCATATTCTTGTGTAACTTGGAGAAGCGGATAGTTGGCATCAAGTGACAGAAAAAGTCTTAAGGAAATCTGTATACCCTTTGTGCAATGAAGCATGAAGTAATTGCATTGAAAATATTGTCTCTGATCCTGCAGACCTTCCATTTCCCCAGCACAATTTCCAAATAATTTGCTTCATGTGAGTGAAAACCAGAGGAGCTTGGAAATGAAAGTTCAGCCAGCCAGTCTGGGAACTGGATTTTATGAGAACTGCTCACCACAGATTGTCCAGTTTCACTTCTGGATTTATAGTGAAAATAGAAAATTGGCTTTGATCAAATACCATGATTTGATAATCTGCATAAAAATGCTTCAGGTATAAAATGTGTCCAGAAGTATCTGTGATTATGGGATATCAACATCCTTTAATCCAAGGGCAACTGATCTGGCAGGTGTAAAGAAACTTTGTCTCCATCAATGTGATTCCTACCATCTGTCACTTGGACTGCTCCATGAGACCCTTCCAGCAGTATTTGAGTTTTGGATTGTGGATCTGGGCTGTGTGACTGCTGTAGGAATTTCCAGTGGACATCACCAAGTAACAGTGTCCTCTAAACTACAACTGGTTGCAAAAGATAACTATCCCATCTTACCTCACCTATATTATTAATTCCATCCAGAGGTAAAACCATCTGAAGGAGGGGATGAGAGAGTGTCAGAGGGAAAAATACCCTAACAAGTTCTTTGCTACTCCTCATTGTGCAGGCAGATGGATGTCACATGGCCTTCAGAATTCCAAAGAATCTCAGTTATTAGCAGGAATATGGGAATTTTTTTAAGTCTTGTCTTTCACCTCACACAGCATGTTTAATTTGAAGTTAATTTAACTTATAGCTGCTGTTGTAATGGAACAAGAAGGAGAATCCCAGGTACAGATGAGTAATGGGCTGTGAATTCATTCTCAGAGAAGAGAAGTCAAACCCTACTTGTTTCTCCTGTGGTGCTGTCCCTGCCTGGAAGAGCAGGCATGGGGATTCTACTTCGTGGAATAACAGTTAAATTCACCTTTGCTGATCCTGCCAAAGAGCAAGGGCACTCAGCAAGAGCAGACTTAGAAGTCCTAAATGGCAATAATACTGTTCCCAGGGAGCAAAGACATCGTCATCCTCTAGCTGTGCTGCCTCTTGCTTTCTCCCCGAGCTTTGCTTTCTGTCAGGCTGATGTGAGTACAGCTACACTGCAGCAAGAGCAGTCACTTAGCAGCTTTGCTGTACCCACTTGGGAGAGGAGTGTTTCCAGGGAAAAGTTGCTTATTGATCCAAAAGAACTCACTGTGACTCTGCTGTGCACGCAGATAAGGGCGAGCTTGGCAGGGTGATTTATACAGATGATTGATAGGAATGCCTGGAATGGATGTGAATGTGTCACTTAAGCCCTCCCAAAATAGAGTCATTAAAAATGAAAACCAAACATTTCTGACACTTCTTCAGCATTTAAATGAGGTTATAGGAGATGAAGTACTCAAGGGACAGGAAATTTTGAGGAATGGCATAGTTCTCATTGTAGAATCACAGAATGGGTTTGGTTAGAAGGGACCTCAAAGCCCATCCAGCCCCACCCCAGCCATGGCAGGGACACCTCCCACTGTCCCAGGTGATCCAAGCCCCAATGTCCAAGCTGCCCTTGGGCACTGCCAGGGATCCAGGGGCAGCCACAGCTGCTCTGGGCACCCTGTGCCAGCCCTGCCCACCCTGCCAGGGAACAATTCCTGCCCCAGATCCCATCCAGCCCTGCCCTCTGGCACTGGCAGCCATGCCCTGGCTCCTGGCACTCCAGTGTCTGTTGAAAAATCCCTCTCTGGTTTCCTTGCAGACCCTGGCAGGAGCTCTGGGGTCTCCACACAACCTTCTCCTCTCCAGGCTGAGCAGCCCCAGCTCTCCCAGCCTGGCTCCACAGGGAAAGGACTCCAATCCCTTCAGCATCTCCATGGCCTCCTCTGGGCTCTCTCCAGCAGCTCCAGATCTGTGCTGGGCTCAGGGCTGGAGCAGCTCTGCAGGTGGGATCTCACCTGAGCAGGGCAGAGGGGCGGAATCCCCTCTCTTGATGTGCTGCTCATGCTGCCTTTAATGCAATTAAATTCTTCCTGAGCATCAAGATCAAGCAACAGGACACGGGGCAGGGCTGAGCCCAGGAGCTGCCCCTGCACAGGAGGCACAACTCCTGCCCTGGGCAGTGCCCAGCCCTGAGCAGGCTGTGCCCAGAGGCTGTGCAGGCTCCTCCCTGGGGATCTTGCAGAGCCCTGGGCACACACTGCTGTGCCCTGTGCTCGGGGATGGCCCTGCTGGAGCAGGGAGGTGGCACCAGAGCAGCCCCTGGGGACCTCCAGCCTCACCCAGCCCGGGATTCTTGGTATGTGTCTTATCTACCAAGAGGGCATAATGACATGCAGAGGATAAAACCCCAAAATAAAGCTGAGAAAACATATTTTTCCATCCTGTGTAAGCAGCTGCTGCTGGGGAAGCTGAACAAACCAGTGTGATCCACTCCCAGCCTTGCTGGTATAAAGCTGTGGGAGAATTGCAGACATGGAAAGGCTTTGGATGAATCAGGATCTCAGGGAAAGAAGATTCATGTACAGTTTTACATATTCACCTCAACTTTTCATTCTATAAAATCATGTAACCTTATGTATTATATAAAATAAATAGAAAGCAAACCACTGTGACTGAAATCTGACAAACAGAAGTGACTGCTTTAATAGCATCATGCTTTTGCACCCTGTGGTATTTCTATTTGCATATTAATGAAGTTGAAGGTCAGATGCCACTAATTACAACCTGTTCACTCTGTCCAACATCCCACCACCGAATACTCAGGAGTGGACCTCTTAATGCCATTATGCAAATGATACTTAAGTACAGAAATAAATTCAAAATAGTGGCATCTAAAGCAGCATATTAGCAGGTGGTAAATTAATAAATATATTCAAGAAATTGAAATTAAAAATTATTATTCAACATGAGATTAATCATTACTGAATGATATGTAAAAAACCAATGATTTTTTTTCTCCCTGATGTAACAGAATAAAATATCCAGTGTTTTGGCAGGATGCATTACTCAACATTCCAGCATGGGTCTGATAGAGAATATGTTGAAGCAAATACTAAAGAACTATCTTGATGTGTAGAAAAGTGAAGAATTGATTTCAAATTATTTGAGAATTTATTGAATTGACGTAAAAAACCTCTAAGAAACCCCTCAAAAAACCCCAAATCCCACAGTATCTCACAACAGAGCAGCTTGGTACTGGAGACAAATAATACTATTTCTATAAATAACTGCTAATATAAATAATAAGTAAATTGTTGTTTAGCACTAAAAATTAGGTAACTTTCACATGTAACTCTGTGGCATTAAAAAAGTGGTTATTATTTCTTTGGTGAAAAGTGTGAAAATAAATTGACCATATTTTCTAACATCCCCTTTTCTAAGAAGAATGAAAGTGTAAACAACTGCACAACTTGAAAGAGAAGATCTCACATGAAAACCATCCCTGGAAACAAGCCCTGAATTCAGACAACCCAGCATTTCCAGCATTTGCTGAAAAGGAGAGAGGAGGGAATACAATTCTGTTTTTCCTGTGGGAGAGCAATGATAAATACAAGACTTGCAAAGACAAAGCTGTGTGTGGAGCAACCCCTGAAGTCATGGGCGAGGTTTTCACTGTGGAGAATGTGATGGAGGCACAAGGAAAGGCACAGGCCAGCAGCATCTGTGAGACAGAACAGATTTATCCCGTGGCAAAGCCCCAGAAGGAATTTAGTGATGTGCAGGATGGGGTTAGGAAAGGGTGAAGGGTGTCTGTGCTGCTGGTTTCAACCACACAGGAAGGGAAAAATGAGTTACAACTTAAAACTGGCAAAAACCAGCGAAGCAGACCAGAGACTGAGAGATCATGGAGGAGAAAACAGGGGAACTGCAAAGTGGTGATTGGGTACAGCACTCAGGGAAGAGCCTGAAGGCAGCTGAGGGAAAGAAATAGATTGCCAGGAGAAAAACAAGTGTGATGTTAGAGGGCAATGCAAGGAGGCAGGCCACAAAACAGAAGGATGAGGAGCTGCTCTGCAACAAATCAATCTGGCCTTAGTCCTTTGCCCCAGTGTAAAATACAAAGGAGAGCAAAGCAAAAAAAACCAACCCAAACCCCACATATATATAAAGGATAGCTGCCCCCCCAAAATACAACTGTCAGTCAAACCAGAACTATCCACTCTGTTCACATAAATTAAAGCCCAATTGTGCAAGAACTTTACCTGCTATGAAAACTTCAGGCTTTAAAAATTTTATCTCCTGTTCCAATGCCTTTCATACAGAAGTGTCATTCATTCCCTAGCAGCAAGACTTTCTTCTTTGGTGGCTTGTAAATAAATGTTCAGCTTTAAAATGATAAAATTGTCAGGAGAACAGAAGCCAAGTGCCATGACAAGAGACCGATGGACTGAAGGGTGAATATCACCACAGCTGGAATTCACAATATATCAAACTATTTTTAACATTAGTGTTAAAGCAAGGGGAAAAGCAAATGCTACAGGAAAAGCCTGGGACAATACAAGAATGCTCTCAGCATCTTGATACATGTCAAGAAAGATCATCAGCATTTCTTGGGGATAAATTTCTCCCAGAGTAGAAATCTGTCACAGCAGCATCCAAAATTAGGAAGGGCACAGTGTACTATGTAAATCTTTGTTTCTAAAGGTAGGAAACAAAACAGATTTTTTTTAGAGTATCCTGCAGAGGATGGTAGAATAATAAACCACCATCTCTGGATCCTGAATTCTGTAACATTTACCCAAGCAGTCTGAAATTATTTCTCAAAAAGACTTTATCAATAAGAAAAAAAAAACAAACCCAAAACAAAACCAAAACTCATCCCACTTTAAGATTTCACCGTATGAACTCAACAATTTAGCCAAAAATGTTTTTGGCCATTTCCTACTTGATACTTCAGTCTTACACCTGTTTTATCTTTTTTATCAGTTCCTTTGGATGAAGGACTCAGCAGAAGTCCTAACAACAATTTGTATTTTCCTTCCCTATTATTTTTGTCTTTCTGTAGTACGTAAACCCTTCTAAGTTAATGAAATTATTTTTGCTTTGTTTTTGTCTTTCATTTTATTCAGTGCAAGACAACTAGACAGGCACACAATGTAATTTCTTTTATAATAATCAAGGGAAAAAAGTGAAAATTTTATTTCCACATATTTTGTTTTCATAAAGTTGTAGCATTAAATCTATTTAAATAGCTGTTATTTCTTTATCAGGCTAGCAGAATAAAGCAGAAAAAGTGTTTAATTAACAAATATGAATCAACATTTTAGGACTGATAATTTAGAAGCTTCAAAAAAAGATAATTTAGAGGCTTTAAAATAATGAGCAAGAATAAAAGCACAAAGTCATAAAAGATAAGACTTAGGAGTAGGGTTTAATAAAAGAGAGTTTTCTGGTTTTCATCTAATTCCATCTGCTTTCAATCTTAAGAGGCTTTCACTGTAGCAATAGATTAGATTGAATATCATGGTAGAAAAATCTGTCAGAGGAAAGATTTCCCCTCATGGTGTAAGAGAACTGAATAATCAAACATTCCAACCATTAGACCTGCAATAATAATTTCTGCATTTGTTCTGCTATTGAGCAAGAACCCATTTCCAAAATCCTTTAGCAGCGAGTTTTACCTGTACAGAGCCCTTTGGAGCCCGTTGCTTTGCTTTACCCAAAGCAGCGATGTTTGAGCTGCTCTGGAAGCTCCCCTGCAGCACACACACGTTTGCTGGGCTGAGATAAACAACAATCACATGTTAACAAGGTTTGTCTTCTCTGGCAGAACAGATTAACATTAGCAAAAATCACCTTTGTTACAGAAGGTTTAAGAGTCTCTCAAACCTTTCACGTGGACTTCAGAATGATATGCTGAATGCCTTCAGCTGCTTTTCCCATATTTCTGCATGATTTTCCCACAATCAGAAGGCTGCTTCTACTCCAAAACCCTCAGGAAGGAAAATCTTACCATTATTTGTAGGTATTCCAGTGGCATAGTATGCATGGTCACAAGCAGTTACTTAAAGATTTATTTTTTTAGGGACTTCTGGAGTTCTAGTTTAGAACCAAGAGAGTGGCTAAACATATCCAAAACATCTCTATTATTACGTTGAGACAGAAATCCTTTGATGACACCCCAGTCCCTGAAAGGAGCCTACAAGAGAAATGGAGTGGAACTATTTGCAAGGGCTGGAGGGCCAGGAGCCAGGGCATGGCTGCCAGTGCCAGAGGGCAGGGCTGGATGGGATCTGGGGCAGGAATTGTTCCCTGGCAGGGTGGGCAGGGCTGGCACAGGGTGCCCAGAGCAGCTGTGGCTGCCCCTGGATCTCTGGCAGTGCCCAAGGGCGGCTTGGACATTGGGGCTTGGATCACCTGGGTCAGTGGGAGGTGTCCCTGCCATGGCTGGGGTGGGGCTGGATGGGCTTTGAGGCTTTTCCCTACCCAAACCTTTCTGTGATTCCATGAAAACACATCATGTTCCTCCCAACTGGAGAACCAAGGCAGACCTGAGTATATTTTTTTATTTGGAGCTACAAATAGACTGTCCTACCTGAAACCTGATGAGCACAGAGCTATTCAAGAATTGCACCCCCAAACATGTCACCTGCTTCATGTCTCATTTCTTTTTCTTTTGCCAGCCAAGTACCTCCACTTTACCATGTTCACCCTTTATCAACCAATCAATCAATCAATCAATGTTACTGTCTCACTGGTGCCTAGTGGAGCCCACCCACCCAGACACTTCAGGATTTCTTCAATAACTCTCCTTATAAGCAAGCAGGTTTTAGTACAACTTTTTTCCTGCTGGTTAAACAATTCATTTCCCTGTGTACAAACTAGAAAAATAAAAATATTTAGTAGGAAATAGGAAGTAGTTGGAATCTTGAAGTGTGAGTGTGCTGGTGTTAGAGCACAGAGCTGTTGTGCTGAGCCCTAATGAATACCCAAGGCAATAAATAACTTAATCTGTAACAAGAAAGCACTAGAATATTCACTTTACAAACGAATCCACTGACATGCAATTCATTAATTATCTCAATCTGATCTTTTCAGACACTGTAATTTGCTGCAGATGGAACGACACAGTAAAGGCACACAGGCAAGGCAGAAGTTACACTTGAGAGCTGCTTATACCAGCCCCACTGGCTGCTGACAGCTACAGAACCACTGCGGTTGGGAAGCACCTCCAGCATGAGAACCCAGCCTTTGAGCCATCCCCACCTTGTTCACCAGCCCAGAGCTCTCAGTGCCACATCCAGCTGTTTCAGACACCTCCAGGGATGGGCGCTCCAAAGCTCCCTGGGCAGCCCCTGCCAAAGCCTGAGCAGCCTTTCCACTGTTAATGCTGAGAGCACACAGACATAAACACAATCTCTCTTTTCCTCAGTAACTCTGACAACTCACACTATTGTTTCAAACCACAGTTGAAGTAATTCAGAATAAATTTCTACGCATCAGCTGGAAGCGGTCTAAGCAGAGTGATTTCAGAAAGCTTAGTAAGGGCTTTTATTTTGTGGTAATAATAGAATTGCAGGCCTTGGAGACTTAGCACTGAAAGAAGGTAGAAAGCATTTCCTGGTGTATAACAGGATCATTTAAAGCAACATCGTGATGGTCTCGGTGAGTAACACTTAGCAAAGGTCTCATGGTGTAAAAATATCAAAGATACTGATTATCTGAGCTGAAAAGCGCTAAAGGACTAAACTCCCTTGAGGGGCATAAAAAAACCCTACAACCACCTGTCACTGAAACAGCTTTGTTACTATTTTCCTGTGCCTTTGAAACTGAAATTATTTATGTAACATATAAGATTGCCACTTTTCTAACAGGGCTAACAAGAAGCTACACAGGCATTACAACATTGTCCAATCATATCAGCTTCAAATTAGCACTAAAAGCTACAAGAAACCTGAAAAAGGACCCTTTCTTTTAACCTGGAAGTTAAAAGTTCATTTGATGCTTGGAAGTTAAAAGTTTGCTTGACTTTTATGTTTTCTGATTGAGACTCTGTTTTCAAGTGGATACAAGGCAAAAAATTATTTTAAAAGGTGATGATAGGTGCTAAACATAAGCAGGAGGTGCACTGGAATAAGAGAGACAAGACAAGACTGGGGGATTAATTTTTTCTCTTTTACCTTTTCTAGGTAACTTAAGGTTTGTTTTTTTTTTTAATTTTTTTTTTTTTATTTTTTAATGGTATAAATACATGTCTTCAGTATTAATGTAGAAGTCACTCAGTCCAGTTAAACAGAACCCCCCCCCCAGATGTTCCAGAGGCTCAGAGTCAGTTGAAGGTCCCTTTATAGACAAGCTTCCTTGTATTAAATTGCCACACTGAGATGGGAGCTCCGAGGTTACCTCACTGTCACAATCAGGACTTGCTTAACCAGGATAATCAGCTAGAGTAGTTGGGTAATACTCCTCATTAGATCTATCTGATCTATTCTGAAATTGCTGATATTAGTGGTACTCACAGTCATTAGAGACTATATTTCTATTTTCATCCAAAATGTCAAAGACCACACTAAAAATCTTACTGTTTAAAACCTTAAACTCTGCCATCCCAATTCATGACCAGGATTATATTCGTCTTTTGCAGATCTAAACTGGTAAAAGAGAAAATCACTTATTTTTCGCATAAATGAACAAGGGAACAGATGACAATATTCCTTAACATAGTTTGGCTTAACTATAATCAGGTAAAATAGATCATAGAATCACAGAATGGTTTGGATTGGAAGAGACCTAAAAGCTCATTTCATTCTAATCCCTCCCTTGTGCAGGGCCACCTTCCACTACCCCAGGCTGTTGTTCACATCCTTTTAAATACTCTGAGATTTTATCTCATCTATCACCTCAAGAAATTCTTGCAGCATAAAGTCCCAATCAGATTTTTATACCAATATTTAAACCATTGCCCTTTGCATTTGAAGTAGAGCAGACAAATACAGGGAGTTCCACATCAACTTGCTTATAACTAATTGCAGAGGCTGATTATGTTGCTTTAAAGTTAATTAACTGTATTGACAGAAGTTCACAGAGGCTCCACACTTCCAGCAGGCACTGAGGACAAGGTGAGCACAGAGTTCTCAATATCCTGAGGAGCCATGCTGAAACAGATGTTCTTCTCATCTTGAAAATTATAAGTTCAAGAAAAAAGTAACACTTTTTATTTCCTCAGCAAAGAATACTCAGTGCTAATAAACTGAGAACCATAACACAGTGAACATAGGGTTGAGGTTTTTTTAATGTGAAGAAATTAGATGGTCCCATGATCTGAATAGAAGATATATAAAATATTATTTATGTGAGTAAAAAGTAAAAGTTTTGTTTAAGCCCAGAAGCCGGGTATGTTGTGCTGCAGAGGTGAAATGTTTCTCTGTTGTAATAAGCCTTCTTAGAACCAAAAATAAAACGTATCTGAAGCAAAACAAACAACCCCACCCAACTAAAACACTTTATATTGCATGCTACTGTATAGGGGAATAAGGGGTAATCCAATCTCAAGACAATTTTCTGAAAGCAGAAAGAAAACAATGGAATTGCTAAGAAAGCAATCAGACACTTTTTTTGTACTGCCTGTCTTGATTTTTAATAGCAATAGCTCTATCTCTCAAGACACAATTTGATACTGAATATAATTTATTTTTTCCTGAGTTCAAAGAACCTAAATTGTTTCTTAGAGAATGTAAAACAAAACAAAATAAACCTAAACAAACAAAATAAGAAAAACATAATTTTCTTTTAAGATATGCAAGGGAGAAAAAACCCACATGTATTGAAATTGTACAATCTATTTTCTCTTTTCTCCACACACAAAATGTATAGTGATAATACATCTCTGGAATCTGCACCCATAATTATTCACATTGTGTTTTAGCAATCTCTGGTCTACTGAAAATCATAGAAATACTGGGTTTTGATTTGGTTTTGAATCTTCCTTGGAAGATAACTGTTAATCCTGGAATCATGGAATGATCTGAGCTGGAAGGGACATAGAAGGATCATCCAAGTCCAGCTCCTGTCCCTTCACTGGTGTAAACCAGTGAATGACACTGGGAAAGAATATTCAATTTACAAATTACAGAATCCTGAATTCTATTTGCATCAATAACCTGGAGAAAACAATGACCCACAACCAGGTCATTCAAAAATTTTAGTTCCCAAATTTTAGTTTCTAGAGAATCATTAAAAATACACTTGAATTTTCCTTTCATTTCCACAAAACACATTTAGTCTTTTGAGTTTTTATGGCTTTTGTAATAATACCCATCATTAACTGAAACACTGAACAAGCTGGAAGTAGTGTTAGGTGTTTATTGCTAGAGCCATTTTCATTAGGAGGCTGAAAGTAATGCACCTTTTCACTTCAGGGAGAAGACACACACAGAAATGTAATAATTATCCCACCAAATTTTAAAATTGTGCCTTAAGTGAATAAAATTTTCCTTACTGACACTCTGGTTCATCTGAATAGATTATTAACTGGTACATATGTTTTTCCCTACTCAAACAAAATATTGCATGATGGATTTTTCAAAAGATATTAAGTATAAAACTCGAGTTTTTAAATGCTTAATGGTCTTACATGATGTGCCTGTATGAGGCCATCAGATTCCCAGGTTTTGGTGCTTGCTCATTTGTGATACTTAACAAAATATTTCTTCCCTGAAAACTAGACTCCCAACATTTCCCCTCTTTTGCCTGTCCCATTCAGTCCCTCATTGCTCAGCACATTGTTCATGGACTGAAAAACAGAAATGCAGGTATTGTAGCTGTGCTGCAAGAAGAAATACAGTTCTGTAGACACCTATATGCAGGGAAAGATGAACTTTGGGGTGATTTGATGTGGGTATTTTGGTGGATTACTGCACAATACAAACTTCAGGTTATGATTTGCTTTCACACACACTAGCACTGGCCCTACTGTGCTCCCCAAAACCATATCAGGAGGTAGAGGACTCCACCCCTGGCTTAGTAAAGTTCTAACAACAAACTAATATGAAAACATGAGCAGCCACAATTATTAAATTAGCATGAGTGAGGAGTACAGCAGCTCTCCTAAGTGACGGAGTCACTACATTTAATGACTATCAATTAAACAAATGGAGCCAAAAGCACAAACAGGGATTTGCTCTCTGGGTGATGGACACACAGGGTGCACACCCTGATGAGGCTCAGCCCTTTTGTACCATACTGGGAATTTTAACAGGGTTGGCAGAGATGCAGTCAAAGTGCCAAATGACTTCCGAGGCAAACACAAGCAGCACTTAACTTCTGATCTCCAGGTAATTAAATTTATTAGGAATGCAGACTTGAAGCCTTCTGAATCCCTTGCAACCCAGGAAAGACCTTCCAATCAGTGGAAGTCAGGCATCCTCATGCCTTCAGATGTCGGGGTCACTGCTACCTTCTGCATTTGTTCTTTCTGGATATTATTTTATAAATAATACATGCAAGTCTAATGCTGCTCAGACTCTGTCAAACAAAAGTATCTGACATTGTTTGCTTTATAGAAATGTGATTACTGCCTTCTGTCAGAAATAAAGCTCTCTGGGAAAGCTATTTTTCCTGGTCAAGAAAGTACTGTGCTGAATACAGAGTGAAGGGGAGCACAAGTGGAAATTATGCAGACACTGTGACTAGAGGAAAATGAGGGAGTGCAAAGCAAGCTTAGAATGTAAGTGTAGAAAAATGCTGATGCACATATCACTGATGATGTAACAAACTAATCCCAGCCTCTGCTCTCACGTGCTTAGCCTCACAAAGCTGGAATCTACTCATTTCCATGCTTATTGCCATAGTCCCTGTCCATTCAGCTGGGGAGCTAGTGGGGTCCTAATTCTAGGAGAGAAGGATAAGTCTTGCATCTTTAACCAGTTGTGGGCAGGTGTCTGAAGAAAACTTCTCCTGTAAGGTTTTTCTCCCCCACTGTCCCAGGTGATCCAAGCCCCAATGTCCAAGCTGGCCTTGGGCACTGCCAGGGATCCAGGGGCAGCCACAGCTGCTCTGGGCACCCTGTGCCAGCCCTGCCCACCCTGCCAGGGAACAATTCCTGCCCCAGATCCCATCCAGCCCTGCCCTCTGGCACTGGCAGCCATGCCCTGGCTCCTGGCACTTCAGGCTCTTGGAAATAGTTTCTCTCATATAACCTAGAGGAGAGTAAAAAATTGCAACTCTTACGCAGTTGTCAGTGGACAAGAACCTGATCCTTAAACTATTACGCATGGAACTCAACAGCTTCATACAAACTACACTGCTCAATATTACATGGTATTTACCAATCAGCACTATCTTAGTAGAGCACAGAAATGTGGCAGCTGTAGGTTTCTTAGTGATAGTTATTTACAGATGCCTGAGGATTCCAAGACCTGGTATTCAACCCTTTCATAGTTTCCACTTTCTCAGAGCCATTGCCTCAATACTGTCGATGGTAAATTTTGACTTAATCCTCACACTTACTAAGAAAAAAAAAGAAGTTAAGAACTCAGAGAAGATATAAACTATTTTATTTCTAATGTGGTTTGATAGCTCCATTTGTACTCTTCAGTGCCTGACATTTTGCAAGTCATATGGTGTGTTTCCTCAGTGAAAGTAAATCAGCTGCTCTCCTGGAGTGCAAGCTTCCTAACACACACACAAAAAGTGCTTTGTTTGAGAGCAAAAGGGCTGTACAGTTGTTATGGCAACTGGATTTTAAAAGGAAGTGCATAGTTTTGAGGGGCATCTGCTTAATTCCCAAACAAATTCTTCACCCCAGCTGCCCTGCGAGGAAGGATTTTTAAATCACTCTCTTGCAAGGTGCAGAATGACTTCCAGCTGAGCAGCTTAGCACAGCTCCCACTGGCTACAAGGAAAGGGTGATCCCTGTGTTCCAGCTCCAAGGAAAAGGAGATCCCTGTGTTCCAGCTCCAAGGAAAAGGAGATCCCTGTGTTCCAGCTCCAAGGAAAGGGTGATCCCTGTGTTCCAGCTCCAAGGAAAGGGTGATCCCTGTGTTCCAGCTCCAAGGAAAGGGTGATCCCTGTGTTCCAGCTCCAAGGAAAGGGTGATCCCTGTGTTCCAGCTGGGGAACCACTGCCTGGGAGCCCTCAGAGCCCTCTCCCGTAGCTCTGTCCTGTGAACACCAAGGGACAGCACATTGCCAGAGCAGCTGAGGCAGGGGCTGCACTGGGGCATTGAATACTTAACAGCACTCAACAGAAACAGCATATCCTCCCTTCCTGGACAGACACACAAAACTAACTTCCAGTGCAGGTGCAAAGTCCTTTAAAAACAAGGAAAAAGCATAAATAGAAATGCATCTGGTGTGTGTGTGTATGTGAGAGAGAGAGATGGGCTGATTGTGGTTGTCACCGTGCTGTCAGAACCTGTCAGAGAAGTTTCAATCTGAAGCTGTGAACTAGGAATTGCAAGTTCTTTCATATTTTTAAGAAAGGCTGTAATACTTGAATCATCCATAATTGACAACACTGACTTACAGTTGTCTTTGCTGTGTGGAGTTTTATGAGATTTCAGCCCTATACAGATGAACTTTTGAGGGTGTTTTTCAGAAATATGCAGCACTGGCATACACAAGACATTTATGCAAAAAGACAAAATTAGAAATGAAAAATACCCATATTAGTGACAACTTGTGACAGGACTAATGGCCTTGTATAGAAAAAATGTCACACAAGGACTCAGAACTACAGCTAAATAGCCAAGATTTCCAAATTTCCAAGGGATACACAGATTTACAGAGCAGTTCCTTCAAACGGACATTTACCATCAAGCACAGGCTGGAGAAAAATATAGCAGGCAAAGTAACTAATAAAGTAAAGTAGAAATAAAATAAAGTAAAAAAAACCCAAACCAAAACAACCCAAAAAATCCCAAAAGAAACCCCAGGCCAGTAACTAAGAATCACACCTTATTTTAAATTTAAAATAATTAACCAATTTCTGAAAGCTAGTAGCGAACAAGATCAAAAAATACAAATCCTCCTGTGTGTTATTAAAACACAAACAGTTTGAGAAAAGTAAATTACTGTACAACAACTATCAGAAGCAGAAAAACTGAATGTGGAGTCAGCTACAGCAAAGAGTTCAAAATTGAAGGCCTTGGGTGATGGATTACATTGTAGTTGCTAAAGCTACATTTTCTCCTCACCTGCTATTGTAAGTGCAGGACCTGTGTTTTGCATTCAAAACTCTGGAAGTCCTGCCAAAGGTACCAGGTCTATAGCACAGTGCTGGTATTTGTGCTGGTAAAAGTCACAGAGATTCAACAGGTATGAATAAACCCAGACAAAGGTTTCCCTTCTGTGGCTGCTCCAGGCCCCTTCCCTTTATCTCTTCTTTTCAAGGCTGACTTTCTGTTCTTGAGGCTGCTGTGAAAGGTGGGCACCAGAGTCAGCTGTTTGCACAGGTAAACAATGGGCATCTTTAAAAATCTCTAAATTCCAGGTAGTCTATACATACCGCCAGCTCTCTGCACCTGCACTGGACCCAGCCAGATTTATAGAAGGAGGAGTTATTTGTTCACAGATGCATCTTAACACCGAAGTCCATTTCATTTACATGACCCTGGAGCCTTGTCCAGACAAGCTCACTTGAGCTTTGCCCAGATGGTGCCCATTTGCTCAGGCATCATTTATTACAATTCCCTGAGGTTAGGGCAGGCAGCCAGCTGGCACAGGCTCCCAGACTTGTGCTGGGGAGATTGCATGTCTTCATCACTGCATGGCAAACAGAGCAATGACAGTTCTAAACCTGCCAACGTTTGCATCGTTCTGCTGCTTAACCTGCTGTGCTCAAGCTTGGTTTGTGCCCCAAAATTTTATTGCAGGAGGAGCTGCCCTGAATTAACAGGACACTGGTGTTGCCATGCCTTAAATAAAACTCCAAACCCTATGAGAAACTAGTGCAGGATAAAAATAAAAATATCAGAGGAAGACTATAATAATGAAGACTATAATATGAAGAAATAATCAAGTTTTTTCAGCAGATTGCTGTTCTAATGGCCTAAGCAGATTAATACGAAGCTTTTTCATTTTCAAATATTCTACTATGGCAGCATTAGCAAATAGATGAATGAAAGCTACAAGCAGGAGTTTTGATTTAAAATGTTATATGGTCTAATATTCTATATCCTAGCATATATGGAAGAAGACCAGGCAGTGCTGATACATGAAACTAATATACTTAGAGCTGGAAATTTTTTTAGCAGTGTGTAACTGCAACTGATTGTTTCATTTCCTGCAACATACAACCTATTTCTCTCTATTTTTATAGATTACCAAATATGCTAAGTTCACTGTTGCCACACAACCGTTTTATTATTATGGTATTTTCTTTAAGATAACACCTGCTATTAAATGTGACCCACTGAGCTAGATCTGTATTTAAAATAAAAATAATAATTAATAAATAAAAATGTCCCCTTCAAAACCCATCTAAACCCAGTGTGAGTATTATACAAGGCATACACTGGCAAACATAACATAGACCTGGCAGTTTGCAGTGCCCTGGTGGGGAAAGTCAAGTTAAAATTTACCCACAGCAGAGCAGTGATAGTGAAGTGTCCAGTTTATGACAACAAACAATAGGGAATAAATTTGTATTGGCCAGGCAGCAGGCAGTACATAGCAGGTATGAAATACAACCTCTTCCATTCCATCCATATGAATTATACCAGTAACCAAAGCATTCATCTTCTTCCCAATTTGCTAATTTTCAAGTATCTAAATTATTAAAGAAGTAAATTTTTCCATAGATCTAATACAGAGGAACTCACTCATTTTAAGACAGTTTCTGAGCTTTTAAAAGTGTGTAACTTCATATTCAAGGAGAACAAGTCTGCAATAGGCTTAGAATTTGCTGTGAAAGCCCAACCTTCCTAGTTTCAAATGGAAAGTTTGAGATCTCTCTTCTCTTTCACAGGAAACTCACTCCATCTCTGTGTCTACATCTAGAATTTCATTAAACACAAAATACTCAATTAAACAAGGATTCCCATCGCTTCCAGGTACAAACAACAGCCCAAATCAGAGTCCTGGCTTTAAACTTCATCCAGGAGAAGGCCACAAAGCACCAACCTCTCACAGGACAGAACTCAGCTCACACAGGGGACAGGTGCCCCCCATCCCTGCCAAATGGCACTGAAGAATGAATCACCTGGAGATGGTTTCTCCTCAGCAGAGCCGGAACCTGGAGCAGTTTCTGCTGGGAAAGGGAGGAGCTGGCTGCAGCAAAGTGCCACAGGTGCTGGATGAGCTCAGCAGGGCAGGGGATGGTGACAACCAGGGCACACCCAGCTGGCCCTGTTAGCACAGCCTGACCAAGGGGAGCGTGGGAGGTAAAGCTGCTCACTTTCCTGGGGGTTGCTTAAAACACCTTGGGAAAGGGGAGGAAGAGCTCCTTGTGTTCTGGTTAGGCAGTGGCAGTGCACCAGGAGCAGAGGTATCTCACAGCTCTGTCTGGGACCATCTGGAAGGTATGAGCTGGTGGGGACCTGTGGCATCTCAGCACCTTGTCCTCAGACCCTCTGTCCAGGCTCCAGGTGAGGCAGCAGCATTGGCAGGGGCTCTGAGGGCAGAGGGATGGGCCAGCTTGGTGTGAAAAACAAGGTTCACTTTTCTGGTAAAATTTAAAAGGTTTGATAAAAAGACAGTAGGAGACAGAGATAAAACTAGAGGTTAAATGGCCGAGTATTTGGCATTCAGCAAGGAGCACACCTACTATCTTTGGAGACATTCTTTAAATACCTTCCCTATTACATCAGCCTGTTGCATGTTCCCTAATCATTATGTGTGTTCCAACTTTCCCCCAAACTAGTTTACATATTCCAGGAACTGTTTAGCATGGCCACTGATCGGGTCTTCCTTTTTAGAGTATGCATATTTCCTGGCCGTGGTTTTAGTCCATTCTTATTATCACCTCCAGTCTGGGCTGTGGTCCATAGTTTCTTCAAAGGGCAGATGCTGATAGTTGGCATATCACTAGCAGGGTCCATCATATGTTCACTGGATGTATAGTTATGAGTGAACAGGCAGTTCACTCATAACTATATCAGCTGCCACTACTACCACGTGTAAGTTTTGTTACTAGCAGAAAGAAAAGCAAAGTTTTTTAACATTATACGTACAGAATTTATCTTAATACTTGCAAAAAGCCAACAATATAATTTGTATTTATAACATTGGGGTGGCTTTGGTTTGGGAGGCTGCGGTGGGAGGGGAAGCTTGCTGCGCTCAGCCTCTGCAGTGCAGGTGGCACAAATGGGCTGTGTTCCTTGGCTGGGGTTGCTGGGGTGTTGATTGTGGAGAATTCCCTGGGAAATGCTGACTGGGGCAGTGCTGGCCCTGCTAACCCCGTGTTCCCATCCTTGGGAGGAGCGGTGCTCCAAGGGCTGGGCTGGAGAGTCCCGGCGCTGGAAAGGCTGTGCACCCCAAGTGATGTTTGGATACACTTGTCAGAGATAACTCTCACTGTGATTCTCAGCTGACTGCACAGTTTAAAGCTGAGCTGTGTGCTTTGGGCAGGTGTGAAAGTGCTGGAGCTGGAATTTTTTGCAGACAAAGCTACTGGTCTGTTCCTGTTAGGGAACTTGCTTTTTTTCCTTTGTTGCCTGCTAAAGTCATCCTGGTTTCTGTCAAGTTTGGGGACTGTTAAAGTTAAGTCTCTGTTAAAAACCTTAACTGAACCCACAGGCTTGTTAATGGCTTTACTGAATTGGTGAGGTGTTTTTCAGCTGCTTTTCACTCAGCACATCAGTGTAAACACTTAGTACCTTTATTTCAACAGTAAGAGTAAGAAAATATTTTTCACAGCTACTGAAATATATGGAATTCTGCAAGTTTTGGCCTCCTGCCTGTAAGTGTGCCTTAAGAATGCATGGAACTGGCCAGCTGCAATCCTCCTTTTCCTCCTTCTACTCCAAAGATGTTGGGAAATGTTTCCTCACGTTGCTTTTTTTACCTTACACCTGTTCAGAAACTTTGGATTTCTCTTTCCTTTTACCTATCATGCTATTTCTTCGATGTGTGGATTCTTGTAGCCAGTAAGTTTCCAGCAGTATACATGTTCAGTATCTCAAGCAGTCCCTGTTTCCACAAACTGCAAATTGATTTTCCTTCTCTCAAGTTTTTTCCTGAGTTGTCTTGACCCAACCTGTCCCAAAAGTGAAGCTTCTTGATAAGAGCAAGGACTTGATGGGCTTGTAATCTAATCTTTGCTGATAATTCCTCTAGTACTAGTGGAGTTTTTTGCTTGGGTGATTTGGCATTTTGCTGGTTTGGGTTTGTTTGTTTTTTTCTTTTTTTCTCTTCTGTCCTTTCTTGAGTTTCTGCTACAGGGAAATGTCTGACTTGATGGATTTATTTCTTGTAGGGAAGGTGATTTCTGAGTTTTGCAGCATTCTAATATATATGTGCTATAACCTTCCTGTTGCTTTTAGTTAATAATTTTTTTTTAACTTGTGTTTGCCTGTTGTGAGTTTTCCTAAACTTTTCCTGGTTGATTTCTAGGTTATAGAATGAAGGCCCTCAACACTGGGTCTGTGATCCTGGTGACTCTGTACAAAACACAAAAGCAGTCCTTGGAGAATCCATTCAAGGGGACTTTTTATCAGAAAAATTGAACCCATGAAGTGGTTGTAAAGAGGAAAAACACTAAGTTGTTCTTTTTTATATGCTACATACAAAAAGCCCCTTGTTCATGGTTTATTACAGTATTCTAAGTTGTTGGTTTGTAATATAATTCTAAGTTGTCAGTTATATGTAACTGGGGAAAGCTAATTGGAATTGTTACTTTAGTTCAACAAATCACACATGGATTGATAATCAGTTTGTGACCTCAGATAATAAATTTATTACATTAGCAGTTCTCCCATGAGCATTATTTTTTGAAGGTCAGGACTGTAGAATGTACATTTTTTAACAATTGTTTGCCAAATAGTTCAAGTAAATAATGAAATACCACATACTGAATATCACTTATTGACTCCTACCCATTCATTCCTTTCCGTGAGAGGTGATGAAGCATTAATTAACATTTTTATTGCTACAGCAGCACTATAAAGGCAAAGTTTATTACAAGTACAATTCATAAAGGGCATGTATCAGTTATAGTTTCAGAATGGGGAGCAGTTTTAGGCACTCCTTTCATCTGTGCCTGCTGATGTCTTATCTCTGAGGGGGTGGATGTGTTTGTTGGATTTTTGGCAGTATTTTTATGTATGAATATGTTTCAGTGAAGCTGAAACTAACACACAGGTCTCCTGAAAATTTGTTTCCCTTGAGCATTTGAGCTTTTGGTTTTTTTTTTTTTTTTTTTTTTTTTTTAGCGTAATAATTTTTTTTTTTTTTTTATTGCTACATTCCTGGGGTTTTACTTCTGATAGCGGTGTAAATGCTTTTGTAACATTAATGGAAAGGTTTCATATTTCTAGTGACACAGTAAGAGCCCCAGAGGAGTCATTACCATCACACTGCAGACGCTGGAGCTGTTTCAGTGTCAATGAAGTGTCTCTCAGACTTCCATCCGTGTGCTAACAGCCCCAGAGGAGTCATTACGTGTCACTCGGAGAGCCTGAGCGCTTATGATGTCAATGGAAGTGCAATTTTAATGCCTGGCTACGTGCTTGTGGGGAAATTCCATAGCTGTGATGAAATACGGGCTCTACCTTTAAAATGCTGCTACGGCTGCTCTGCACAAGGTTTGAACACGAGCCTTTAAAGAAGGGGAATCTGCAGCCTCTGAGGTTTATGTTTTGGCAGCTGGAAAGATGGAATTACTCAGGAATTTGCTCCTTTTCCTGCTCTATGTAGTGCCAGCATGTTGTAAAGCTGTACTGTGGTGGTGGATGTGATGGAGCAGGAACCGTGCTCGCTGCACTGCACAAATGGGGAAAGCTGCACCCTAGAACAAAGGGATCTTGGAAACACCAGAAAGTTAGTTTTACAGTAAAATGCTTGTAGGCTGGTTTTGTACAATGAAAGGCAGGTGGATAATTCAAGATTTTTGAGTTTTAACAATAATATCCTTCTATGAGATCTTTAAATACTATTATTTTTTTTAATTTAAATCATTTTTTGTTTGTTGCACTAATCTAAGTGGTAACTTAGAAGCTATACCTGTTGACTATGGATTTTTTTCTGTTTATTTCACCTTTTGAAAATGTTACTATCTTAATCAATGGTTATAATGAGCCTTACAGGTACTACTGAAAAACATATCCCAGCATTACAGGCTGAAAACACAGGGTTTTTTCAATGTTTCAAATCCAATACTTTGTTAATGCACTTCAAGGTTAATTGCTTTTTATGCCCTTTTAAAGGAAGTGAGATGTGTCTTTTACATAGAGAGCAATAAAAATTTTTCATTGTTATTTTTTGCATTAATATGTGGTAATGGAGAAAGGTATCAATGATTTTAGGAATGTAGATTGGCTACTTGTACAATCCCAGTTCCTTCAGTTCACTGAAATAAGCTATTTCAGGTAGTTTTAGGTGTTAGTAATTAATTAAAAGTACATTTCATTTCAGCTTTTTTTAGCCCTAATTCCTTAATTTGTGAGTAAACTCAACCCCAGGGATTGTGTTTTTCACTGAACCAGTAATTCTGGATTGTGGAGGAAGGCAAACTGTGTTTCCATGTGTGTTCACACAGGGTAATGCACAGCTGGTGTCTTATTAAAAAATGCACATAATGACATATATTGTAAAATAATGGCGTGTCCTTTAGTGGTGAAGTTTTGTTTGCATTCAGTACACTGTCACCAGATGGACACAAAAGAACCACACTCACACTGTCAGTTGTGCAAACAAAAAAGGAGGGTGTTTATTTGGGATTAGGGTTTAAATAGTTTTTGGAGTTTGATCAGCGATTGGGCCATGAGGTTGACACCTCTTTGAATCCACTGGTCAACCTAGAAGTCCATCAATTTGTCCTTCCCATCATTTTTTTGTTTATGTTACAATGCATGAGAACTCCAGCACAGAAATGTAAAACATCAGAAGGCTGAAAAAATCAGGGTGACAATACACCATCACATTTTTTTCCTGACAAATAAATTTGTTTTCTTTTTAATTCATTTTTTGTACGAATGTCTACATTTAAATGGCATTTTTCCTCCGTGTTGGAAAGAGTGATGGTGCTGTTTAATTCCTTTGTGTTGTCCCTCATAATTATTCCTCTGTACCTGCACTAATTAATCGGGTATATTAGGCTTCCCAAATTGTTAGTCTAACACCAGGTGGATTTACATATTCTCTCATTTTCTTTGCACATCAGGCTTCAGTTGTTTTGGAGGACAAAAAGGCAAAATACTGCTTTTTCCTCCTGCTCTCAGAAATCCTGAGGTGGGAAAATCCAAACTGGCCAACATTGTTCTGACTCTGTGCTGTGCCCTAGATCCTGTTCATAGTTTGCACAAAGTCTTGCTTCATGTCAATTTTGGTTTTACTTCTACAAATTAGTGTATTTTGCTGGAATATTTGGGATACAAAATGTAAAGTCTGACAGGGCATAAATCACAGTTTATGATGTTGCAGTCTAGAGATGGACACAGATGTCTATATTTTAAAAACAGACATTAAAAAAAATTAAACAAATTCTTGGGTAGGTAGAGACTAAATCCCTGTATTTCCTCACACCTGAACACAAGAACACATTTTACAAACTGTGAGAAGCTCTTGTGGGGATGGCCCTGCAGTAGCTCAAGGCAAGACTTGCTTCTGATGAGCATAACCTTAAATACAGTGACAACAGGACACTATAATTTGGTGTATATATATAAACATACCATGTTTTCTATGGACTAAGGCTTCAAATAATTTACCAGCTAAAGAAATATCCCTTAATGTCTTTACTCATGTTTCAGTATTTCACTTTTTTTCAGGGGCTGTTGCTTACAAAGGACAGGTGGTCAGAGGTGGTTCGTAGGGGAATTAATCCCACTTCTAGCATTTTAATTTTACTAAGTGCTACAGAATTGTTTGGTTTTAACTTGGATTCATGTTTTGAATAACCAAAATATCCTTTTAATGGCTAAGAATATGCTATCTAAATAGTGAGTACTAATGCAATACAATACATGTTTTTGATAACATTTGGCTGTTTGATTCCTTCTGATGGCCTCATCTTAGTGGAGAGACTCAGCTCAGTGTTTTACTTTGCATCATGTAGTACCTTAGTGCCATTTAATTATCATAGGAGCTCTACCTTAATTTTTGGGGCTTCCTTTTCATAAGAGGAAACAGAGGCACAAATGAAACTTTCCCTTCTTTCAGTCACTGAGTAATTTGTTTCTGTTATTGCTGCAGAGATTCTCACAGTTGGGAATATGCTGAGTGAAAGTTAAAATAATTGTTAGTACACATAGATGATGTTTTCTTCACATCTTGTGCCATTCCCTTAATTCCTTATTTCTAGATTTTGATGTAACCTTTGGATACTTAAGCTGTGAACTCCCATATCTTAACCATATTATCCTTGCATGCCATTTCTATTTTGTGTTGTATTTGTACTTTCTTATAGCAGACTCAGCTGTGCAGTTTTCTCAAACTTAGAAGCATGTTATATGAAATATGGAAAGTGAGACTTAAAATGGAATGAGTTTAACCCCTTAAGAGGAGTAGGAGTGATACAAGGAAAGAAAGAAAAGGTTAAGTTCTTCTCACCATCTTCTAAATCAAGTGTTCAGAAGCCTTTTGGTTATATTTGCTGAGGATTAAGTCCCTTGTCACAGCAAACCTGAACCCTCACACTGTTGGTCACTGGACTCTGGTACTTAATCAGGCATGGCAGCAGATTTCTGGCTGCCACCACTCTCAACAGGGAAAAAACCACTCTTCTCTAAAGTGTCATAAGGGAAGAAAGAGACTTGGAAGTGAGATAAATCTGGGACTACAAGTGCCTGAAAATTAACAGAACACTTCTTCAAAAGGATAGAATAGGGGAAAAGAGTGTCCAAGTAAGTAATAGCAAGATAAATGCTTTGATATTGCTTTTTACAATAACCTCACTGTGCTACCGGTGAGAGACCAAACACAGCCTCTGACCTGACTGTTTTTGAGTCTCATTAGATGGTAGCACGGTCTGGCAGTCTGTCTCAAATGTGCACAGGGCCATCAGGACTGCAAACTTCCTCAGCCTTCCACCAAGCGTAGGAAAAAGTCTGGAAGTTGAAGCAGTGGTTCTGTGCTGTTCCTTTTCCGTCCTGTTTTGACACTTGTAAACCAATTAGTGAGATTCTCCATCCAGAGTTTTGCAGGCTTCTCTTTTCATCTTGAGGACTTCCGTGGCTTGAGCAAAATAGCTTCAATTTCTTTGTGAGGACTTCTATCTATGTTTTATTTTTTTCTTCTGAGCTGTATTTTGAAATCTCTCCTGGTTTAGTTGTGACATATTTCACTGGTGCTATTTACTGATAGCTCCAGGGGCAGCAAGTACAGGTGTTGTTAAACATTGGTTTAGTGCTGAATACAATCCTACCAAGTGACTGCTGTGGTTACTTGTTTGGGATGTGTTTTGCTCTGCAACCCTTTGATATAAGAATGAAAATGTGCTGCAGTTCCTTTAAAAAGAGATAGACCTTAGTTTGTGTATTACTGAGTTTTATGAGGATCTTTAGACCACTTTTAGTAGACAACCACCATAAATCTTTGACAAAGGGCCTGCTAGATAGACAAGTGACCACTAAGGATGTTATTCACCAAAAGTCTTTGAACATGTTAAAAGAAAGTGTTACAGAATGTAATCCAAATAACAATAAAACAAATGAGAGTTGTCCACTTAACTTCTCTTCTTCCCTACCCCACTTCTTGAGTTTGCATCTTCTTCTAAGGACTGCTATGTAGAATATCAGTTCTACATAGACTTCTACAGGATTTTGCCCTGTAGAATATCATTTCTTTCCTTGAGTACTTGGAGGTAGAAAAATGAGCATTGTCTCTGCACCAAACATGAAACAATTGTCCAATATGTGGTTCTGTTAATGTCCCACTGCTCATTCTTCACTGCAGCTATTTCAGTACTTTCACTGTCCTAATTCTCTGCTCACTGTAGCTACTTCCTTCCATCTCTCTTCCCTCTTTTCAAAACAAACTGGTTGCAACTTTATGTATGTCAGCCTTGGCTCACTGATGGACATGAAGGTCCCCAGTGTCTCATTTCTGTGTCCCAGGGACAGGTGGAATGGGGACTGCAGTCAGTTCATCTCTGCTGCTTCTTCTTCCTCATGGAGAGGAGACCTTTCCCTGCCCCAGAAGCAGACAGTGCTCCATGAACTTCCCCAGAGTGAGCTTTTCCTGAGGGCTGCAGGACCCTTCTCCATGGAGTGCTGTCCTTCAGGAGCAGGCTGCTCCAGCATGGCTCACCCCCAGGGACACAGCTCCTGCCAGTGAGCCTGCTTTGTGTGGGCTTCTCTCTCCAGAGCCTACAATCCCTGCCAGGAGCTGCTCCAGTATGGAATTCTCACAATGTCACAGCCTCCTTCAGGCCCCCCGTGCTCCCGTGTGGGACCCTGCAGGGGGATCTGTGCTCCATCCCAGATCCTGAGGGCCTCGGGGGGGATCCCGGCTCCATCCCGGAGCCCCGGGGGGGGGATCCCGGCTCCATCCCGGAGCCCCGGGGAGGGGATCCCGGCTCCGTCCCGGAGCCCCGGGGGGGGGATCCCGGCTCCGTCCCGGAGCCCCGGGGGGGGGATCCCGGCTCCATCCCGGAGCCCGGGGGGCTGCAGGGGCTCACTCCTCTCCCTGGGCTCCCCCCGGCCTTGGGGGACCCTCAGTTGCAGCCCCTGGAGCAGCTCCTGCCCTGCCCTGGCGGTCTGAAGAGCTGCTGCTCTCCCATCTCCTCACTGCTCTCTGCTGGCTGCAATTCTGCAGAGTTTTCCCCCTTATTCAGTGTTCCCCAGAGGTGCTGTTGCCGATGGATCCAGCCTTGTGTGTCCTGGAGCCACCCGGGACTGCCTCTGCCAGACCTGGAGGGAGCTTCCAGCAGCTCAGCACGGAAGATCCTCCAGCTGCACAAACCCCATGTACTGCGGTTTGACTGCCAGCGTGCAAAATCTTAGGGATTACTCATTCCAGGGAGGTGCAATTTCGGGAGATCTCTGCCTCAAGTATTTATTCCTTGCTTTTACAGTAATGCTAAAAGTGCTATTTTAATTTGCAGTGCGATCTGTTTGCAGGGGCAAGGATTGCTCCAGTTTATGATTCCCCATTGAGTGGCTTCTGTTGGGGGACTGCAGAAGCCCGGCCACTCTGGGCAGTAATTGTGTTTGTGCTTAAAGGACTAATAAAGGCAGACAAAGAGCTGCAGAGTGACCTCGGGGAGGGCTGCCCCAGGCCCCGAGCTGTGGCACCAACATCACTAAATGTGATGGTCATTCCTGGGCCCTGAGATAATCAGAGTTTAGGGGAACATTGTGCAGGGGGCAGCTTCTGGCTGCTAGTTCTTCACACACTCATTACCATGCTCTGTGTGCTGGGTTGTGTGAGAACAAGGAGGATCCACCTTGAGGCGTATCAGGCTGTCTGGCTGGAGGTATTAGAGGTTTTGACACACAAAAGCAGTGTATTAAGAGCTTTCACTCTGATGATCCTCTTAAAAATGAGACTTCAGAACATCGAGTGCATAGCATGATTCATCTATGACATCAAATAACATATGTTTTAGCTTTTGATGGCAGTCCTAATGCTATGCTTCAGCTAAAAAGTGAAATTAGTCACAAGTCTTTAAAATGCCAAATTTCTCTGCAGTATTTTTGCATGTGCATCTTGTGAAAAGGTTGATTTCTGTAATCAGTCACTGAAGCAGTGAACTGCTGCCTGAGTGAAGGAAGTTTTAGGATAAAATATACCCCCCCCCCCCCCAAATCATAAGCTTGTTTTTCATTCTGAAAGTAGTTGAATGAAATAATCTTTTATAATGTTTTTGTGTCTGAGATCTGTTATACTGCAGGTCCTGTCCCTTGACAGAGAAACATTTACTTGTCCTTAGCACCATCTTGTGAACTCCTGGCAGAGTAAATCCTTCTCAGGACAGCATGTACTTGGGGATATTTTTATGAGAGGTAAAGTTGAATTCTCAGAATCTCAAATTTCATTTTTCCTTGTCCTCAAGTACAGAATATTCTAAACTGGAACAGACCCACCAGGATCATCCAGTCCCACTCATGGCCTCACACAGACACCCCAAAAATCCCACCCTGGTGCATCTCTGAGAGCATTGTCCTAATTCCCTGCCTAAGAAACCCATTAGGAGACCATGTTTGTGATTTTAAAGCAAAGTTAGCAGAAGATTGATACTTCTCCCAGAAAATATTGAAGTACTTGATCTCCTCCCATAATGCCATCTTCCCAAATAATCTCACTGTCTGGTAAGTGACTACAGAGATAATGCTGTTTAATTTTTGTCAAGCTTGTGTAACAGAAATGCAGTCTGATAGTTATGTACTGTTCCTGTCTGTCAGACAAGAGCTTGGATAAATTACCGTGTGCTCTGTGAAGGTGTTTCCTCCTCACTTAAAACATAAACACGCTGAAAATCACTTGATTCAAAGGTGCTTTACCTATTGCACCTGTCCTTCGGAAAATGCCAGCTGTAAAACACAATTGCAGGCTGTAAAACACAATTAATTCACAAAATTCATTCACTTTAAGTGGGGTTGATGTTGTAATTTCTGATTTTAGGCAGAGTTATGAAGAATGAAATGTTAAAGACTATAATTATTTTATAACGTAACAGTGAGAGAAACACTGGAGGACTTGATTGAAAAAGTATAAAAGAGAAAACCAATATTTTGGCTGTAACATTTTACTCAAAACTTTTACAATTATTCACATTTTTTTTCATTAATGGCCTGTTGTAGCCCTCTGGTCACAACAACAAAGATATCAGCCCTTATCCCATGTCTTTTATTAGAGGACCCTAATTCACTTGTGGTTTGAGAGAGAAATATTTAGATTAAAGGCATGGCGTAGATTTTAGATTCTCAGGAGAAATTGCTTGTAAAAAAAAGTTGCTTGTATTGAAAGTTAAGTTATAGAAACGAAGAGCTTGTGAAGGGCACTCATTATTGAGTTTTGCTTTGTATATGATGTGGGTTTACATCTATTGATGTTTAAATTAGGATTTTATTGATATAATTTGAATGACCAAATTTCAATGCAGGCCTGCATCAGTTACAAATCTGGTCTGTTTGTATTTATTGTCTCAGTGGAGATCTTATATATATCAGATTTTTTAGTCCTGTGAAATCTAAACCTGACAGATTTGCTCTCAAATTACCTGATGTATTTCATGCATCCTAGAGGAATACATTTAAAAAGATGTCCACACTGTGCTTTTTGTCCCTGCAGTAATAATGAGCTGGCTGTTTAGCTTTGAAGAGTTCTTTGTTTTATTTTCACAAGCAATTTTCTCTCTGTGGAAAAAACACAGTTTTAATATTATGTTCTGAAGAAACCCTGGACTTGAAAGAGGCTGTTGAAGGTTATCTGGTGCTTTATATCTGCACCAAAATACCTGAAGGGGACACACACTCCCTGAATATTGTAAAGAAATGTGCTGGGTTTAAAGCATCTGGTTAAGTGCTAAACGGAGTGCTAAATGAATATTTCTCTTGCCAATTGTATGGGTTTGGACCCTGAAAGGCAACTGATGCAAAGGTTCTGTGATAATGGTTGGCAAATATTTTGAATATACATACGCGTGTTCCAAAAAATAACAGCTGCAGCAGATTGGGGTTTGGAAGCATTTTATAACATATGATAGAAGAAGCCCTTCTCTAAAATAAACCATGCCCTGCAGGTGTCTGTGGCTGTGCTGTCTGGCTTGAGCTGACAATATCCTGTAAACAGGAATTTTGTTGTTTCTGGCTCTCATCCTTAGCTTTGCACCCATAACAGCAGTAGAGGAACGTTTGAATATAAATATTTGTATGTTTGATAATTATTCATGTGATAAGACAAGGGAAGCAAAACTGATTTTGCTGGCTTGGCTTAATTATGATTTCAGCTAAAGCAGAATTTCCCCAGATGTTTAGTGCTGTATAAGCTCATGCCTGTGCAATTGGCCATTTCTTACCTTTAAACGTGAGTAGAAGAAATCATAAAACATAGCTGGCAATTAGAATGATTTTCATATCTCAGCATTTAGTGACATGTTTAATAGTATGTGCGCTGCATGTAGATAAAATTCAGTAAATTGTATTAGGTTATGGTAGTATTTTTTGTAAACCTTCCCTCTTCATTAGAAATATCTGATTATAATATATTGCTTTTCATGCATTCTTGAGGGTTTTGTCTGACAAATCTCATGAGGAAACAAAGTTAATTCAATGCTCAACTCCTGTGTGTGTAGTTATGACTTGAGGTCACGGTGCTCCAATTCAGGTGACAGTTGAGACAATTCAGATTTTATTTCTGACTTGAGTTTGCTGTGATGGGATGTATTAAAGACAGTGGAGCATTAATACTTTTATCATTTAATAGATGTGCTCTTAGTAAGAAGCAAAAATAGGAGACTCTTACTACTGGCACCCACATGTGTGCTAAAGTGCTCAGGGGCACATTTGCTTCATTTTGAACCATGAGTTGGTGCCCTTTAAGCAAACCTGGAAACTTATAGCCCAGCCTAGTCCTGTTAGGGTTGAAATATTAACAAAAAAGAGTAGTTAATTTTCCATATTTTTACTAAATATATTTGACCTATTGTGCTGGAAATAAAGGTTATACTATTAAATCATCCATTTCTGCATTCTTATGGTATTTGCCTCATTTTCCCTTAAAAGGAACAAGTCCAGATTTTTACAACATCTGGTATATTTATAGCAATTAGTTCTGAACAGGTTGCACTGTTGTCATTCTAAATTGCTAAGTCCAAACACACACAAATTGGGAATAGAAATGATTTAGTCAATGACCAAGTAGTTTATCTTGCTCACCTGAACTGGGAAGTTATCAAACCTGATAGGTGTGACTGTTTTGATGCTGTTTGATTAAGATGGAGCTTTTTATAGGTGCTGAAACTTTTAGGTATGAATGTGAAACAATTGATGTAAGTATTGTTCAGTAAGATTGCTTTCTTTGCACAGAATATATACCAATATATAGGCATTGTTGATAAAAGAATTCACAATACTTGTAAAATGAATGTTCTTATGAAACAAATGGACCAATTATAATATTAAGGCTAGTCTTGTGGATAAAAGGTAATTTATCTTTCAAATTTTCTTACCGACATAAAGGTGGTTGTCAACATCATTTTGTTGTTAAGTCAATTGACAGATTTTGCTTTCAACTCTAATAATATTGAAAAGCATTTACAGGAACTACCTTAGTGCATTTCCAATGTCATAAATAAGAACTATGCATATTAATTGTTTCAAATTGCTTACTATTGGCATAGATTCTGGCACCAAAAACCTGTCACAAACCCAATGTTTTATGTCCATACAGAGATCAGTAACTGCTCAAATACAGACTTAGGAAAAAAAAATCAGTATCAGAGAAAGACTTTTCAACTATGGAAATGTCAGTATTTCCAGTGAGGTTGCTATAATTTTCTAATATGGGAAAGCTAATTCATAGTTTAAGGTGTGTTATGTATATGTCTTGGTTTAGAAAGACAAGTGTCTGCCAGGGAAAGCTGGATCTTCTCTTGGAATGGAGAATGTAAACCTCCTCCCTCTGAATTATAATAATTTTGAAATTAAGGAGTTTTCAGCCAAAGATATGGGGATAGGAATATTAAAAATGAAAATGTAGTAGTACAAAAAAAAGCCCAAGCAAAAAGAGAAAACACTGACAAAGTCAGAACATGACCTGACCCCCTGTTGGTCAGGGTGTTGGTGTCAGTCCAGTCAAGTCCTCCTGCAGTGACAGATGTGGTTCTGTTGGAGCAGTGATCCTGTAGAAAGGTGGAGTTTTCCTCTGAAGGTCCAGTGGTGGTGAGATGGGTCTGGTCTCCCTCTGACAATCCAGTGCAAACAGGCTGTGCTGCTGTTCTGAATCCCAGGTTTATCCAGGTAGGAATGCTGGGCTCCTCCCCCTGGGTGGAGCCTCTCCCAATGGGATGATGTAATTGTCTCAGCCCTGCAGTGAGCCTGGATGGCCCATGAACAGCAGATACCTCTGGAGGAGGATGGGTCCTGGAAGGGATAAAGAAAAAGAAAATGCCTTCCTAGCTGTTTTTAACAGGTAGTGATAGAATACGTACTTTTGGTTATATCTTATATTACAACGTAAAACAAGGTACACACACACAAACTGATGATCACAGAATCCCAGAGGGTTTGGCTTGGAAGGGACTTGAAAGTTCATCCAGTGCCACCCCTCCCATAGGCAGGGACACCTCCCACTGTCCCAGGTGATCCAAGCCCCAATGTCCAGCCTGGCCTTGGGCACTGCCAGGGATCCAGGGGCAGCCACAGCTGCTCTGGGCACCCTGTGCCAGGGCCTGCCCACCCTGCCAGGGAACAATTCCTGCCCCAGATCCCATCCAGCCCTGCCCTCTGGCACTGGCAGCCATGCCCTGGCTCCTGGCCCTCCAGCCCTTGGCCATTGTCTCTCTCCATCTTTCCTGCAGCTCCTTCAGGCCCTGCAAGGCCACCCTGAGCTCAGGCCAGAGCTTCTCCTGTGCAGGTGAACACTCCCAGCTGTGGCAGCCTTTCCTCCCAGCAGAGCTGCTCCATCCCTCTTGTCAACATCATGATGTGGCATGTAGCAATATATGAAATATTACTTGGCTTTTTGATGACAGCATCACTCAAGATGGGAATTCTAAGGAACACCTGCATTGTGCCCCTGTCTGTATGGGTCCACAGACCTGTGCGTCTCTTTCGTGGTTGAGTGCACAAGCCTTGAAATCTATTTGAATCGTTGGAGTTGCCCTTTTCCTCTAGCTGATCAAGAAAGTTTGCTTGCTGAAGTACAGAATAAAGGGCAAGAAAAGTGTACATTATGGAAAAGTACTTTAAGTAGATTGTTAGAAGGAAAAAAGATGTCTGTGACATTCATTTTACAGCAATTAGTTACTGTATCTTTTGTCAGTGTAATGTATATTTTAAGGTTTTTTTTTAAATTTAAGTGTACAATAGAGTATTTGATTGTCTCCACTAATCTGAGGCTTGCTTTTGTCTAGGAAAGAATTCATGTTCTTAGTTATCTTGAACAGTCTGATTGTTGTTTTATGTCACTGCATGCAATAAGCCTTAGCCTGGCTGCTGATTTGTAGACACGAGGGTCACAGAGCATGTCTTTAAATCAGAAATGTGAAATGCAGAAAAAAACGGTGGTATAAACTAGTCAGGAGTGCATCAGCAAGTTAACAGCTTTTGTGTAAACAGGTGATTGCAGCTGCTCAGGAATTGAGATAAATGGTAAAGCCAAGTGTACTTGAGAGTTTTCCTCTGACAATCCCTAGACAAAGGCAGTCTTTGTGACCTCTTCATGTCATGTTTTCACAGCAAACCCACAGAGACTCAGCAATGGGGTTGCAGTGCAGGGCTGGAATGCCTGGGAGTGTTTCCCTCTGAATGGTGCTGTTCTGGTGATTTATTGTTTGAAATGTTTCTCTTCACGTGGGACCAAGGCAGACTCCAGCAGAAAAGGAATCACTTATGATGTGTGATAACAATGAATCTCAACACCTGTGTTCTCATCACTTTTCTGCTCTTTTTAAATAGGAAAATTTAGGAGCTGTGCAGTTCTTCTCTAGTTCAGAGCAGAGAAGATCAGCAGAACTGGAGTCAGTGGAACTGCTTTCAGTTCCCACATCTCTGTCCCAGAGTTAGAAATAGGCCATATTTTTAGGTGGAACTTCAGGATAAAATATTAATCTGTAGTCCAGAGTAGCAAAGGTATTAAAGGAAAGTCTATCTGATGTTGATACCATAACTCTGGATATGTAATAGCAGTTCAGTAGCAGAAGAAATGGGTAAAGATATGGCCCTTGTGCATTTCTGATGTTATGCCACTCTAGCTTTTCATTACTTGAGGTGATTGGAGAAACTGTTTTTGCCAGTATGGTTCTATACCAAAATACTTCCTTGGCCTACAGACTGAAAGATGGAACAGTTTGTATTTTGCAGTGTTAAAACTGTGACATTTAAAAAGAAGCAGTTTTATCCATATCTGTGAAGAGTTCCGTTTGAGAGACTGAGCTTTCAAGGTTTCTGTCTAGTATTGCATTTTACATTCAAGTTCCAATATTAATCTATGTAATTATTTGATTTATGAGCTTTCAGCTGAATGGAATTTGCAACCAGTAGGAATTGGCTTTGTTTTGTACAAGCCAGAGTTGCTCCAGGTTAGCTGAGAAGGTTGGCCTGCAAAACTTAGTTCCTGTTTTGAAGCCTTGAGAATTTCTACCCTAGAGGAGATAAGCTTCTACAGGAAGTCACCTAAGAGATGCCAGAGCTTTAAAATAGTGGTTTACAAAAGGTATTAAATTAATGTATACTTTTTGATTTAGTTTTTCTGATTAATGTACTGTTTTTTTTCAATTGCCATGACTTTTTCTATAGATGCTTTCAAATGCAAATTAGTGTAAGCAAGTGGGAGAATATGTGCAGAGAACACTAAAAAAGTCAGTTATGCACTGTGTAGGATTTTCTGTGAGAAAGCTGCTGGGAGGAGGATAATCCTTCCAAGGAAATCCCTAATGAACCATATTTTGTCCAGCAAGATTTTACCTCTCTCTGTGGATGTACATACATGAAATGATTTTCACTACTGTTCCTAGGATGTATAATGCAAGAACCTGATGTGTGTAAAATCCTTCTTTAATGCTCTAAGATGGTAATTTATAGTTCTATTTGATGTTTAGGTAAGATGCTTCCTCTATCAAATATGGTGATTAGTCCCTCTTGAATATAAGAGAGGGATTTCTGGCAGCAGAATTCTGTTTGACTGTAAAGCCTTGGAGGCTGGAAAGAAATCCTTCACACAAAAAATGTCTCTATATAGTTGCTCATCCACCAGATTCTAAAAAGAACCTCTAAGCTGTCAAGAAGTACAATATGATAAAAGCAGGAATGATGAAAAGGAAATGGCACCTTGCAGCTGACCATATAAAAGCATAAATTCCTCCTGGGACTTCTGCATATAAAAGATAGGTTTCACTACTTTTCTAAGAACACTGGATCACATTAACTTATTCAAATAGGAGGTCAGATCACAGTGTTTAGGTTTAAAGCTGTCCCACACAGCCCTTGATAAGAAAAAATTGACAAATCACACTTTTGAATAAACTCATTTTAATCCTTTTCTTCCTTTTGAAGTAATAAAAAATATCCCTGTCATGCAGTTGCCATTGCATTTAATAGCTGTCATTTAGTGAAATGGAAAAATGATATCAGAACATAATGCCTTCAAATATGGCTAATAGCATTTTACATGAGGAAAAATACTTTTATTTTATATGAATATGGCTGTTAGAATATGATTATTACTGAGAATTTTACTGCTTTGCCTATTGCAGCAGAGTGATAAGAACAGATATGACTTCTGTCATCTGTGTAAAAGGACAGATTACTGCTTCTTAAGTTTTATATAATTTTAAGAGTGTGACAAATTCTTGGTGAATTATAACTCTGTTATTTTGATTTGGTAGAGTAAGCAAAATATCCCAAATTGTATTTTAAAACAATGCAGTGATTTTTGTTTGGATCTGCTGTGATAAACGTGCCTTTATCTCAGGTCACATCACTCTTTTTGAGATTTATGGCAGTGCGTTGTACAAACGGGTATTAATTAATTCTAAATTACAGTGGGTTACATATGGAATTACAGATGACAACCAAATGAGTTCCTGCTGATTAAATTACAAATGCTTCTAATTCACCTGGGTGCACTGGCCACAACCTGCACAGATCCTCTGAGCTGCTAAGCAGTGCTGGCCCAGAGATGGCCACACAAAGTGGATAAAGGTTCACCTGTAGCCTGAAAGAACCTCAGACAGACCTAACTGGGATCCACTCACAAGGAACATCAAACAAATGGCAGAGCCATGCAAAAGGCGTCTTTGGAAGGCTAAAGATGCTCAGTACCCAACTCTGGTGCTCACTCCAGGCACCACTTTCCCTGGAGTTTTCATGGATATTTCGCTAAGGGAGCAACTAAGAGATTATACCTTCTTTGTGCCAGACATGACTGTATTCCAAAGTGGGGAATTAGACTCTGATTTGTAGTTAAGATGCAGCAGATCAACTCTTAATTATTGGAGGATTCTCCCTCCCCCAAAATAATATGAAGCTCAGTTACTGGGAGTGGTTTCAGGAGCACATGGAATGCTAAGTCATGGCAGGGTCTAGCTGGGAATTGAGCATGGGATTACTCCAGTCCAAAGCTGATTTTTCTTGGAGCATATGCCTGAAACATCCAGGTTTATTTTTTAAGTCTTAGTTAAAAATAAAAACAGCAGAAGGAAGCTAGGAATATCTTACAGCATGATGGAAATCCTAATGTTATTTCTAACCAGTGCTTAAAAATGTTTGCTTAGAATGGGGGATTTTAGTCCTGTGCACTGTTTATTCCATGCACCTCAATCAGCTTCTTGTTGCTCTCTGATGTGTCCATGTTGTTGCTTGTGTGATGCCACAAAATCATTAATATGGATAGTTTCATGCAAGTGAAGCTGGCTGTTCTCATGAATCAGTGGAGATGCTGATTTCTAGAGTATTTCTGATGCAGTTCCTGTTCATTGCAAAAAGGGGGAAACTCTCTCCTTTTTATGGGTTTTTATGGGTTTGTAAGTATTCTTACTTGCAGGAAAAGGATGAATGAAATGTCCTATATGGAAGAAGGCTAACCAGGGATGATGAACAGTAACTACTGAGATCTCCAGTCAGGCTGTGTTGTTATTCAGAATTTTTCAAAAGATGAATTAAAATTGTCTTCTGTGTTTCTCATTCATCCACTGCCCCCAGCAATATTGTTTTGCATTCAGTTGGTAAGATAAGATGCCAAAGGTTTTTTGATAAACAAGTAGCCTTTACTCTAAATAATGCTTTAAGTCTAAGCTTATAGCTTGTATATTAAAATACCAGTCACACCACATTTAGTTAATAAGAAGGAAAGTTTAAGGATGACTTGAGTGTGTGTAAACTTTCCTTTCTATTAATTATTTTTTTCACGATGTTACAAATGTCAAATATGAAACCTTAAGCTACAGTGCTGCTTTCTAATGCAATATGTTCCCCTTGTGACTGCAAGTATGGGATAAAAGGATTTGCTTTTCATCATAGGCCAAATTAAAATTTAATTGCCTGTGAAAATACAAATGTCAAAAGCAAATCTTCAAGTAGAGATTATGATCCTTTGTCACAGATGTTATGTCTCCATTTAAAAGTAAAATAAGTATTTTCTTCACTTCAAGTATGTTTTCCACAGAATATCCTAAAGTTCTATTTCAAAACACTGGGCTGTGGTATGTATGTGGTGTGTGTTGTTGATAGTAGAGGATAATCTTAAATTGTGTATGATATCAGCAACTGTTATGCTTAATATGTCCGGGTTTGGATGTCCTATCAGCATGCCAGGACATCAAATGGAACACAAGGTATAGCTGGTTAAATGACACAGCGTCACATGGAGAGTGTACATACAGAACCCTGAGCAACAGGAGGGAAAGGAGAACTTTGTTAGTGGATATAAATTAATGAAACTGCAGAGTCCTTGCTGCTGAATGAAGGAATAGACCCAAAGTTTTTTTGCTTAATTATAAGTAATACTTATTTCCTGTTACTGCAAGCTATCTTAATCAGAAATTCTGATTCAAAACCACAGGTTTTGACAGGTTGATCTGCTTGAGCTGTCAGTGGGACCCCAAAACCTGCCCCGGGCTGAGCCCGGTGGGGGCAGCGGGGACCGCACTGTGCCCCTCTGGGCCAGGGGACAGCCGCCTGCAGAGCTGCCCCAGCCCTGGGCACGGCGAGGAGCCGGAGCTGCTGAGAGAGCCCAGAGGAGGCTCCAGCAGGAGCAGAGGGATGGAGCAGCTCTGCTGGGAGGAAAGGCTGCCACAGCTGGGAGTGTTCACCTGCACAGGAGAAGCTCTGGCCTGAGCTCAGGGTGGCCTTGCAGGGCCTGAAGGAGCTGCAGGAAAGATGGAGAGAGACAATGGCCAAGGGCTGGAGGGCCAGGAGCCAGGGCATGGCTGCCAGTGCCAGAGGGCAGGGCTGGATGGGATCTGGGGCAGGAATTGTTCCCTGGCAGGGTGGGCAGGGCTGGCACAGGGTGCCCAGAGCAGCTGTGGCTGCCCCTGGATCCCTGGCAGTGCCCAAGGCCAGGCTGGACACTGGGGCTTGGAGCACCTGGGACAGTGGGAGGTGTCCCTGCAGTGGATGGCACTGAATGGGCTCTAATGCCCCTTCCAACCCCAACCATTCTCTGATTCTCCATAATGTTCAACTCAGTAACTCTTTGATGCCAGAAACTGCTGATTTATTATGGTCCCACCAAGAAAGTCACCAGAATGTCATATTTAAGATGCTGTTTCCTGCAAACAAAGCAGTAAAGAGAACAAGAAAACAGTAGAGATTAACTTAGACCCTTTCAGGTACTGGGAATTCCTGATGTAGCACTGAACAAGGCTTTATTCAGGGCACAGCCTTCTGTGCACATTCTGACCATGAAGGGGACCTGTTTTTTCTCCTCTTCGGAGATTGGATGTGGGTTTTGTTGATAGGAAAAGATTAATTTATGATTTTTTCTTTTGCATATCAGTTATGGTCACATAAGTATTTGCTGAAATCTGATAAAGGCAAGAGCTACAAGATGTGTTATTGATGGAACAGTGAGAGCAGAGTACAGAGACTACTGTATTGAAGCTGACCCTTGCTGTACACTGCTCTTTGGATTGGGATCACCACAGCACCTATGACTTTTATGAATGGAAGAAAAAAGGAAATATTATTTTCAAGTCTTTGGAAAAGCAGACATGAACATAATGATTTTGTTTCATTCAATTATCATTCAAATATGGCATGTAATTGTAAAACTTATGGAACTATGAAACTGGAAATTTATAATGATGCAGTCTTAATTTTATTAATTTAATCCATAAAGAAGATATTACACCAAGACAGACATCAAATTAAAACTCTCAGACTCTAATTAGCTTTAGAAATCTCTTATGTCTAATTTATATGGCTGTCATAATTAATTTAAATACTGACTTCAACCTGGTCATGATGCACAAGACTCCATTCAGTGGCAGCCATTAAAGAAGTATTAAATGGGGTCTTATTTTTTAACTGTGCTTTAATTTACTGTACTGTGTCCAACTGGCTTACATGAGTTGGACAATATTAAGGTCCTTTATAGGAGAAAGAGATCTTGAAAAGTGAACTACCACAGACTATTAGGATTGCTTGGCCAGTCATGCAGAAGGAATGTATTGAAGTAGAGAAAAACATTTCCTAAATGTCCTTTGGATGGCACCATGAAGTCATCATTTATGAACTAGAAAAAATGCATTTGTGCTTTTTTGTTTAAAGGGATGCAGGAGCAGAATTTCAGTGTGTGTGGACCAGATTCAGTCAAGGATCACAGAAATTTGTGTGGCATTATCAGGATCAGCTGCTGTATGGTGCTTAAAGCTGTCCTGAGGTGCAGAGCTCTTGCTCTGTGCATGCCCTAAATGCATCAGGTTTTGAGCACTTCAGTGCCCATCATGCAAAAAAAAAATCCAATTTCTAGAATCCACTAATTATTCCACCTAGTCTCCCAATTCAGCCCAGTTCAATAGGTATTCTCTGGCTAAGCCCTGTTGATTTACCATAAAAATATTTATTTATGGGCTATTTGTAGTAATGACTTGTGAAGGAATAAGTAGCAGCAGCCACCTGTTAAATTCTCCAGTTACATAATTCTATAATGCAAGAGGTAGAATAATCACCTAGAAAATTGAAAATGTGTGTTTTGTTCATTACTCAGTATTTGGGCAATGCTCTCAGGGATGCACAGCACGGGATTGTTGGGGTGTCTGCCCAAGCTCCTGTCCCTGCACAGTGATCCTTGTTCCTCCCTTCAGACTCGGGATATTTGGTGAAGTCAGGATGAGAAGGAGGCTGGGGCTGTGTGGCCAGGGTTGGTGCTGCATTCAGGGGACAGCAGAGTGGGCAGAGCTTGCTGGAATAATGGGATACACCCGGTTCAGTCTCTGCTGGTGAGCTCTGAGCACAGGAGCCTGGCTGTGCTCCTGACACCTGTCTTGGTGGCTCCATCTTGGCTTTGTGTTGGCTTCTTGCCGTCTCTTGCCTTTCCTGGGGGTGTGTGCCATCAACAGCAATCTTCTCAATGGAATTTTATTGAAATAAACATGTAGATATCTGTCCCTTTAAAGTTCTAGGTAGGTAGATAGGTATAAATTTCAGTTGTACTTAAATCTAGTCAGAGATTTGAGGCTTTGAAATTTGCACACACAACCTGGTTGATTCAGCCCTTAAAGAGTCCTGTTAGGCTGCTTTAAATTCCACCCTCAGCTGCTGTAAAACTGCATTGAGTATCCCCAGCTATTTCCAAATGGAAAAGTTAAGAAAGAATAATTGGTGAGTTATTGCTTTGTTGATTGTTAGATATTCTATAAGTAGTTGTGTTGAATTTTCCAGCAGTTGTGGAATGTTTTTCCTTAGCTTATATAATCTTTAAAATACTGTAAAGGAGAAGTTGAGGCAACTGTTTGGAAATTTAGGTTTATTCTTAGATTAGGATGCTTACCTGCATACTGGTTTCTTGTTTCTGGTCCACCAGAAAGCAAGAATTAAATCTGCCTGATCTGACCTTATTGCAATCTTTCTAAAATGCATGAATCTTTAAGAACTGGAAAAATCCTTTTAATCCTGTGTTTAAATGGAAAAAACCACAACCCTCTCATTTTGAAAGAGGCTGTGTAACAGTGGATTAGGTAATTGTGTGAAAATGAGTTTAGAAAAGCCAAGACAATATAAAGACAGCCATATAAGACTAATTATCACTTCTTTGGCATATGATAGCTGCCACATTTTTCCACTGAAAATATGGATGCTAAGCATCAGAATAAAAGGGAAGGGAAAAACAACTGCAGAAGGATGTAAAAGCTGTATTCTTCCTTGCTAGATGCAATAAAGAGCTGGCACATGAGGAACCATTCATCATGGAAATGAATGGAGTAATTTGTTAAACTTATTTCACAGATGTGAAAAGAAGTTTAACTGTCTTCATTTAAGTTTATATAGGCTTTTTCAACTTGCCTTGTTTTCACTGAAATTACTTCCCTTCAGACTGAGGCGGGGGGGAAACCCACCACATTTATTTTTATATCTATTGCAGCTGACTTGGTTTTTGATGGAATAGTTGATTTGGATCAATTTATGGTGACAGCATCTGACTTCAGTTGAGAGAGGGAGGTGATTTTGTTGGTGCCTGGCAATTCAGCTAATATGGCAAAAACGTTGTCCCTAACAACTGGTGTGAATACAAGGTGACTCCTTAAATCTTCCTATCCAGCTAATAGTCTTGACTGTCAGTTGATGTTTTTTTAAAAACATTTGCAAATATGGACAAATTTCTTCCCAGTATGAAATGTGATTTTTTTCTTACCCACATTACCTTGAATGTTGTAAGAAAATACCTGGAGAGAAGGAAGGAATAGTTAAGAGGATTGCACTTCATGATTTTTAAAATTTTGTTTTAGGAGATATCAGTGACCAAGTTCATGCTTTTGTGAGAAGCATTTAAAAAATAAGACTTTTTTTTCTATACGGAAGTCTGCCTTTTAGCCAAGCCAGGGTCACATATTTCCTTCTCACTTACAGCTGTCTTTTAGAAAGGGCAAAGAAAAGCTTTAACTATCTTCTAGGGAAGAGCCATGCTGCTTCCCTCACCTCTCTGATTTACCATTCATGCTTCTTCATGGCTTTATAAGTCTGGTTCAAATAATATTTTTCCTATACCTTTTAATCTATTATTGCCACTCAGTCAACTTATCCCTCTGCCAAGCTGAGCTCACTCTCCAAGTCTCACAATTCATTCCAAATGTCACAAACCTTTCCCTAGAACAAGTCTGTTATGCTTCAAACAAAATTAAAACGTTGCCATCCTCTAATTTTTTCAAGTGTTCCACAGAGAAATTCAAAATGTTTACTGGGGAAATGATCTATGCTCTATAATGAGTCTGATGTTTCCCCTTTGGTTATCCAGGGGAAGCATGGAAATTTGCATCAGGAGGAAAAGCCCATCATCACAAAAAATTCTACAGGAATTCAGGATATGATTTTCTTACAGAATAGTGAGGGTACAAATACAGATCTAATTTGAGAAACTGATATTTGTCAAATATTGTAGATTCAGGTGAGGAGCTCATTCAAGCTGGTGGAGGACTCAGAAGCAGTGAGGTTGGAAAAACCCTCCCAGGCCATGGAGTCCCAGCTCAATGCCCACCTTGTCCCCAGCCCAGAGCACTCAGTGCCACCTCCAGCCCTTCCTGGGACACCTCCAGGGATGGGCACTCCAAACCTCCCTGGGCAGCCCCTGCCAAGGCTGAGCACCCTTTCCATGGGGAAATTCCTGCTGCTGGCCAAGCTGAGCCTCCCCTGGCCCAGCCTGAGGCCGTTCCCTCTGCTCCTGTCCCTGTTCCCTGGGAGCAGAGCCCGACCCCCCGGCTGTCCCCTCCTGGCAGGGACTTGTGCAGAGCCACCAGGTCCCCCCTGAGCCTCCTTTTCTCCAGCTGAGCCCCTTTCCCAGCTCCCTCAGCCCCTCCTGGGGCTCCAGACCCTTCCCAGCTCCTTCCCTGCCCTGGACACCCCCAGCCCCTCCATGTCCCTCTCTGGGAGAGCCCAGAGCTGGCCCAGCCCTCGGGGTCCCAGCCCAGGGGACAGACCCTGCCCTGGCCCTGCTGCCACCCCAGGGCTGGCCCAGCCAGGGGCCATGGGCCTCTGTGACCCCTGGGCTCATGTCCAGCCCTGCACCAGCACCCCCAGGGCCTTTCCCAGCAGCTTCCAGCCCCTCTGCCCCAGCCTGGAGCCTCCATGGCCTTGGGGTGACCGCGGGGTCCCTTGGCCTGTTGTCCCTCAGCCCGTGGATCCAGCCTGGCCAGGTCCCTCGGCAGCAGCTCCACACTGCCACCCAGCCCGATCTGACATGCACTCTGACTGAGGATGCCCTCACCCAGGTCATCCATGAAGATATTGAACAGGACTGGGTGCAGTAGTGGTCCCTGGAGAACTCATGAGCTGCCAGCTGGATGTGGAACCACCCCATCATCCGTGATGTCATTATAATGACATTTCCCCAGCACAAGTGCAGTAAGGCTCAGCTTCCTGGAGCACAACAGGCACTGAGATTCAGGAACTGCACAGGGAAGGTGTTTGTTCCACCATAAGAGCAGGAGTGCACATGCTTTTTGTAGTTGCTGGAAACATGAGAGATGATCTGAGTAACTTAGCGGTGGGAGGGATAAAGGAGACAAACCATGACTGTTGTAGTTAGCAGAGGAGTGGAATTTGAAATGCTGACAGTAAATAGATGAATCAATAGAAAGTAATGAACCTTGTTAATGTATCCCTACAACATGATTTAATTTTCTTTTTTTGTTTTAGTCCTAAAGAGCACAGAAACCTGCAGCTCATTATTTTACACAAGAGCTCAGGACTATTGGTATTTCAGAGTTGGGTACCACTTCATTCACACGGTGAAATGCTGTAGGTAGCACATATAAAATCCCTTTGGTGTGCATTGGAACTGGCAGCCTGCATTGTTACACTTGTCCTGATGTACATGAGAAGTGTTCTGTGCAGGATCATGGGGGGTCATGGCATTTGCAACCAAAAAAAGAAGCTGGAGAAAAGAATGAAACCCCACAGGTAAAAGCTCTAAGAGGAAAGAAGTTTTGCAAGTCTCCATGAAGCCATTATAACTAAGATCTAAAATTAGCATTAAAGACAATGATGTAAATGCAAGTCTGTAGTGCTTATTCAGAGAATTAAAAGAAGATGTATTAATACATGTATAGCTATAGGCAGCTCCTGTGGTGCATAGTCCAGGCACACTTTTGAATTTAGTTTTGTTTTTGAATTGCTTATTAATTTAAAGAGATGTAAATTCTTACGTGTTTAGCCTGTCTTTTCATAACAGTTATGGATAAGGTAAAATAAGGACAGAGAAATGCCTTACAGAGAAAACTGGGGGGAAGAAGAACAGACTTCACTGGCTGGGACTAAACCCGCCTCCCCAAGGCAGCTTATAGATACAGGTCAGATCAAAAAATTGAAAGACTATTCTTTCTGTGCCAGTAGTTTGATAACCTGCCAAAAGGGCAAAGAGTTTTTAGCACAGAACTTCATTTTAGATTATATAGAATTGTGGCTACTCCTGCATCCCTGGAAGGCTCCAAGGTGAGGCTGGACAGGGCTTGGAGCACCCTGAGATGATGGGAAGGTGGAAAGTGTCCCTGCCCGTGGCAGGAGTGGCACTGGATGAGCTTTAAGGTTCCTTCTAGCCCAAACTCCTCTGGGAATTTCCCTCACTTCTGTCCAAGGAGATGCTTTAGAACTGCTGTAGAAGGCACACACTTTTTTTCAACCAAATTTGACTACCTATAGCACTTCAGAAAAGCACTGCAGTGTTGCGAATCCATTAGAGGAGTGCTAAGGAATAGGAAATAATTTTACACCGCCTCAGGTTGAAACATCTGGTTCAAGTGCAAATTGCATTTGTATTGTCTTATAGCTCCCAGGAGCACTACAAGGGGGAGGGGAAGGTCTGGCACACTTTTCCTAAAATTCATTTCGATTTTGAGTTTTTACAGAGCTGTTCTGAGTTCACAGCTCCTCTCCACAGTCTGATGCACTGCCTGGAGGGTTTTGTTTTGAAAGCTTTGTTTGCAGCTGCCTTTAGCTGTGAGTGTGACCTGCTGTGCTGCTCCCCTTGTCTGCTTTGGCAGGATCTGGAGATGTCTGGCTTGTGAAGTTGTCTGCTGTCCCTCACCAAGCTCATGCCTTGTCAGTTCACTGACAAGTCCTGGGTGCTTTGCTAAATTCATCAGAAACATGTATGAATGCTGTAGATTCAAAAAGCTGCTTCTTAAAAACACCCTCCCAAAAAAAAAAAAACCCAACAGAAAAAAATCCAGTGTTTTTGAGAATCTAATACATTTGAGAGCAATGATTCAAATAATGGTTTTTTCTTGTGCCACTCCTTGTCTACCTCCTACATTGCAGTAAGAGATAATTTTTGCTCTGCACCCTTGCAAAAAGTTCTAGCTTGTAAAACGGGCAAAACAATCAAATGTATTGTTTCTTTTTCTTCACTATTTAAATAGACTATGACTATTTACTGAAAATAAATAGACTGACTATTTACCTCACGAACCTATTTTTAACTAACAACTTTGTTGATTTGGGTTCAGGCCAGTGTTGGGCAATTTTTTAAGAAGGAATTTTAAAAAGTAAGAACAAAATCATGCTTAGAGGCACATTTTGCAGGCCTTCTAGGTTAATAGTTAATATTTCCAGCTTAATATTGAAATTCTGTTGTCTGGTTCAAGTGTAGGGATTCGAAATTTAATTTCTTTTAAACTTTTTTATTATAACTTGATACTCCTCAGTGGTGTTTTGTTTTATTATACAAACAAAATTTTCACTAGATTTCAGTCAAAATATGAAGGCACGGGGAATCAAACACCACTAATAAAGACCTAAATCTGTATTCATATAAATAAAACTACATGAATTTAGGAAATGGACAAACCAGGATCAAAAAGTGTTTTCTCTTACAAAAATTTCAGTTTCTTAATGATGCTGTAAAGTATTCCCCAAGCCATGACCTATTACAATTAAATATCTTCCACTAGCATTACTTACCACAGGTTTTAGTTCTATCAAATATCACTTTTCACTCACTCTATAGCATCTGTACTTGGTTAATATATATCTGTATCTATCTATATCTTTGTTGTTGCTCTTTTGCCTGGTGTGAATACCATCAGGGCTTCTCTTGTCATGTTCATTAGGGACAATTACAATATAATTCTCTTCATCAACATAATATTTGCACCCAAAAAAAATCTAGGAAAAAGCACTGCCACAGATATCCAAAATATGATTGATCTCTGTGTGTAGCCCATATTTAAACTCCCAACAGCACAGCATAGGGAATTTCATCTTTTGACTTGATGCTTTGAGGCCAAAGTGAGGTTGTCTTTGAATATTACTGGCAAATGATTATTACTGTGGATGATCTCCTTATGCTTACCAGACTTAGAGAATCAAAAGAGACATAATTTAGAGTTTAAAAATATAGTGTTCAGTTTCACAAATCAAAGAAATCAAGAATTAGCATAAAAATCAAGTAGAGATAGAAAGGAGTGGTTAAGAATGCAAAAGTAGCTAAAAATGATCTTAAATATACTTTCCTCTACCCTGCATGAATTGGTTGGTTGGTTGTGGTGTTTTTTTTTTTTTTTTTTTTTTTTTTTTTTTTTTTTTTTAATGTGCATTTTCTTGCGGGAATTTTCAAGGTTTTTTAAAAAAATATTTTTGGGTTTTGTTTTCCTTGTTTTTTAAGTTGTGGGGATTTTTTTTTAAATTTTGCTGTCTTACTTTTACACATCTAATTTTATTTTAATGAATAGCCCATGGGCTGTGTGCAATCCATGTACTCCCAAACAAAACCACTCTTGCCATCTGGGAGGTGTTTTCCTCCTATTGTTAAAAGAGGTTCAGTAGGACTATAAATTTGTTTTCTGCCTGCAGTATTCTTTTTGGCTTCAAATAGGAAAAAGGTGTTGTTGCTTAAGTAAAATTTAAGAATTAAATCAGTAGATGGTGCTATAATCTTAGTTTTAGCTTGTTAGTACAACAAGTGTTGAGAGGCTTGCTGCATGATTTCTTTGCACCTTTGAAAAGGAGACTTATAAATATGTAATCAACATGATGCTATAATTATTTTACATGTTTGACATTTCAAATTCTTTAATATGATCTTTACTGAGAAGGCAATGCTATATTTAGATTTAATTCTTGATGAGAACCTACTGGACAAGCAACTGGTGTGATTGTGAAGAAAATGCAGATTTGATTGATTGTGCCCATTGTGGCTTTTTCCAGAGCTGTGCATTAGGTTTGCTGTGCTTCCACCCAGCCCATCTCCCAGAGGTTCCCTGGGCTGGAGAAGGAAATCTGCTGTTTCCTGAGGCTGCTCATCTCCCTGCAACCCAAGAGAACTCTGCACACTCAGTTTCTCTCTTCCTGCTCTCCTTTTCTCAGAGGGGAAAGGGAAGAAGGTCTTTTTGGAGCTTTGGCTGAGGTGTTTGTGCTTTTCAGAGGGGCAGCAAAAAGTAGCCTGTTGTTCAGATGACTCTTTGGAAAAGGAGGGTCTTTGTACCCCCTCACTGTATGATGTGTGCGATCTGTTTAATGGGCAAACCACATAGATTTAAATATATGAAGCTGGAGTAAGTGGCAGTGGTAAGGATTCAGCCACCAATTGCAAATGGATTGAGAATTTGGGAAAGCCAGTGGCAAACAGAGGCTGCACCTGGTAGGGAACTACATTTTGCTGATAGGCTTATCCTGAATATCTACACTCTGTGTGGTATGAGAGCTGTAAAAGTCAGCATAGGTACCATCAAAGAATGGGGAATGTAAACTGAAAAAACAGATATTGCTGGAGTCTTTCTGTTTCTAAAACTTGAGAGCATTACCTCACTCTTTCAGAGACTCTCATGGGACATCCTGAGGTTCTGTGGGTGTGAATTCTTGCACAGGGCTGGAAACCAACAGGACAAACTGGTCACTTTGTGCTGAGGTCAGGAAAACTCAGCAGGAGTTTGTGTCAAATTTCAGTGTAACCTCTTTGGATAAATACCTCTGCTTTCCTTGTAACTTTGCATGAACCCTGCTCTTCTCCAGCTCCTCTGCAGTCATGTATCAAGCAGAGAACACAATTCCTGTTCTGCAGGTGGTAGAGCTGTGGGAGTGTATGGGACTTAAACCAGGGTGCAGTTTCATAGATGTGCTCCTGCACTGATGGCAGGTGGCATTACAGATGGAAAGAATTGGCTCCCACCTTGTTTTGCATTTCTTGGCCTGTGTCTCTGTCTTTACAGACTTGGTCCTTTCAGGGAGGGGTGGCAGTGATAACTTCTGTAAGCCTCTTTCAAATAAGACTCAGGGCATGAAATCTTTCATATTAATAGGAAACATTAAGTTAAGTTTCACATCCTGGTAAATGATACATAAATATGGAAGTTATTTATACTGGTATAGTGAGAATACTTGAAAAGCATTTTTTATGGAAGAATTGCAGTAATTTAGTATATAATGTGTCTGTTCTAGCATGATGCACACTTGGTGTTTTTCTCAAAAACCAACAAACAAAACAACAAATAAAATCCCTAGAACAACCAAAACCAAAGAACAGCAACAAAAAAATCACCCCAAAACAAGCAACCAACCAACAACAACAAACCCAAACCAAAAAAGCATTAAGTGCTAGTAGTTCTGGAATGCCACATTTCCTAATGTAAGCTTTGGGTAAAGGATCAGATAAACCAATCTTTTCTGGTGTGTAGAGCACTCCTGGAATACTGTGTCCAGCCCAGAGCCAGCACAGCAAGGACCTGGAGCTGCTGCAGAGAGCCCAGAGGAGGCTCCAGCAGGAGCAGAGGGATGGAGCAGCTCTGCTGGGAGGAAAGGCTGCCACAGCTGGGAGTGTTCACCTGCACAGGAGAAGCTCTGGCCTGAGCTCAGGGTGGCCTTGCAGGGCCTGAAGGAGCTGCAGGAAAGATGGAGAGAGACAATGGCCAAGGGCTGGAGGGCCAGGAGCCAGGGCATGGCTGCCAGTGCCAGAGGGCAGGGCTGGATGGGATCTGGGGCAGGAATTGTTCCCTGGCAGGGTGGGCAGGGCTGGCACAGGGTGCCCAGAGCAGCTGTGGCTGCCCCTGGATCCCTGGCAGTGCCCAAGGGCAGCTTGGACATTGGGGCTTGGGGCAGCCTGGGACAGTGGGAGGTGTCCCTGCCATGGCTGGGGTGGAATGGAAACCATTCCAACCTGAACCATTCTGTGATTCTACAGCAAAACTATTTTCACTCCTTGTTGAAGAACATGTAGGAATGTTGAACAGTTCAAAGGAAAAGATCAGTTTGGTCCCTCAGCACAGTGGCTGTGTCCTCGAGCAAGGAATACAGTTTAGAGTCCCTTATTTGTGACAGCACTACCTGTGACAGTAGCCACAAGCACACTGAACAGTTCCTAGTACATTTGATTATTAAAACATTGGCATTTCTGTGCTAAGATGTGAATAGCTGTGAATACAGAACCATTTTAACTGTAGGGGAGCCTTAATACAGCTCCTAAATGGGCACTGAAAATCTTATCAAGTGTGTGTGGGGTCTCATCTGTACCACTTAATTGCTGCAAAGAGTTGGGAGGGCCCCAAAGCCAGCACACATTATGAAGTACAAGATTTTTTTTCCTCAAGAAGATCACTTGTGGGAGGATCCTGAAGGGATCATGTGACTTACACTAATTTTTGCTAAGGAAACAGAGATTTTCGATGCAACACAAATGTAATACAAATGCTAACCTGCAAAGGCTAATGCTATGAAATTTGTATTTTGTTTTATTTTCTGTTGCTGATAGTTATTTCTTTTATGAGAGTTCCACATTGCTCCCAAGCAAAGATACATTGCAATAACACACAAGTACATTGTATTGTTAGGAAGTGGCTCATTATAACCTCATCTTATCATATAAACCACCAGCTCAGGGATGCATTAAAGCACTTAGAATGTGCCTTATGGGCCTGCACAAGAAACAGATTAATGCTTGTGAAATCATATTTTAATTTTTAAATATTCTTTCAAGATGAAAGGAATCCTCTTAGTGCCATGGGTAAGCAATATTTTAAATCTGTGTGATTGTAATGTGGTTATTAATTTAATGTATTATTCTCATACAAAAACACATATTACCCTGGGTCTGGTTTAAAGTGACAATATTGCAGGCACTGAGCATTCCTTTTCTGAGCAAATACAGCAACACAGTCAATCAAAGCCAGGCAATTAGTTTGGTTTACTTTTATGCAGCAATATACATCCTAATGCACTGGAAAGCACTTAATTGTTCTTAATATAGTTGTATTTCAAGTGACACAGCCAAATGCAAAAAACTTTATACATTGAGGGGAATAGAGATAAGCATGAAACCTTTGAGATCATGTGATGTAACTGTACAATATCCCTCTTCACTGTGAAAACAAAAGGAGACTCCTGAAATACATTATCCTCGTTAGAAATGAAATTAAAAATTTAAATAAGCAGTAGGTGCTTCTAAATTCTTTTTATCTCCAGAATTATCACTTTTGAATTAGAATAGAGAATGCCAGACACTAAAGCTCAAAATTCAGTATTTCTTCTGAGCAGTTTAAGCTGCTGCAGATAGACAATTAATGCCTCCATTTATTCCAAAGAATAAAGGACTGGAAAAAATATCAAGACAACAGGAACAAAAAACCAACCAAAGAAACCCCCAAAAATCCAACCAAACAAAAAAGAACAAACAAAAAAACCCCCAAAAAACCCAACCTTGCAGGAATTTGTAAATGGTTTGCAAATGTCTCAGAGGACAAAAACAGCTGAACTTATAAAATTTGTAAGAGTTTCAGCTGTTGTCAGGTAAGCAGCCTTTTGCAAATTATCCATGGAAGGATACGGCCTCAGTTGTCTATAGCTGTAGAGAAGAATATAATTATAGAGAAGATAATATTAAATCCAGAATTAATCTTGCCCATTAATCCCAGGAATATAAGAATCTGAGTTCCTTGACTGTATGATGTTGATGCTGCTCAGGATCTCGTTGACCCTGGTTTGTCCTTCTGTTGAACTTCAGGCAAGGAATTGCAGCTGAAGTGAACAATCAATCTTGTAAAGGTGCTACTGAAATTGAAATAAATGTAAGTGATACTTAAACATAATAAAAATTCTCTGTTCCTTCTTCATATTGTCAGATGGCACTCATGAGGGAAATGTTTACTGTATAAACAGCAACTTGTTTACCAGTATTTTACAGTTGAACCCCTTCTGTTAGGAAAGAGCAAAAACAAATACTTCTAATATTCTGAGAAGCTCTTTAGTCACAAATTTCTGCTGAATAAGAAGGAGGTTTTATTTTTCCTTTTTTTTTTTTTTTTTCCTTTTTTTTTTCCCCTGAAAGACTACAAGAATCTAATTTTCAACTTAGACTTCAAACCTCCATCATCAAAGAACAATTTAGAATAGAGGTACTACAAGAAAAGATAGTCAGGTTTTTGTGTGTGCCCTCCCACCAACCTCCCTCTGCCTTCCCATGGTCTCTGATGGACAAAGGGAATTGTTCTGTGATGAGGTGGGAATTACAGGAGGGACTCTCTGGCTGTTTGATTGTTTTAGCTCTCTAATTCTCTTGCTGTCAATTTTATGCATGGTGACAGATTTCTGTACAGAGCCAAGGAAAGAAATGATTGGGATCCCATATCTGTAAAAATTAAGGAAATATTAATGGATCAGTGTAAAAAGTGAGGAATTAAGATCATTAGAATAAGCAGAGCCTGAATTCCACGTTTCCATATTCACATCACTAAAGGACAGCACCATTACACTCCTGACAAAAATATTTGCCTCTGATTGTCCTTGCATATCTTTTTCAGACTTGATTTTATTATAGGAGAATCTTTAGGTATGGAAGTATGAACATTATGTGAAAGGGTTCAGAGAATGGATTTCCTGTTCCTTTTGTTTTGAAAAATTTTTAAGCTTGTTATTTAAATAATCACTGAGTTTCTTTAGAAGTCTGACAAACTTCAGCAATTTACATCTATTTTCCTAAATTACTGTGTCATTTAAAGCTCTTCATGTTATTTGTTATACACAATAAAACCCCTCCTTTTATAGCTTCAGTCTATCATGGGCTAAAGGCAGAACCAGACTAATTACACATTACAGGACTGTAAGAGTATTCACTTGTAGCACATAACATACAACAGCATCACTTATTTGTGCCTGTGGGTGTTCAAAATTGAATATGACTTCTGCGCTGAAATCGTTCAGGACTGAGATATTTGATCTACATTATAGTTGAAAAAGATTTTGGTTTCAAGTAATATAAAGAAAACACAAAAGATACATGAAAAGTATTTAATAAATTCTTCTTTTAAATTTCATTATTATCTTAGCATAGTCAATTCTCTTATTCAGTTCAAAGCATTAGCTAAAGTAAAATCTCTACCTCAAATCTGTCACTTGAGGAGATTTGAGAAGTATTTTTTTTTCTTTTTGTCTAAGGTAAAAGTAAATAAATAACGCCTGGCTATTATATAGCAGATATTTCAGCTGCTCCCAGCACACATTGAGCAGAAGTTGATTGTCATTACTCTTTTTACAGATGAAAAATCTCCATTCAAGAACCTGTTCAAACATCAGAAGGCACATTTATCTCCACAGCCTGGTTCTCCAGGAGCTGAGCTTTGTTGCTGATTACTTTGAGCATCGAAGTCATTCAGGGAAGCTCTCAGTACCTCCTTGATTAGGTTTCTCCACTGGTGAAAAATAGAAGGTTTATTGTTAGGAAATTTCAACAGCCTCTGTCACAAGCGTAAGAATGGAATTCTAATAAATGTGCAAAATTGTGGAGAAATACATATAAGTTGCTGGTATTATAAAAATGCTTCATCAAGTCTTACAGTGTTATAAGACCATGAGGAAATTGGATGTAAAAGTCACTAAAGTGTTTCTGGTGGTCGTGTGGCAGTGCCCAAATCCTGTTAAGAACTTTTCATTGCACAACAGACTGACATGTCAAACTCTGGACTCGGCATTCCTGGCCTCAGTTTCTCAGGGAGGGTGAGTGCTGAGGAATAATCTGAAGCTAGATATCCCCAAAACAGAGCATTTTTGTGAGGCAGAGTCCACATTTTTAGTGTTGGATTGAGTAACAAATGAGTTATAAAACAGGCAATAAGGTTGGGCTGAGGAGAAGAACTGCCTGTGATGCGAAGCACATTTTCCAAAGCCTGAAGCTCTGCCTTCAAGCTGCTGTGCAAAATGAGAGAAGAGTTTTGCTTTTACTACATTTGTAGTTTTTCTACATTTCTTTCTTGATTAAAAGCCTTATTCTGCCAGTGCTTAATCAGTCACACCTTTTTAGCATTCTGCGACTCTGCTTCTGAGAATTTTTAAATATTCTGAAAGTCTTAATTTAGGCAGTGGATGTGCTCAGATACATTGATCTGTTCTGAGGATTGAGGGAAATCGTTGTAGGAGTACTAGAAAGTGCAGGGAGATCATCCACAGTCTCCATTCATTTGTGTCACTCATCAAAAGACACCAGAGGACTGTGTAGGCATCTCCTTCAGCTCCAGTATCCATCCTTCAGGTGGAGTTTTAAGTAATGCAGCTCCTCAGAAATCAGTTCAATGATTATTTCTGCACATTGCTTTTAATTTCTCTATTAACACACCATCATTCTTGCAGGAAACCTAACTGGCTTCCATTGCAAAAGGCAAGATGAATAGGTAAATGCTTGTCCATTACATGTGATGTATATTTGTTGAAGTCAGCTTATAATAGGGCAGAACAGAATTTTTCTCATTTAGTGTATGGATTACAGTAAATAATTCACTTATTTGCCACTAACATGTCCACAGTATAAACAAAATCAGGAGTAGAAAGAAAAAGCTTGGTAGTATGTCAGAGAGCAGCTAAGCAGCCATACTCTTGAATTATTCATATGGCTTATGTAAAGATGGAACCTGGAAAATGGAAAAGAAAAGGCTATTATTTATTTATTCTACTGAAGAGTAGCACATGCAAGTGGAAATACAAGTGAGGTCAGAATTGTAGTTCTATCATCTTCTGTTTGTGTTTTGAAATAAAATAAACTGACAAATCAAATGTATTGCATATACTTAAAATTTGGTAAGAAATATTCTAAATTTAAAATTCTGTAGTTTCTGTAAATATTTCAATTACATTGATGGGGTCTTGAGGCATTGTCTTGGTTTTCTTTGTGTGCTGCTATAAGCCCAGGAAATGCAGCTGCCACGCATCTCAACATTTTCTAAACATATATATTTTCACATAATGTATTAGTGTATACTGGATTTTTCTATCTCTCTAAAATACTGACATTGTGGAGAGTGGCTTCTTATGGTTAAAGATTCTCAGTGTGAATTTCTCCTGTGCTGAGGATCCAGAGCTGGACAAACCCACCATCCCCAGGACACTGCTGCCTCAGGGAGAGCTCGGTGTCCCCCAGCACCCCCAGGACACTCTGCTGGCTCAGGGACAGCTCCATGCCACCAAAAACCCCCAAGTCCTTCATCCCAGAGCTGCTCCAGCAGGTCCCCCCAGCCTGTGCTGGTGCTGGGCTTGTTCCTGCCCAGGAGCAGGACCTGCACTTGCCTTGGTTGAACTTCAGTTGGTCTTTCCCCCCTGCATTTCCTTTTCCAAAGCTGTCAAGGTCCCTAAAGGGCTGCACAGCCCCTGGGGTTCAGCCATTCCTCCCAGATTTGTGTCAGCAATGAATTTGCTGAGGAGGCACCAAGCTCTTTATCCCCCCATTAATGAATAAGTTAAACAGTGCTGGGACCATTACTGAACCTTGGGGGACACCACTAGTGACTGAGCTCCAGGCAGACCCTCTGGGATCTGCTGTTCAATAGCATTGCTAAGGCTGCAGATAAAGTTTTTTCTCTGTGTTTTTCCTGTATATATATATATGCTTTTTACCCTTTAATAATGAAGGTTGGAGAGGGAGAACTTCAGGAGACAGGTTATATGGTAAAGCAGGATTTAAGTTTCCAGTGTGATCATTCTTCTGAATAAACATTTGATATAATCTGTGGTTCATTCACTTCTAGATGTGACTGGATTGCCTGTGTGTTTCTGAACCTAATAAGAGATTGATGAAAAGATCTTTTCGCCAGCTTTCCCTCAGGATGGAGTACTCTATGCCTTTTAGTGCAGAGGCCCTGTGTTTGACCCTTATTTCTGCTGACCTACTTGGATCTCATTATCTTCAGGAGTTTGTAAGAGTAGGTGTTTTACTCATTGAGTGGTAGGAAGGAGCCAGCCCTACAAATGATCTAAATCAGGAGATCTGTGCCCAGTGAAAATTAGTATATTTGTTTCAGTATGTTACGGAGTTATACCCGTGTGGTTGAAAGAGAGTGCCTTTATTACTCATCTTTTAAAGAGAATTTTTCAGCTGCTGTTTTAGGCTGTGAGCAATAAAATCAGTAACACAATGGCTGATGACACAAAAAATACTGTAGTGTCAACTTCTCCTGAGCATCACGGTTGGTTGGATTTAAGTATTTTAATTTTCTTACATATTTTCATCTTTTACTCCTTTCTAAATTAACTTTATCCAAGTGCTTCATCAGAGATTTCTTTGGTATTTTATTCTCCCTTCAACCTATCCCTCACTTCAGCTTGCCCTGTGCAGAGACTATCAGTGCTCATGATTTGTTTTCTGTTCCCATTATTTATTTCAAAATGATACATTAAATGTGCAATTCACATGTGTATATTTTGTATTTTTCCTGTCCCTTTTGTCTTGTTGCTAACGGGCTCTGTCAGCAGATATATGACTGATAGAGGAGATAGACCCATGCACTGTTACTAATGGTGTAAATGTTACACTATTTTGTCAACAGAGCTCTATTGTTCAGAGCAATTTCTCTCACTGTGTCAATATAGATGCCATGCTGTGTTGATATTAATGGATCTGCCAGGAAAGGCATTTAATTAATCAGTTCCCAGAATAAACTCTGTCAACTTTAATTTCCTAGCTAACAGTAATGCTTGGACCAGCACGGTGGGTCAGTCAACAAATGTTGTAGTTAGTTAGATTCATGTTGGAAAAGCCTTGGTTCGGGACCTCAGAACGGTGCTGAGGTCAGCGATTTGTTTCTTTCTTTCTGTGACTGTGTTTCAACAGTCTGACAGCTCTGACATTTCTACAAGGAAAGAAAAGAGTGGTCTGCAGGGCTCCAACAGGCCACAGCAGCCTTTGCCAGACTCTGAAGGAAAACTAGGAATGTATGCAGTCACCTGTAGATCAGGAAGTTTTGCTGTTCAGTGTAAAAGGACTGTAAATTACAGATAAACATGGTCTCTACATAATTCGGGGTGTGTATGTGTGGTGGCTACATCCCCGCAAAGTATTTAAAATGCTTCTGCTTTCTTCTCAAAAGTCTGAATTTACTAAATTTTGATCTTATGCATGAGGACAGCCAGGTTAGTGGAATGGCCCAAAGATGACATTCATGTACACAGTCTTTAGCATGCAAAGCATTTTATTTGTATTGTCAAGTGAGTGGAAACGACCTCATTATTCAAGGATGTTTTATTTTGGGTGTCAAATCTCCAGAAAATTAATATCTCTTGAGATAAGGCAGGTATCTTAAATGTTTTTCCTCGACATGTCTTTACCCTGCCTCACAATGATATACATTTTAGTGTAATTTATACAGACACTAAATACTCTTTTTAAATCCTTAGATTTTTAACATCCTGTCGTTGTCTCTTATATCCAGTTATTTACTCTTGGGTGTTGATGAATGGTTTTGCACTTTGTCCTGGGTAACAGGACTTTTTTCTATTTGATTATCAGTTGGTTAGGCATGGTAACATCTGAGCTTTGACTGAATTCCTTTGGGATTGGAGAGGGGAAAAAGAGGCTGGAAGCCAATATGTTAATTTAATAATTTAACATTTTTACTCTTTTTGAAGGCTGTTTAATCCTATAGTAAAGTATACATACTTTAGGTTCACCTTTATAACTTCTTTTAGAAGTAAAACAATCAGAGTACCTGCCCCATTAGAATTGAGTTGAAAACCAAACCCAAATTAACAAAAAATCTTTCTCTCCAAAAAATCAAATCAATATTTTAAAATCTTACTTGGCTATTTGTGATATCAAAAGCCTTTTCCAGAGAGTGAAAGTGGCAAATTCTATTACAAGTGCAGCAGTGGACATGCTCATGGAACCTGGGGTCATGACTGTTCTACTAAAATCTACTATAAAGTACATTTTCCCCACTGAATGAAGTAATAAATGAAATTCTCTGTCTCTTGGCTTTTATTCCCTCCAACAAGTACATTATTTATTGACGGGAAAACTGAGCTAAATGCATTTTATCTGCAGAATTACGGATGGGCATTGTTAAATTGCAGTATTTTTTTAGCAAATTGAATTAAAGGGCTCACCATCGTTTGTATTGATGGAAAGTAATAAGAACTTTAATAAAACTGCTTTGTTACCAGAGTAAAGTAAGGTATTTCCTGAAAAATGCGGTTTATTGACAGAAGAGAAATACGATCTTGGAGGAAAGTGCAGGTCAACAGAGTATTGTGCAAACCTTGAAAATTCTTTATGGTGAAAAATTGCACCTCTAATTCTACTTCCACTTGTTAAAGCACTGTGCTGGATGTGATGATTTCACCTAACAAAAGGAGTGCCACAGACTCAGGTGGTACTAATAGGTGTCATTCCCTTGAAGCCAGTGGAGGCAAGGTGGCTTAGAGTGGATAAATATTTGTCAAGTTGAGCTTATGAAGATCTGAAGTTTTGTATTTCTGCAACAGCATATTCTTTTTTTGGAAGGTGAAGAGCAATGTAGCAGACAAGGATGAAAATACCACACCATGTCTGTGCCTGTGTGTGGTGTTAATATTTTGTTGTGTAGCTTAGTTTAATCCACCTCTAATTCTGAATGAGGATGGTCTAATTATATCAACTTAAAAATTATTACACTAAAAATAGAGCACTAAAAATATATTGGATGACTCTTCTCTCATATAATCCACTGTGAAAGTTTAATATTGAATTAATATTTGCCCACTGTGTCTCAGCAAAGAGCACACTTCAGAATGGAATGAAAATCTCCAGCAGAAGTGTTGTACCACTATTACATTTTTCTTCAAATATGTATATCTAAGATATACATTCTCAAGATCATAAAAGGTGACTGTCCCAGTGTATTAGATAGAGATCCAACTCATGTATTAAAATAACAGCACCATTATAGAGTATTATAAGGTGGGTCTCTTAATCTTTGATTGCAGTTCTCGTCTTGCATCCTTCAAGTCCTTCAGGGACTTCATTGTTCTGCTTTCAGAAACCAGGACAAATGAGTTATGAAAGATCTTCAGCTGGAAATACTGTAGTGGGAACACTGTTAATGTAATGTGAAATGGAGATGAAGATAAGGTGATGGAGAGGAGTGTTGATGAATATACTGTTGGGATTAAGTGCTTGGGAACTCTACTTTTTTGCATTTCTGTTTCTAATGAAGTTCGAATTTTCATTTTACAAGCATCCATGGAATTATAGCAGTTAAACTTGAAGCATTAGAAGAATTGTTCTGGGGAACTGGTGGAAACATGATACTTTTTGCAAGGAACTCTGCAGTCTAATCTCATCTGGGCAACCAAGAGGCTTGTTGAGTTTGTTTAGTAGCCCCTTTACCCTTTGCAGAACAGAGGAGACTTCATGTACAATGGAATTTCTTGCAGATAAAGTTACTTAAGAGTGTTGACTGAATCACTGGATGTGAGAATTGAAAACAGCTAGAAGTCACTTATATGTTTAAAGTCACTCAGTGTTTAAATTTTACAACCACCACTGGACAGGCTTCTCAGTTAGAAAGCAAACTTTCTTTTGTTTGTAAGTAGCAAAAACATTTCCTTCTTATTTTTCAGATATCCCAACAGATTAGATACTGCAGTACCGTCTGTTCTATTAACATTTTTTACAATGCATTTAAGACTTGTTGGAAGGGAAGGTGGAAAAAAAAAAACCAACAGGAAATGGGAGTCGAAAATTCCATCAGATACTTCTCAAGTCTATTGCCTGTTGTGATCCCATCAGTAACAGTGCCTCTGGGGTAAAGTAATTAAGAAGGAGGGGGAAAAACCCTGCAGAAGTGAAGCTGGAGAGAGGAGTGAGAACATGGGAGGGCAGCACCTCTTCAGACCGCCAGGGCAGGGCAGGAGCTGCTCCAGGGGCTGCAACTGAGGGTCCCCCAAGGCCGGGGGGAGCCCAGGGAGAGGAGTGAGCCCCGGGATCCCCCCGGGCTCCGGGATGGAGCAGAGATCCCCCCGGGGCTCCGGGATGGAGCCGGGATCCCCCCGGGCTCCGGGATGGAGCACAGATCCCCCCGGGCTCCGGGATGGAGCACAGATCCCCCCGGGCTCCGGGATGGAGCACAGATCCCCCGGGGCTCCGGGATGGAGCACAGATCCCCCGGGGCTCCGGGATGGAGCACAGATCCCCCGGGGCTCCGGGATGGAGCACAGATCCCCCCGGGCTCCGGGATGGAGCACAGATCCCCCCGGGCTCCGGGATGGAGCACAGATCCCCCCGGGCTCCGGGATGGAGCACAGATCCCCCCGGGCTCCGGGATGGAGCCGGGATCCCCCTGGGCTCCGGGATGGAGCCGGGATCCCCCCGGGCTCCGGGATGGAGCCGGGATCCCCCCGGGCTCCGGGATGGAGCACAGATCCCCCTGCAGGGTCCCACACCGGAGCAGGGTGCTGAAGGAGGCTGTGATCCCGGGAGAAAGGCTCAATTTGGAGAAGTTCATGTAGGATCACCTCATGTGAGGGTGACTCCGCTGTGGGGCAGGGAACAGTGTGAGGAGTCCTCCCCAGGAGGAGGAAGGGGCAGCAGAGGCACCGAGGGCAGAACTTAGCACAGTCCCCATTCTCCAGCCCCCTGTGCCTCTGGGGGAGAGGAGGCAGAGAAATTGTGGGTGAAGCTGATCCCAGGAAAAGGGAAGAGTGGCTGGAAAGTGTTTCAAGATCTAGTTTTATTTCTCATTTTCCTTCAAGCCCCACCTCGAATGCTGGGATCAGCTTTGGCTCCTTCATGACCAGAGAGCCCTGGAGGGGCTGGGGGTGTTCGGGGCAGGGCAGGAACTGGAAAGGGTCTGGAGCCCCAGGAGGGGCTGAGGGAGCTGGAAAAGGGCTCAGCTGGAGAAAAGGAGGCTCAGGGGGGACCTGATGGCTCTGCACAAGTCCCTGCCAGGAGGGGACAGCCGGGGGGTCGGGCTCTGCTCCAGGGAACAGGGACAGGAGCAGAGGGAACGGCCTCAGGCTGGGCCAGGGGAGGCTCAGAATTGGATATTAGGAAACATTTCTCCATGGAAAGGTGATCAAGCCTTGGAATAGGCTGCCCAGGGAGGTGATGGAGTCACCACACCTGGAAGTGTTAAAAAAACTTGTGATGTGGCACTTGAAGACTTGGTTTTGTCAGGTGATGCTGCTGGTTAACAGTTGGCCTTGATGATCTTGGAGATCTTTTCCAAACTCAAGGTTTTTATGAGTCTATGATCTAGTGTGATTTGAATAAATTACTTTCCACCAAGTTGAGTCTATTTTCCTTGTAACAGTAACTGGGGCGTGATCTCCCCCCACCATCATTTTGATTCATGAGGCTTCAGGTATATTTTCTGTCCCCATCCAGCTGAGGAGGGCAGTGACACTTGGCTGGGCACCTGGCATTCAGCCAGAGGCAACCCAGTACAAGGAAAGCTCCTAGAGAGTTAGAATTTTGTTTTTATGTTTCCTTACAATATTATAATACTGCAGAATGAGCCATATAATTATTGTGTTGTACTGGTTTTGTGAAAAGACTTAAGTCTGTAGAAAGAAGTCAGAGTTGCATTTGGATGCCATATTATAAACCAATTAAATTGGGTGATTAGAAAGTGAGAATAAATTAGTTTGTTAAAGTGTGTCTGTGGAGAGAATACTTTGCCTGTTACATATTGCAGTGGACATGCAAACAGCTACCCAAAACCTACAAATTTTAATATATAAAAGCTTTCCAAATGACTTGCTCCAGTGCTGTGTCAAGACCAGAGTGGTAATGATGCCTCATGCTGCTACTAAGCAGTGCTTAAAGCCAGTATTTAAATGAACATATGAAGTGCTATTGAACATCAGCATTGTGTGGATGGCAGTTCCAAAAACTGTCAGTGCACCAAAGCCTTCAGCAGTGCTCACCTCTGCAGGACTAGCTTCTGCTCAGAATGAGAAATTAGAGTGATTATAAACCTTTAATCTTCTTTCATTCCTTAGAAATAAAACAGAAAGCCACAACAATTAAATATAGAAGTGGCTGAAATCCGTGATTATGCAAACCCCTGTAGATGTCATGTGAAAATATAACTAAACACCGGCAGAAATGGGAAGAGAGAGGACTCCAGGAGGAACCCAGAGAGAATTTCTGAAGCCAGTAGTAGATAATACGATGGAATTGAGATAAAAACCAGCTGGGCTGCAGCTGGAATGGGAAGGAGAGCAAGGGAGAGGAGACAGGTGACAATGGAGGATGTTGGACAGAGCTTTTTCTCAAGAAGGAATGAAGAGAGGGATATCTAGAAGCCTACAGAAGGGCATGTAATGGCAGGAGCAAATGGAAAACAAAAGGAGAAAAAATTGAATCATGCAAAATTATTTTTTAAAAAGGTAAAAAGACAAAGGAATAAGAGAACTGTATAAGTACTATAGATTCAAATATACCTGAATGTAAAGAGGAAAATGTAAAGATAATTATTTAATTTGAGTTATTTGTGAATTGAGTTAAAAGTGATTTAATTTAGGACTATAAATGACAATGAAGTTGGGTATTGGGGTGTGTTTTTTTTGTTTTTGGTGGTGTTGGTTTTTTTTGGTGGTGTTTTATTGTGGTTTTTTTTTTTTTGTTTGGGTTTGGTTTTGGTTTGTGGTGTTTTGTTTCGTTTCGTTTTTTTTTTTTTTTTTTTTTTTTTTTTTTTAATAAATCTGTCTAAAGCTATCCAAAACTCAGTACCTGCTCTATGGAGAACCATGTATCAGGATTCCAGTCTATCAGTACACTCTCTGTATATATATATATATATATATACAGAGAGTGTACTTTATATACACTTTATATATATATATATATATATAAAGTGTATATATACTTAGCCTCTATTCTCCAAATCATTTTTATCACTGAATTTTTCTTCTGCAAGACAGATACAGAACTATGTGAGATACAAATTAACAGTGCCATTCTCCTGCTGTTCATGCTGTTTTGCAATCATATGAGTGGTGTGTATGAACAATGCGAGCAATAATAACATGGAAAGCTGTGTCCTGCACTCTAAAATAATGAGGAACCTGGATTTTGAAATTCATCCTTTGCAGAAGGCTCTTGGACCATGGTCCAGGCAAGGAGTCAAACTGTTGGAACGGAAGATGCTTCTATCACAGAACTAATTGAAAAATGAGGAGCAGTAAAGAAGCAGGTTTGTTTTGATAGAAGTGGAGTTGTTAAAGGCTGTATTTATCATGTTGTCATTGTTATGTTTGTTGATGTGATAGCATATGGGCCTGTCCTTTCATTTGTTATGGAAAATGATCCTGAGTTCAGTATTCTCTATCTGCTTTGCTCCTTGGGCTGACATTTCAAGCAATGCTCTTGAATGTGTATGGTAGATCCATCTGCCACAGAAATTCCTGCCAGTCTTTCCCTTTCTCAGGTCTAGGTATCATTTTGCTGTGGTTTTAGATACTATGCAAGAACAGCTTTCACAACTGTTCTCTAGATCTTGAGCTACTGGCAGGAGTCCTGGGCTATCCCATTGAGTGCTTGAATATTCTCATATCAGAGTTAATAGATACTCCTGCATAAGTCTCTCCTTCGCGGTGATAAAATGAATGTATTTTGAAATATATTAAATCTGAAAATTTAAGTGCTTTGCCAGTGTTCTTTTTATTGCAAGGTATCCCATTTTCATCTTCATAAAATTAAATGCTTACATGTACCATATAATTAAATTTAGGTCCAGCAGAGGATTTGATCTGTGAGTTTATTAAGTTTTGGCTGCATTACTATTTAATTGCTTTGGAAGTTTTATCAGACTAAAATATGTCCAGGATACATTTATCAATGAAAAAAGAAGTTAAAATGTTGATATAAGGGGAATAGTAAAATTTAAACCCCAGATAATCACAGTAAGTTACAGATGGAGGGGGAAAATGAGTCTGCCTCTATTTCTGCTATCAAATCCTAACCACTGTTTCCAAAATGTCAGGGGTAGAAGAACCATAATTTTATTTTGCTGCCCAAGATTTTTACAACTTAATGCTGAGGGAAGCCCTATTCAATTTTTTTTTTACATAAAACTAGAAACTTGATGTTTTTGACAGGAATAAATTTAATTCAGTATAAAATATTGAGAAACAAATGTCAAAATTTATGCAATATTATAAAACATTTTCTAAATTTACGTTCTGTGTATCACATGGCACCCTGGAATCCTTTCTTTTTACTTTGGTGGTGTTTTCTAAGCTGTTACGAATGAACTTATTTTCTCTTTTTTTTTAAGTTATTTTTTCACTGATCTATTTTGCGTCCACTAAAATTTGTTGTACTCTGGCTAGCATTTTCCTACACAGATGTGGAATTGCTTTTCAAATGTAGAGTTTAGATGACTTTCCCCTTGGCAATGGTGGGCTTCTTGATCAAAATTTTATAAGCCTCACCACAGTCTTGCATCATTCAATCTTAGTAACGGTGTCTTCAAGGATGGAAACCTTAGCAAACTTTCCAGGTGTGCAGTAGAGCAAAAAACAGTCCAGATAATCCCGTGGAGCAAGTTTTCATAGATAAATACATAACTTGCCAATTCTGAAGCACATCTCAGTGTGCACACTTCTGCTTGTGCTCAGGAGACTTCACAATGGAACTGCTGAAAAGCATTTGAGGCATCTCCGTACGTGATACAGTGTGATACAACGATTTCCACATAAAAATATTTGGTTCTCATAAGAACAGTGAGATTAACATCTTACTGTATTTACATCTTTGTTTCTTGATGTTCTCTTTCAATTTGTTTGTTTTTTTTTTTAATCCTAATGCTGTAAACCTTTTAGCTCTCAGCCATCCTGAGGCTAATACTTGCGAAGTGCTCTGGGATGCCTTAGTAGATGATAAGTCTTTAGAAGAGGTGAAAGTTGTTATTATTATTGTCATGTTTCTCATGCAATGCTTATTTGCCCCCATTATAAAGCCACATACAGAGCTCAGCTGTTAAGATTGACAGACATTCTATTGCAAACCTCATTTTTAGACTTAAAGCGTGAATATTCTTTTGAGCTCTGAAACAAGTCATGTCGCACCTTGAGAACAAAGTACAGAAAACTGGGAAAAAACCCAAACAAAATCAGTTACTGAGGGCAGAGGTTTAACTGGGAGGAGTGGCCGATCCCCAGGGGCTGTGCAGCCCTTCAGAGGGGCCTCTGCAGCTTGGGGAGATGGGCAGGGAACAAACACCTGAAGGTCAACCAAGGCAAGTGCAGGTCCTGCTCCTGGGCAGGAACAAGCCCAGCACCAGCACAGGCTGGGGGGACCTGCTGCAGCAGCTCTGGGGGGAAGGACTTGGGGGTTTTTGGTGGCATGGAGCCAGCAAAAGTGTCCTGGGGGTGCTGGGGGACACCGAGCTGTCCCTGAGCCAGCAGAGTGTCCTGGGGGTGCTGGGGGACACCGAGCTGTCCCTGAGCCAGCAGAGTGTCCTGGGGGTGCTGGGGGACACCGAGCTGTCCCTGAGCCAGCAGAGTGTCCTGGGGGTGCTGGGGGACACCGAGCTGTCCCTGAGCCAGCAGAGTGTCCTGGGGGTGCTGGGGGACACCGAGCTGTCCCTGAGCCAGCAGAGTGTCCTGGGGGTGCTGGGGGACACCGAGCTGTCCCTGAGCCAGCAGAGTGTCCTGGGGCCAAGGAGGCCAAGGGTGCCCTGGGGTCATGGGGAAGAGCCTTGGCAGAGGTCAGGAGGGGTCCTGCCCCTGTGGCCAGCCCTGGAGGCACCTCTGGAGGGTTTGTCCAGCTCTGGAGCCTCAGCACAGCAGGGACAGGAGCTCCTGGAGCATCTCCGTGCCCAGGAGAGGCTGAGGGAGCTGGGGCTGCTCAGCCTGGAGAGGAGCCCCAGGGAGAGGGGCCCTGAGCCCTGGGTGTCCCTCTCTGTCCCTCTCTGTCCCTCTCTGTCCCTCTCTGTCCCTGTCTGTGTGTCCCTGGGTGTCCCTGGGTGTCCCCATGTCTGTCCCTGTGTGTCCCCGTGTGTCCCCGTCTGTCCCTGGGTGTTCCTGTTTGTCCCCATGTCTGTCCCTGTGTGTCCCTGTCTGTCCCTGGGTGTCCCTATGTCTGTCCCGGTTTGTCCCCATGTCTGTCCCTGTCTGTCCCTGTGTGTCCCTGTCTGTCCCCATGTCTGTCCCCATGTCTGTCCCTGTCCGTCCGTGTCTGTCCCTGGTGTCCCCATGTCTGTCCCTGGTGTCCCCATGTCTGTCCCTGTGTGTCCCCATGTCTGTCCCCATGTCTGTCCCCATGTCTGTCCCCATGTGTCCCCATGTCTGTCCCCGGTGTCCCCATGTCTGTCCCTGTGTGCAGGGAGGGCAGAGCAGCCCCAGGCCCAGCGATGGCCCCAGAGGCACGGGCAGGGCTGAGCCCAGGAGCTGCCCCTGCACAGGAGGCACAACTCCTGCCCTGGGCAGTGCCCAGCCCTGAGCAGGCTGTGCCCAGAGGCTGTGCAGGCTCCTCCCTGGGGATCTTGCAGAGCCCTGGGCACACACTGCTGTGCCCTGTGCTCGGGGATGGCCCTGCTGGAGCAGGGAGGTGGCACCAGAGCAGCCTCACCCAGCCTGGGATCTGTGAGGAAATCCGTATTTGCCCAATGTACAGAGTGTCCATTGCATGGTATAAGCAATAAACATCAGTGAGATGTACCAACATGTGCCTATTAGACATTTATTGCACTCTCACATTCTGCATCTACTACAAGCAGTACCTCAGAAAATAACCATTTGTTTTCAAAGTGGATTTTTTGTCCTACAGCAAAACATTATCTATAGTGTGTTACAATTCAATGGATGTATTTGCCTAACTCTGAAGTAGTTATCTCTTGGGTTGCTATCAAGGGTTTTTAAGGATAGGAAGGGGCTGTATTTCCAGAAACTCTTTTTTGGGTTTTTTTCCAATAAGAACATGAAAAGAAAATATTAGAATGTAATTAACCCCTAACCTAATTCAAATTCGTGACATTTTGGAATATAGCTAGAAGATTTTTTGTGGACTGCCAATGCATTTTTTCAGGTGTCACTCCCACCAGTTTGCACATGTATATGTACTGCTTTTTCTACAGAGCTAATGTATCTAAAACAAAAAAGTTTTAGATACATTATGGAAAAATGTCATGTATGGTCTGGGAAAGCTGTCTTCCAAAACATGTATGACTTAATTTGCATGATAATTTTATTTTAACTAATAACTTAAAGCGATGTGGTCATGTCTGCAAATATTTCAAAATTATAAGTATCATATAGTTCCCTACCCTTTAAGTTCTTGAATTTGAAGTTTACGCAATGAAAATATTCCAACTTCGAGGTGAATCTGAGCTTGAAATTATCCACTGAATGTGGTATAATTTCTGAGTGATGTAATCTTAAAGCAGTGGGGATCAGCCCAGTCAGGAAAAGGTCAGCTTAATCAGTATTTGTAGTTTTAATCTCATGAAGTATATTTTTTTCAAACTTAGTCTGTCTTCAAAGTACAAATCAGCTCATACCTCTTGCCCAGGTGAGCTAAGGTTAGCTCCAAACCCTTGGCACATCACATCTGTTTAGAAGTCTGAGGCTGCAGAGTTTGGAATTTAATGCAGTGCCATTACCTTACATATGATTTCCGATACTTAAAAAAAAGGTTAAATTTTAAATTTCTTCCACTGATAAATATTAATCTTTTATTAAATACATTTTTACTTTATATTTGACTACAAGCTCTACTTGTAAAAAGACTCTACTTACAGCACTGTGTGAGAGAGACACATTAGGATATTTCATTCCTTGGAGAAATAGATTTATATTCTATTATAAAGTTATCTGATTTTGACTGTATTATAGTTCTGTCTTTATAGCATTGCTTTTTAGCCAATACACTGTGAATTATCTCACACTCATTCTTCTCTCTTAACAGCCACACTGCTGATAAAAACCTTAAAAGTTACTTTGATATCTCTTTTGCCCAATGGCAAAGCTCAGCTGTACTCACTGTCATTCCTGAACAGAAGTTTAAACATTACTCCATTAAAAGATCTCTCTTTAAAGGGATGAGAACAACCTCCTGAGGCGTGTATATCATCATTTCCAATGTTTTCTATCTTACCGTTAAAAAAATAAGAACATTTTTTGAAGCAAAATCTTCTATTTCACTTCCTTGTGGCAGGAACATTTTTGCATTTAAAGATCAGTAATACATTTATTTTCTTGGAATAAACCCAAGTTGTTCAAACTGCCTCCAGCCCTGGGACACAGCCCAGGGAGGAGCCGGAGCTGCTGGAGAGAGCCCAGAGGAGGCTCCAGCAGGAGCAGAGGGATGGAGCAGCTCTGCTGGGAGGAAAGGCTGCCACAGCTGGGAGTGTTCACCTGCACAGGAGAAGCTCTGGCCTGAGCTCAGGGTGGCCTTGCAGGGCCTGAGGGAGCTGCAGGAAAGATGGAGAGAGACAATGGCCAAGGGCTGGAGGGCCAGGAGCCAGGGCATGGCTGCCAGTGCCAGAGGGCAGGGCTGGATGGGATCTGGGGCAGGAATTGTTCCCTGGCAGGGTGGGCAGGGCTGGCACAGGGTGCCCAGAGCAGCTGTGGCTGCCCCTGGATCCCTGGCAGTGCCCAAGGGCAGCTTGGACATTGGGGCTTGGATCACCTGGGACAGTGGGAGGTGTCCCTGCCATGGCTGGGGTGGGGCTGGATGGGCTTTAATGTCCGTCCCAATTTAAACCTTTCTGTGACTCATTGTATGATTTAAGTCTGATTTTTTACAAGTACATTGGGATTTTAAGAAATAAGAGCAGTTACTTTATCAGTCTTTACGAACTTCCTTAGTGATTATCTTCCTTAGGGTATATTATGGTTCTTTCAAACATGCAGAGTCCTCACCTTCTGGTGAGCTGTTGAAATGGTGTAAAGTTGAGGTTTATAGTAATGAAAAGTAGAACCCATTAATGATGGAGATTTGCTCTCTAGAAAGGGAATGATGTAGGATAGGCTGCACTGCAGGCTTTAGGTCATAATTTGTTTTGGTTCATTCCCTCATGTTTCCAGTGAACACAAAAGAGAGAGTTTTAAACAGGAGAGGATGGAGAATTCTTCTGTTTCAATTCATTTAGTCATCAGTTACCATGGAACATGTTTTAATGAATTATAATTTTTGAGTTATGTCTTTAATGTGAGATTTAAATTTTGTTTTACCTTCAGAAATTAGGCCATTTTAAAGGTGTCCAGATCTGAACAATCCCACCACTCTGCAAGTTGTGTAGTTTGAAAATTAATGTTTTAGCTGAATATATATTCAGTTCTAGCTGTGTGATATCTAATTTAGAATTATTTGTTTTAATACCATTCAGGTCTTCAGGTTTTCCAAGCTAGTTATACAGCAACACTGTATTAACCATGCAATTTATCAATATTTATTCATTATCCAAATGGCAGACTACTTGTCATAATTAATTATTGAAGTAATAAATAGTCTTATTTATAAAAATGGATGACAAGAACAGAATGATTTCCTTGATAAAGACTGATGACAGATTCTAGTATCTGACACGACACTCAGAACACTGTGCAGATTGAATCTAAGGCCTCCTGCATGGATAATAAATTGTTGTTTCAGAGAATAAAATGATTGATACATTTGCTTTGTGTGGAAAAAGCACCTGGGAAAAGATTCTACTCCCTAAATTATTTAAGCAGACTATGGCGAAATTTTCTTTCCTTGTGACAAATTTAACTTTCCAAGGAAGTGACAGCTCTTTGGCAGAGAGAGAGGAATTGATGTCTGCTTGGGGTCCTTGACCTACAGGTTCTCCCAGAAGTCACATCCATTTGGAAATCTCCTGGCATTGCCTCTCCCTGTGCGTGCTCCTTTGGCAGCTCACAGGAGGGGCTGTGGCAGAGGCTGCAGAGGAAAATTGTGCTGGTCACACTTTGGGGACACTTTGGTTTTGCTGCATGGCTGAGGTGGCCTCTGCTTCCAACTCCTTGTGGTTTTTTTTCCCCATGCTTCGGTGACAAAGCAGCCCCAGAGGGTGAGCAGAGTTTGACAGCTTGGGCTGGGGAAAGGAAGAGGTTTCACACAGAATAATGATTTTTTAAACAGAAAAACAAATGAACACCTCCCCCCCCCCCAAAAAAAAAAAAAAAACCAACCCCAAACCCACCACAAAACAACAAAAAACCAATAAACCAAAACTCCAAACAACCAAACTGGAACGAAAAAACAACCTCCCCCAAAAATACTCCCAAAAAACCAACAAAACCAAAAACACAACTGCCCCTCCCCAACAAACAACAACCCTCCTCAACAAACAAACAAAACCAAAAAAAAACCCCCCCAAAAAAACAAAAGAAAAAACACCAAAAAAAAAAAAACACCCCAACAAAAAAAAAGCCCCAAACCAAACAACCAATGAAACCAACAAAAAGCCACCCCAACAAACAAAATGCCCCCAAACAAACACAAAAAACCCCCCAAACAAAACAAACTAAACCATATCTCAGGAAATATTTTTTCATAGCCAGTATTATTGAAGATTAAAAATCTAAAAATTGTATTTCAAAAATCTTCTGAAGGATGTTAAGTCCCTAAGATACCTGGCATTTGATTTCCTTAGCTTAGAGAAAATAGTATAAATGTTGCCTTTGGTGTATCTTTTACTATTTTTCTATATCTTACTTGAACTTAAAGAAGTTTCATATATATAAAAATTCTGACATTTGCAATGGACTGAGGCATGGAAGTCCTATATAATTTGCTCTTAATTACTTCCTTAATAGCCTATTTAATGTAGTCTATAAAATCAGCCTTACCATCAACAAAGTCATGATATGGAGATTAATAACAGTTCTTACTGAGCCTTGTTCAATTGCTGAACTCGAGATCGAGTTCAGTTCAATATTATAAAGAACAGTAATAGAATGTGCTATTCTACTGAATGTCCACTTAATTAGTATATGAATTTTTATGCTGTAATCTGCACTTTGCACCCATTCTGACTCATGGTCCTATAATCATCCATAAAATGCAGTTGCATTTCTGCTGGAATTTTGGGTTTAGGCCAACCAGATGAGTAAAGCACCAAGAAATTACTCTGTATATTAAGACAGGTAAAAGAAATTATTATTGTCAGATTAGACACGCTCCTCTCTGAAACTGACTTTGCATCTGACCCACTGATTTGCTGGCTACTTGCAATTATTCTGAGAGTGGCCGTGTTTTTCTGGCTCATTGATGATGGATACCCCAAGCCAAATCCTATCACAGTCAATTGCATCCAGTCTTTAAGTGACAAGTCATCCTTCTGGAAGGACTTAGATGATGGTCAGAAATGATACAAGAATAAACATGGCAGAATTTTACATCTGTTTAATATCAATTTCTTTTTCAGGAAAAAGTAGAAGGGAGTGGGGGATAACTGACTACTTTTAAAACTGCTTCCTAATGTGGATGATCAATAATATAATTACACAATAAATTCTAATAGTGAATTGTAATTTTGGCATTTATGTGCTATAGGTATCATGACAACGGTTCAATAGGAATTTTATCCCTTTAAAAGTGATCAAAGTTTAAATTCAAATTCATGTGATTAGATAAAAAGGAATTTTGTCAAAATTTTCTACCTCTGCAGAGCAATAGCTGTAACATAAAGGCAGCTAAGGGCAATGAGGATTTTGCTACACTTGGGATATTGTTTTATCTTAATTCCACACCTGAAACCCCAGAGTTCAGACCTGGGCATGGTTTGGTTTGACTGATATTAGAATGAAAGATCTTCAGGATCCTAATGCAGTTATTCTTGTCTTCATGCCCAAATATTTTTGGCAGCAGGGTTGGTGAGCATTTCTTTCCGCTGCAGAGAATTGCCCACATGTAGAGTTCAGTGTGGAATTTATATATCTTAGAGGGTTGGCTATATTTTATTACTTGGTTTGGTTTGTATACCAGCAATTCAAAGTGAAATCTAGATAGCTTTTCAGTTTTAGTGTTTCTAAAACTTTTTTCAGTAAGATATCGCTTGCTATAATAAAAGCTATTTCAAATTCTGTTGGGTTTAGCTGCAGTAAATTGTGTAGTATTCTTCCAAAAGAGACAATCAAACAGTTTTAACTTTTCAACAAAGAATCAAAGGAAAAGGGGCAGAATTATCTGATGCTGAAGTTAAGCACACTGCAGAAATCAAGCTGAAGAAGCTGATGGGAACTTATGAACATCTTCTTAAATCTGCTCTAAAATGAACATTTCCAAGAATTCCATTTAATATGAAACCTTCCAACACCTGATTTAGCAGGTGAGAGGAAATCGAGAAAATTGCTAGAACTCATTTTTCTGTATAAGATTAATAACAGCAGAAGTTTAGAAATTGTTTAGGTGCACCAAGAGACCGAAAATGAAGTGATGATCAGGCAGATAACAGGTGGTCTCATGCAAGGTTGTCCAGGCTAGTTTAAATGTTGTGAGATAAGTTTGTGAGTCAGCTCACAGCATCATAAATATAGAAGAGATAAATACCCTCATTCAGGGCCCTTTTAGAAAGCTCTCCATGTAGATTTTGTTTATACAGTTTCAACATGCACTCAGATGAAACACCCTATTTTCATGTTTTTAAAGTAAATTACCCCGAATAGAGAGAAGATGATTTGTAGTGTAATTAGGCTAAAGGGAAATCCAAGTTTCATACAAAGGTCAAGTTATCCTCTAGTTTATAATTTACAAAGTTTTTACCTTTTCTATCATTTCACACCCTTTGAAGTGCTGTTTCATATTAAAACTGATGTAATTATGCAGGGCTTCAATTGTTAATAGCTCCAGTGGGAATGAGTGATTCATTTTTCCTGGATTGTAAGACACTGCTCTTGCAAACTACAGACACAGAATTTTTCAAATGGTCCAGTTCTGTGAAAGTTGACAAATTTATCCATCTAACAGACAGACATATATCACACAGAGGCATGTTTGGAAAACCTGGACAGAAACTGCATTTTAAATTTCTTTAGACAGTGGTTGAGAAGATGGAAGCATCTCTTGTACTGATTAAAAGAGGGAGAGTTAAACTTTATTTAAAGTAAAACACACTCACAATCTTTTTCTTGTATCCACAAAAGATTCCATTTTGCAATTGCTCAGATTTTTGAATCTGGCTCTGTTATTATGCAGCTGCACAGGAGCTTAATATGATCTAAATGAGGGTAGTGAAGTCCTTCGTCTTGCTTTAGCCTTGTATTTTCAGCCTTTTCTCCCTTCCCAATATCATCCCTACTCCAAGGTGCTCCTGTGGCTGCTTCCTTTGCTTGCTACCTAAAATCAGACAAACTTATTGTGTACATATTGAATGATCCATAAAGAAAACTACCTGCAGTTTAAAAATGTATTAATTAGAGAAAGATGAAATTTAGTATTTATATAGTTAATCAGTTTGGGTTGTTAAAGAATTTAGAGGGCCACCTTATTGATTGGCTTGTGCTTTCTAGAAAGCCACTGAGTGATTTGCCTTAGTAGATATCAGACTGGCACAGTTCTTGCTCTACAAATTCAGGATCAAGGAGGACCAGGCCTCCTCACATTATTTTGAGCATTAAAAATCCTTTTTTATGGAGTTCAGCCTGAGTTTAGGAGCAGGGCTGATGTGCACTTGACCCATACTTCCAACTAAACTTCCTTCTGGTTTTTATTTTTGGGCCCTTTTGGTTGTTTGGTTTATTGTTTGGGATTTTCGAGGGGTCAAATAAAAATTTACGCTTCTGTTGTAGGACTGTATTAAAATTACACGGGAACCTTCTTCTCCAAACCATATTCATAAATATGCCTTATAGCTCTTGATCATAATAGATGATCCAAGGACATTATCCACAGCTAATCATGAATTCATCCATGGTTGAAATCCTCCCAAGTAGAAATGTTATCATCACTTGCATACATCTTTCATACTTTAAAAATAATAATTAAATGAAATTAGTTGAGTGCTCACTTTTTTCATTTTGAAGTATGGCTGGATAGGTACAATCTGATTTCCTTAACTATTCTACAAATTCAGAGTAATATATTAAGAGTGCTGTAACATTTTTTATCCTCAGGGATATTTAGCTCTTTTAAAGCAATTTAAACAGGAGAGCCTGACTGCTCTGTCAGATCGTAGTTATGTCCAGAATTATGAGCACAAAGAATTATACTCTCACCCATGAAAATTAAGAGAGTGACTCTGCTGAGAGACCAACACCAGTTTCTACAGAAATAGTGTCATAGTTTACAGCTGGAAAAAATGCCTTGGTAATTTTTGCAGTAATAGCATAAATTTAAAGTGAATTCTGATGATGGCTCTGGGATTAGTCCTGAATTCTTGTATAATCTTGCATTGGCTTTTGCTGATAGGCCATGATGTTATTGTTAAAGTCTTGCTTGTAGCTCTCACATGCAGCAGTCAATTATCTAGTCATTGGTTAATTAGTGACTAACAGGAACAATTAGCTGTTAAATGTTTGATGCTTTTGGACAGTTTCTTAAAGGTATTCTGGCTTCACCCAGCACATCAAATTAAACTCTGAAGTTCCATGGGTTGTCTTTCTCTGCACTGTGACATTTTTTTCGCCATTAGACCTGGAAGGAAATCCATGGACTCCTCAGCAGAAAGCAGCCCTGAACTTCCCCAGCAGCTCCTAAGGGTTCAGTGCCAGGCAGTTTAGGAGTTTTCTGACACTTCTTGGAGTGTAAAAGGTTGTTTGTAAGAAGGTTTTGGTGAGTAAAACTTCCCCAAGAGCCTGTTGGGGAATAAGGACTAACCTGGGGGTCTGCAGGGTTCTTGGTGTCCACTGTAGTGCTGGTTCCCATCAAAGCAGGCTTCCCTCCTCACACAGACACCAGGAATTCTTGTGTTCCTTCCTGCCCTTCTCCCAAAACCCAGCATCTCCTTGCTATCCTTGTTGGTTGATCTCATTCACACATGTACAGACACCTAAAAAAAACCCAAACAAAATGAAGAGTAATTTAAAGAGTTTTTGTTCTCAGTCCCCTGTGAATAATGGAATCAGACTTTCACCATCATTCAGTGTGGGCTTTTGAATTTAGGCTTTTTCTTAGTGACCATTAATTCCTAGAGATGATGCAGCTGGTTTAATGAGAAAATAGGATTTTATTCCACTTCATGCATCAACAACTCAATTGTTACCTAAGTGCAATTACAAAGTAGTGTAGCCCCGCTTTGTTGGGTATCAAATACCCACAGCTTTTACTCACTGCCTGGGAAATTAAAAAGTACTGCTGAAAATGAAGGCATTTGTTAATGTAGGGAGTGTTAATTAAACCACTACAAATAGCATACCTTGACTTCTGTGAATGCAAGGTCAAGTCTTCCACACCTCTTGTTACTCAGGTGTTATTGGTCATATTTGTAAGTGACAGTGAGATAGGAGGTACTGATAAGTGATTTTTAGTGTCAGGTTTGTTTGGTGGTTTTTTTTTTTTTTTTTTTTTTTTTTTTTAGGAAAGCAAACCAGCATGGGCAATAAAAATGGGAATGTTTTTCAAGTTTACTTCCAGGTGCTGGTTAAATACAGATACAAAAGGTAATAGCGGAGCTCACCAAATTAAAACCACTTACAAGAAAAAGTAATGTCAAGGATTAATTCATGTAGTTCTGTGCATATTTATACATTAAAACCAGTAAGAAATGCTGAAACTGTGGGAGTGTGGATGATATTGCGTTTAAGAAATCCAAGCCTAAGTGTCAAATAAATATGACTATTATGACTATTATATTGAATTGTTGAATAGTTATGACTATTCAAGTTACATGTGTGCAGTTATAACTGATATGTTTAGAATTATTATTTTGAGTATCTTATTTACTGTTTATCAACTGCCAGTTTCAAACACAGTGGGGACAAATGGATCAGATGTTTAACCATGTGAACTCAAGTGTTTTCCATCAGCTCTGCTTTTGCTTTGGAGCTGAACCGGGTACAAAACAGAACAGTATGTAGAAGATCTGATCGGATTTGCACAGAAACATAAATTCCTGTAACAAATTACTTTATGGCCAATTGAATTATTTTCCAAATCACCCAGTTATTCAAAGCTTTAATGAAATGAGATGCTAGTGCTATCCTTTTGCATGTGTACAATATACAGGGCACCAAACCCTCTATAATCACTATTTATAATTGAAAGTGGAAGCTATATGATTAAATCTTAATCCCTTCCTTCGATAAAATGTTCCCCAAATCCTGGCTCTGTGATTTTCATTTTGTTTTTAATGCATTGTTACTAATGAGTGTATGTTTTAATGCATTGAAAGGATAGGGAAGCTGGGAGATACTGCTTACTGCAAAAGGTTAAATGTTATTTTGAAATAATTCATTACAGCTGAAAGAAAGCATTAAAAATCTTAAATCTGTATACATTTAATCTTTTATGTTGCTTTTAACAAGAATGGTCTGCATATCTGTGTCAGCCACCACTAACCTAAAGGCTGTGTTTGATTGAGGGTTATATTAGACTTTGGAGTTAACATGGATTTGCTTATCAGCATGGTCAGTGGGATTTGGAATGACAATTTATTATAGTGCATTATGCTTTATTTATAATTCACAAATGGCTTAGAGATTTAGATTTTTCTTGTCTTGTTCCTAAATCCTCTCTTCATTGTTGGTGTCACTATCCATTAGATGGATTGCTAATAGAAGATCCTTCCTCAGTTGGAAGGGATATAAAACCACCCTTGTCCAGAGGCCTCTTAAACCCTGACAGATTTGGGAGCTGACCCTCTCTCTAGGAAGTCTGACCACTCTCTGGGTAAAGAACTGCCTCCTAATGCCCAGTTTAAATCTCCCTGTGCAGCTCTGTGCTGTTCCCATGTGTTCTATCATGGTACTCAGGCTGGGTGAGGCTGGAGGGCCCCAGGGGCTGCTCTGGTGCCACCTCCCTGCTCCAGCAGGGCCATCCCCGAGCACAGGGCACAGCAGTGTGTGCCCAGGGCTCTGCAAGATCCCCAGGGAGGAGCCTGCACAGCCTCTGGGCACAGCCTGCTCAATGCACCAGGGAGAAGAGCTCAGTGTGCCCCTCTGTGTGTCCCCTCCCCAGGAAGGACAAGAGGTCACCAGTTATTCTTGAAATGGGAGCAGATAAACAGAACACTGGCAAAACGATTCTCTTGCACAAACATTTCCAAGTGCTCCTCTCCCCCTGCAGTGGAACCCATCTTACTGCCCTGAAGAGGAATTGTGAGGGAGAATTGTTCCTTTATTTCAAATAAAGTGAGAAAGTACAATGTTATACAGCTCTGAGGTTACCAAAGGAAAAGCCTGTTCATGTTGGCTCTAGCTGAAGTGATGCAAGTGGAGACTTGGAACAAAATGATCTGAATTAGCAAACGTAGTTTGAATTTTTAGCCCAGTTAAGATTTAATACCAAGTACATCTTGCAGGGTTTTGCCTGAGGGATTTTTGCCATGCATTGTATTTGTGCTCATACAATTACTTATCAAGAGCAGCTCTACTATGTCATGATCAATTGTGAAAATTTTGGACAGTGTAAGAATTTTAAACATTTAAGTACAAGTGATTGCTGAATTTAAGTTTTTTTTTTTTTTTTTTTTTTTTTTTTTTTTTTTTTTTTTTTAACTGAATATTTGCTATTTGACATTGAACAGTTCTTATGCCACGGCTCAGAAAGACCTGCTGAGCAGCAAGTCAGGGATAAGAGTGTTTGGAATTGGAAGGTGACAAGGAAACCCTTTCTTGTATTTTGCAGACACAAGCAGTTGGCTGCGCTCTGAGCAGCAGGTTCTCTTCAGATGCTCTAATGCATTCCAACAGCCACGTGACCAGAAACAGGTGAAGTGTGAGGAAACACCAGCTTTTTCTGTGTGTGGGTGAAGAAGGAAAATTTATTTTAGGAGTTTTAATATTAGAAACACTCCGAATAGTTAATATTACCAACTTTATATTATAGAGAACTGAGACTGCAACTGTATGGAGCGTTCCACGTAAACAATCCTCTCGAGAAGCGGAAACGTGACTGTTAACAGTATAAACACCAGCCTTTCTCAGCATGTTAAAATTAAACTATTATAACAAAACTTTAGAGTTCAGGCAAGTTAAGGATTTCAGACAACCAGCTCATTTCTCACTAGGTAGTATAATGGAATATACAAGAAGCAAAACAAGAGAAAATACAGCACAACAGGCCTTCTGTGAAAGAGCCAATTAAATAACCAAGTCTATCCATTCCAAGTCTAATGGATAGGATTCCCAGCTCAGTGGAAACTGTGGAGCAGAGGAGAATTTCAGATTGTTGGCAGAGGTTTCCCTGGGTTATACTCTCACAAGTTTTTATTTCATTGGAAATTATGCCTCTCGCCTGTGGTTAAACATGACAAATACTTTAACAGAACCACATTTTATCAGGATAACATTCCCCTAGATTGTCCTAGTTTTACCTTGAGATATTACCCATTGGCAGCTCAGCATAGTTAACAGAAAATATCCTTGTTTAACAGCCTACAGTATCCTCAAAACTTAGCTCCAGTCCCACAACATTATCCTTGAAAATTAGTTCTGTGAGGACATAACTCATCAGCAATGATGGGTCAGAACTGGGCATTCCCAAAATTCTGGAGCCTTGCAGAAGGCAGCCTGTGTCCACAAGGCTCTTTCTAATCTGAAACCACAAAGGTGGTTTTTATTTTTTTTTTTCTATAAGGCATTAGGATTTAGCAAAGTCTGTGGCTAAAGGTGTGAGATTAGTTCTGCTGAGAAGAATCTCAGTGTCATAGCCTTGATAAATAAGAAGACTGTTGGGGTCACTCTCAGATCCCTGTGTGTTCTCCTTTCTCTCACCCCTGTACTTTTCTGTCAGGTTGTTGTACTCGGCTGTAAGGTGTAAGGTGCTTTGTGCTTCTCAGTTTCTAATTAAATCTGCTTCAGAGTAAGTCTTCTCGAGTGCTTCACTACAGTTGGCTCCACTCAAAGTTATTGAAGTACTATTGTTTTCTGTTAGTGACACAGAAGTTCTTGTGAGAGGGAAAAAAAAGCTCTCAGCTCTTGTGAGAAAAGGACTAACTTTGTTATAGAATTTTAGCAGAGTTACCTGGATTGCAGCCCCACAGGTCAGCAAGGCCAACTTGCTATTTGAAGAAAAATTATTATGAGCCCACTGCTACTTGAGGTCAATAGCTTTGTCTAGCAAAGGTTTGGAAACCTCTGTGAGTGGTGATTTTACTGCCTGAAAGGACAACTTCACCCAAGGCAGCACCATCCTCCTAGTGAATTAGTGGTGGAGTGGTTTTTGTTGTTTGAGGGCTTTTTCAGTTATTTAACCTGACCCTTCCAAGCCTGAGTTTCTGCTTTTCTGAGTTTTCAATGTGACCAAGAAGAGTTCAGGCCCATTGCAGTGTTCTATAACAAAAACTGTATTCACAGATCTTGGCCATTATGGTTTTCTGGCAACCCAATTTTCCACCCACAAGCATCGATTTTATTGTCTGTGAACCTTTGATTATGAGTGTCCTGCTTCCAGTGGAGTGCTCCAGCAGGGCACAGCAGTGTGTGCCCAGGGCTCTGCAAGATCCCCAGGGAGGAGCCTGCACAGCCTCTGGGCACAGCCTGCTCAGGGCTGGGCACTGCCCAGGGCAGCAGCTGTGCCTCAGGTTCACAATGGATTCTCAGATTCCAGTAGGTTTGTGTATTTCCTGCTGTTATTGTAACATTTTAGTGCAGTGGAATTGTGGCTGTATAGGGATGGGCTAAACAACTTGAAAATGAAAGTGGGAATGAAGAGCAGGTCGTTTGCTAATTATTGCCACAGAGCCTTTTCCCTTTGCCCAGTTGTGAGCACAGTGGCTGCTGCAGCCCAGTGGATGATTGTGTTTCAAACAATTTATTACCGCATGGTTGCAGGACATCAATCTGTACCTCTGCAGGCAGGTATCTTCCTGCTCCTCTGCTTCATCTCCATGTTCAGCTGCACAAAAAGTGTAAAAACACTTGCTAATTTTCTAAACAATCTCCTCTGGTACCTCAGTCCCATCTAATTGTGTTGCAGTAGATTTTGACATCTTAGCTAGTCTATGAAAATTTTACTTCAAACTGTGGGGCAAACCTTTTTTAATTTATGCTGATGTTGAAAGAACTTTTACCACTTTGACATCAACCTGCTGCAGAACAGCATTTCACTGACATTGTAAAGCAATTGGTAATACCAAATGCTTTGGTATTGAATCCCATACTGGGAAATGGATTTCATTTGAGAAAACCAGAAAGCTTCCAAATGTATGTAATTTTACTTATTTTTTATTTAATCAGTCCACAACCAAACCAGAAGCCAGTAATATTTTTTCCAGTTTAGTTTAGTTAGTAGGAATTTGCTGAAGATTTTATTGTTTGATGCAACAAAACCAAGGAACATCTCTCGTCTTTCCCTCCTGTGTTTCTGACCTCTCCTTTCCTCGTGGCATTAGCAGTGCATGATGCTGAAATGGTGATACCCATGGTGGTGCCAGGTGCTTATTTCCCTTTAATTCAGGTGCCAGCTATTGGAACTGGTTGCTTTGCAGTAATTATGAGTTGCTCTTGCTGCTCAAGCTGAGGGCAATTTTAGTGCCCATTACAGGAAAGATTTTTAAACAAGGTAATTAGCTATTTACCAGTAATTGTTGTGGTAGAATAAGAAAAAAATCCACTGTGCTACCTGATGTATTTTCACCCTAATCTGATATAGATTCTCAGCTGTGTTAATTGGCTTAGCTTGGTAGAAGCCAAATTCAGTAGTGGTTTATATACCTGAGGATCTGGCCTATCTTTTTTTTTTTTTCCCTTTTACAAATCTACATTGCTACTCTGTTTCATTCTTTCTTTTGATCTCCACTTTCTTCCCCCGCTGTCTGCTTTGATGAGCTTTAACTACAAAAAGTAAGTAAAAAATAAACATTATTTTAAAAGATGCATACATGTGCACACATTAGCAAGAGATTTTGTTAGAGACTATCAGCTTTGAGAAAACAAGTCTCTAAAATTCAGAGATGTGGTAATTGAACCTCCATGCAAAAAATTCCTTATTTTGTCTCCCCACTTGAGACATCCAGAGCCTGTTGGCTTTCACAGCACTTGACATTTTGATAGCCTTTGCATTTGAAGCCAGCTTCATTTCATCTCATTCAACACCTAGTTCAATTTAATTTCATTTTTGGATTAGTGAAACAGAGACTGAATGCAGCTTGGAAAAGTTTGATTTCCCTGACTTGGAGAGCCTCAATTAGGAAATCTCTTTTAAAGGCAACAAGGCAATCAAGTTCTTGGTGCAAAATTGAGATACTTTACACATAACAGAACTCAGATTTTTGTTGCCTCTTTTGTTACTTACCTTTCAGATACTGAGTAAAACAAGAGAATTAACACCCTCATTATCTTCATAACTTCAATGCATTTGTGGAGAATCAGCTTTCAGAATTTATAAAAGAGCCTCTCCTGCTTTTGCACCTTCTGCAGATTTATTTGGACTGTTGGAGTTTTAACCCTTGGTTACGATGAATCAACATCAGCATTTCTGGTTCTTCGAGAAGATTATAATGTTGATAACAGGAGGTTTCTTCCTTTTCTGAGAGGTAGCTGATTATTGATAATGCAAAAGTGACTGGTCTCATCCTCATACTGCGTTATTTATTTGTTATTTAGTACACTGTAGATACTTTCAGTGTTCTGTGAGAGAAGTAATTGCCCAGAATTTGGCATGTAAATGTTGCTGTTTGATTTCTTAATAATTATTGGCCTGATCAAAACTTAAATGCCCTAAAAACAGGGAGGAAAAAAATCTAAAGCTACATAGGACAGGAAAAAAATCAGGTGATGTTGTGAATAATGTATATATATGTGTTTGTGTGTATATATATGTATCTCACATAAAATCTATGGGAATTGGTTCGATTCCATATTTTATTTCCACCACCATTACCATATTCTTTGCCTAACAAAAAGGAAACAGTCCACACTTCTTCTTTCCTTCCTAATTTCTTCTCTGCAAAGAAATTCCACCACAAACTCCATCAATGTATAGAATAATTCCTCATGACATTGTCACTCTCTGTGCTGAGAGGGGCATGACAGGAAGAGAAATGAGATGATATTGCTGTCATTACTAGTTGGGTTCTGATTCTAGAGTTCATTACCACAGAAGGAAACGCAGCTCTACAGCCAAGACCTTCCTATGAAAATTTACAGTATTAAGTGACCTACATTGTACTGAAGTCACATTTCAACCAACAAGGTACTATATAGTCTTTGTGTTACATTTACATACTTGATGGAGAAGATATCAATTAAGAGTTCAGTCAATTTACTAAAGAACAACTTAATTTACAAAAAGATCAGTTAAACACTGTTAATTTGGTAGCTTTTTACAGTGATGGTCTTCAGTAGCCACTTACTCTAATCATAGACTGTAGCATTTGCATATTTTAATTGATTTGCATATCGTCTGCCTGTTCTGGATGGAAAATACTTATTTGATAGCATTCATGGTTTAAAATCAGTGGATTTAGTTACCCTCCTCTTGTGCTGTTCCTGACTGAATCAGCAATGTAACCAAACACAATGAGTGCCTGTGGTTTACAAAATCTGATAGAAGAAGCCAGAACAGCAAATTCCATATGGAATTCATGGATTTTGCTGAGATGTGTGTCTCTCACTGTAACCAGCTCATGGGACACTCTGTCCTTTGCAAGTCTGTCCATGAGAAATATGAAAGTAAAAGAACTGAGTCTTTTGATCTTGTGGTTTATCCCAGCCTCATCAATCTTTGGAACTTTTGCTTTTGGGTGTTTTCATGGATAAAGCGCATTCACCATTGTAGTTCTTACACATGAGACACTGTAGGGCTGTTTCTATTGATTACAGACATTATCCTGCTATGAGTGGCAAAAAAAAAAATCCTGCAAATTGTACAAAGATGTAAAATTCCAATAGAAGGCAATCCCACAATATTTTGTGATGCAGCATCTGCTGGGATGTTATTTAATGCCATGATTGATCATGTGATCAAAAGAATTTGTGACTCCATGGACTAGACCTGATTGAGAATAAAGTTTTCTAATGGATGATTTTTTGAAAAGACATAGAAAAATAGTGAATAAATAAAGTAGAGCTGAAGCTTTACTAAGCTCAGAAGATCACTAGGTAAAATTTGCTGTCTAAGGGGAAAAGGGATTCTGGAGGGGTTGACAGCTACTTAAGGAAGAAATATTAAGACTAGCAAAAACAACAACAACAAAAAAAAGAGCAAAAGCTCTCCTAAAAAAGGAGGGCACAGGAAGATTAGTGACACACCAAGCTGGCTAAATAATGAATTCTTCAACAACTTGATGAAAAACAAGCCTATTAAAAAATAGAAAAGAAGTCGAAGTATTAAGAGTGTAAATATTGAAAAAATTAGCACAGAAATATAAGCAAAACATCAAAAGACCTGGTAGGGCTCACAAGTCACAGAAAGAATAAAAGGCAGGATTCTGTAAGTACATTAATAGTAAGAGAGCAATGAAGGGAAGAGCTGATCTCCTCCTCAGATGAGAAGGAAAATAAGTGGCAGCGGATGTTTTTAGAAGGTCAGAGTGTTAATATATTTCTGCATCAGTCTTAACTATAAAGCTGTGCTGTGATAATTTTAAAGGAGCTAACATTAGTGTCAAAGGAAAAAGGACTTGTAGTGGAGGAAAAGATCAGAGCAGAGACTCCTTTGTAAGTTGGGTGCTGACACATCAGCGGATCCGGGAGCCACTCACTGGAACTGCCTGAGAGAATTGACGGAAGCTGCTGGAGGCATCAGGGCTGTCTTTGAGGCAGGGGAAGGCTCAAGGCCCAAAAAGTGCAAAATGGGAAGGTATTTGGCTATTTTAAGACAGAGGAGAAAGTGAGAGGCTCTGCTTACGGATGAGATGGGAACAAATGATGAAACTATCTGTGTCTAAACACATACAATCAGTGAGAGCACTGATAGAACAGAATCATGAGAGAAAGCATGTCAAAACACCACCACTTCTTTTGTTATGTGAGGCATTTTAATAGTATATGTGAGGTATTAGATATTCTGTAGATCTTCATTTCTTTATAAAATGTGTAACTCCATCTAATAACAGGATATTCTCATTGATGAGCTAAAAATATACTCTAGAAGAAAATGTTATAAAGTGCCCTAGAGAATCATATCCAGAAAGCATTTTTCAGTGGCCCACTACCTAACTGTGAAGATTCACTGAGAGTGATGATGTAGAAGTTTAAGTAGGATATCAGGAAAATAATTGCTCCAGGTACATTTTGCTGGAGAAATTGTCTTGGACTGTTACAGAATGTCATCACTTTTAGCAAAAAATTAACCTAGGTATCTCAGAAATAGATTCCATAAGATTTTTTTTTCCATGGGACAGAGATTTTGTTTTAGAACTTTTTTTAAATATTTATACTCTAAAAATATAGTTATAATTATTTTAATGAAGAAAAAGAACCTCAGCATAGTTTTATTTTCTCCACATAAATTAGTAAGATTGTTTAAGTTTTTTATGGGTTAGTTATACTCTTAACTTCCAGAAATTCTGTTGCTCAAACATACTTCTTAGCCCAAATTCAATTTGAAATTGAATTTCCTGTAATTGATTATTCAGAAGGTTTGTAAAACAAATGGTGTCTGTAACCTGATCCATTTGCAGGCTTTCACAGCTTCCAGTCATTGCTTTGTCCTTGGAATCTATTGCTCTGATCCCACAGTAATAATTAAAGAACAAGGTTTAAAAATGTATGACTTGATATCACACCTCCCTAACAGTATTATACTTAATATGCTGATATCCAGGGCACTGGTATTTCAGATCTCCTTGGACTGTTCCTCCTGAAGCAGAGGGGAAGGCCACTGTCCTCTCTCCATCACCCTTTAAACACAGCCCAGCCTGATGATTATAAACACACAGGGCTGATCATGAGACTTCACATCTCGCTGTGATTATCTCAGCTCCTTTGTGTTGAGTGTGTGCATGGAATTTAATGAGGAAGGACTTCTGTGATCCTCACTAATAACAAAATGGTGCTGGAAAATCCTGCTTCTCTCGGATTTGATTTGGTCCTGTCATAGATTTGTGTATCTCAGAGTATTGATCACTCATAAAATGGATGAGGAGCCAGACAAAAAGCAGGTGTGAGTTGTGTGTTTAATATCACTTTCCCTTGCCCTCAAGGTAACAGACATGCTGGAGTGCACCAAGGTGTGAGAGCAAACCTCCAGCTGAAGGTAAACACTCTGAAATAATTGATATTTCCCCTCTTGGTGTATTTACAAAGTGACATGCTTTAACATGAGTAATAATCTCCATGTCCCTTCCAGCTGTGCAGTTTTAGTACAAACTCACACCTCAGTTTTAAAATAAATCATAGAATGACTTGGGTTGAAAGGGACTCTAAAGATGATCTTAGATCATCCCCTGCCTTCCTTCCTCTATCCCAGGTTGCTCCAAACCCTGCCTAACCTGATCTTGGACACTTCCACGGATCCAGGGGCAGCCACAGCTTCTCTGGACAGCTGTTTCACTCTGTTATTTTTTTCCTTAAAACATAGATTCACCAGCTGCAGATTGTATTTCCTTTCCACTGCTACCTTTGTTGTTTCTGTGTCCACCCTGACCTGTACTCACCAGTCCAACAGGAATTGTGCTGGATTTTGTTCTTATCCGAATGGGGGAGACATACAGAATCTTCAGGAGTCACACTGGCACATGGTGATGCTAAACTATATCTGATCATGATCATTATAAAAAATCATGGCTGCATATTTCTCATATGTATTTAAGACCATGATGGTCACAGAACTAAGAATCCTTTCGGTTGGAAAACACCTTAAAGATCATTGAGTCCAGCCTTTGACCAATCCCCACCTTATCCCCCAGCCCAGAGCACCGAGTGCCATGTGCAGTCATGGTAGGAGGGACAGAAATGTGTCACCCTGCTTTTCTGTAGCACAAATAGTGGGAGTTCTCTTCCCTACTGCAGTTCTATCCATGTAGCCAAGAAGGCATAAGGCCAGTTCTTTAAATCAAGAATTAATTTGAGAACTTCCATGAAATGCATTCCCAGTTGTGTCATCAGAAGTGCTCTGGCAAGGCTTTTTTGTGTCACTGGTGTAACAGGACAGGGGAAGGGCAGTGTGACCATAGCTCCAAACAATAATCTTTCCACATCTGTGAAAATCCTGGGGCTATTTCTGTTCCCCTGAGCCTGGAGAGCCCACCCCGAAACCCTTCAGTCTCAATGTGTGTGGTGTGGATTTGTGGGGGAGTCTGGTATATCTGCAGTGAAATATGTCCTTCTGTGCAGCAGGACAGGGAGAATATTTTGGAGGGGTTATTCCTCAGAGGTCAGGGAGCTGCAAACATGCATCAGAGGCATTTCCAGTGAGGCTGCTCTGACAGAGAACACACTCCTGTGGTAATCAGGGTTAGGAAGGCAACAAATAAAAGTGACAGAAAGGCAAAATTAAAGATCTGTCATGAAAGAGGGAGGCAAGGGAAGATTTTTAATATGTGGAGGAGTTGGTTTCCTCCTAATTAATGACATTAATTTGGCTGACTGAACTGTGATCAGGGACTCTGATTCATCATCTGGTCATCAAAAGTCTTTACAAGCTGACACCTCCTCATTTCTGCTGCCAATTCACAGAGGTGCAACTCTGCAAACCTGAGCTGCTGATTCAAGTATCCTCCATGCACAAGCAAATCAGGAGCAGCTTAAAGTAAATCGCTTGATCCACAGCAGTGTGAGAGTGATGGCCAATTAGACTGGGGCTGCAGGATTGGAGAATGGAGTTAACTTCAAATTTGGAGAGATCAGGGAGGTGAAAACAAACAAGGGTGCTGGTCCAGAGCTTCCACAATCTGAACCTCTGAACTTAAGGCAATTTTTCATTTTAAAAGATTCCTTCTATTGCAAATGCATTTTTTACAGGAAAAGGCACCAAAGTTTTCTGTAAGACACTTTTGAAATAGTGTAACTAGATTAGGGAAAAGTGAGTACTATAAAACTGCTTTTCTCAGGAAGGAGATATATTTCCTTCCAGAAGATACTCTATGGTGTAATAATGTAATACATACAAAATGAGAAATCACTTCTCTGTAGGTTTTGGGGGGTGGGAGCCTGTGCTGTTGGCCCAAAAGTGGAATATACATTTCTTAAATGCTAGTGTAGAATGATTTTTAAAAGCCAGGACTTGTTAAGGAGTATCAAACCACCTTTGCTAAAGCTGTCGGTTCCCTTCCCTCTATTTAGAGGAGATAATAGGTGTGATACATGATTCATCATGCACAGCCTCCTTCCTTATGCAAACACGAATAAACTCAGATATGAAAAAAACTGAGATGAGAATTTCTGCCCTTTATTCTGAATACAAATCTCTTTCCATCACTGACATTGAAGAATCCCAAAGTAGTAACACAAATAAAGACAAACAGATATCAGTAGCACATTGTGAATTATGCATAATTAAAAATTTCTCTTCAAGAACAGTGTGACAGAAATGACCTCTCACAAATAGTATAAAAAGCTGGGGGAAAAAGTGCCTGTTAATTATTGTGCATTATTTAAATTGACATAATCCTTAGAGATGAAGCTGGTATTGTTGCTTGTTAGAGTTGCCAGTTTTTGCATGAAGAATTCTGTTTTCAGTTGCTTTAACTACAAATCTGCAAAAGACCAGCCAATATTTTCTGTATGAAAATTCTGCTACAGTGGAATTTACTACACTCCCAAATTCCCTTCATAGTAAACAACTGATAACACAGTGAAATATTTCCAAAGAGAAAATGGTTATGGAAAGTTTTGTTTTATTGTACCAAAGAGAATGGCAAATTTTTTTTTCTTTGAAAAGTGCCAGTAGTTGATGTTTTAAAACTGGAACATGATCTCTGGCAGATGAAAGTGCTCATTGTTGGCAAAGCTGCCTGGCTCTTAAAAACCCCATATTATTCAAGTTACAATTGGGTCAAGCTTGACCATTTCTAGGGCCCATGATATCAACACAAAAAGACCTGTTCTCGCTCTAATCCTATTTAGAAACCGAGATGGAAACCAAGCCTTTGGCAGCTGCTTATTCCCATCTCTGGAAACCCTGGCTGGCCATGACAGATCATGACAATCCCCTGCTGCTGAAGTTAAATGCTGTTGCATGCAGGAGAATTGTGAAGGCTTGGATTTTAGTAAATTCAAATTGCTAAAGTCACTGCTGAGACTTCCACTAGACAATTCCATGTTATCATTTACATGTTATCAGTTCTCCTCTGGGCTCTCTCCAGCAGCTCCAGGTCCTGCCTGTGCTGGGCTCACCTGAGGGGCAGAGAGGAGCAATCTCCTCTTTGATTCATGTAGAAAAATGCTCTTAAAGCTCAGCGTCCATGCAGAAATCATCTGCTGTATTACAGAGAATTGACTCTAAGATGATCTTACAATGCTTTTCAACTCACAAGACACTTAATTCCTTGCACTTTCAGCTGAGAATTTTGGCTACACTGTCCACTTTCAGTTTGAATTTTGCCTGCTCAGAGCTGAACATTGTGTGCTTTATGAACTTTGGTAATTGCAAATAGACATTTGCATGCTCTTGGAATGTGCACTGCCTGCACCTGGATTTGTAAGGTGCTTTCAAAGGCCTCTGTTTTAAAGATCAAGATAAATATCATAACCTGTAGTTTCTGATAAATATGCACTATTTTCACATTTCACCACAGTGAGGAACATTTCTTTTGCAGTTTTTTAGCAGGAAGCTCAGGAATGGCAGCACAGGATTTTTGGCCTGTCAGCTGCACATGCTTGTCTGGTTTAGAGTATGGCAAATTACTTTGTTCAGGACAGAATGCACAAAAAGTGTCAAACAGTCAATTAGGAATACGACTAAAAATACTCATAAGCCTAGTTCTTGTAGGCTCAATTTCTCTGCCTATAAGGGTAAGATAATAAGACAATTAACATTGACAGCTTCAAATAAGTTACCCTAAATGTAGCTAAGTAGACATTAATGTATAAATTGAAAGCTTTTGTTCATGTGTGTGCGTCTGTGTAAATTGCTTAAGTTTATTAAGAAACCATGCTGGTATTTTTTAGAGAAACTCAGAACACTGGCATGAGAATGACAAAATTGAACTATTGGAGAGAGCCCAGAGGAGGCTCCAGCAGGAGCAGAGGGATGGAGCAGCTCTGCTGGGAGGAAAGGCTGCCACAGCTGGGAGTGTTCACCTGCACAGGAGAAGCTCTGGCCTGAGCTCAGGGTGGCCTTGCAGGGCCTGAAGGAGCTGCAGGAAAGATGGAGAGAGACAATGGCCAAGGGCTGGAGGGCCAGGAGCCAGGGCATGGCTGCCAGTGCCAGAGGGCAGGGCTGGATGGGATCTGGGGCAGGAATTGTTCCCTGGCAGGGTGGGCAGGGCTGGCACAGGGTGCCCAGAGCAGCTGTGGCTGCCCCTGGATCCCTGGCAGTGCCCAAGGGCAGCTTGGACATTGGGGCTTGGATCACCTGGGACAGTGGGAGGTGTCCCTGCCATGGCTGGGGTGGCACTGGATGGGCTGTGAGGTCCCTTCCAACCTAAACCTTTCTGTGATTCTGTGTTTGCTGCCACATTCCAGGCCAGGTGAATTGGTGTGTATTTTTAATCAATGCTCCCTTGGCTTGTTAGTTACACAGTGATTTTCTTTTCCTTGTTAAAATTGCTGAAGTTGACTGCAACCCACTTTCTTCTTAAATACTTGAAATGTTTCCATTGATATTTCTCAAATACATATTTGTGAAAAGTTTAAGTTAAAAACATGGAACAAATAATAGTGAGGATTGCTTTCCTCAGGAAAAAAAAATTAAAAGGCTGTATTGATATGCTGCCTTTGAATGGCAATATTTGGAGATTCAGTTGTGCATTTAAAGTGTCCTCAATTTAAACATGCACTCACATTCACTGCCTAGTAGAATTTGGCCAGCAAATTTTTAAGAAAACACTGACTTCCTTTCTTTTTATAAATGATCCCAAATTTGGGTAGATACTGCTTTTTCATCTGTCTGATCTCCCTCTCTGCCTTTTCAGTACCAATTCCTAAGATGTTTATGCATGTTTAATTTTATGCACTGACACTGTTCCGAGGATGGAGGAGTGCATGCAAAAAAAAATTCAAATGGGGAAAAAAGAATCAAGTTCTTGATGAAGTGGGAGAATTTTATCTGGCCTATTAAAATGGGACAGACACATGAAAATGTCTGAACTTCTCTATTTATCAGCACTTTTCAAAGCATTCAAGTGTTGCAGGCAGAGACAGTTACAGCAACTGGTTGCTGGGTCTACACAGGTATCATATTTGTAACCATTAGTATGCAGACAGCAGATGATTAAATGCACTTGTGATAAAATGTGACACCATATTATAAATGAGAATAGAAAATGAATTTATAACCATAAATCATGTATTAAAATATATGTGACAAGCTCAGACTGATGAAGACAATGCCAAAATAACAAATACTGGATATGTCAGTTTTATCATAAAAAGAAAAGATGTTTTCTTCGTGTCTTGTTTTATGTCTTTTTCATTGTCGTTGCTTAAATTCATGTGTCTCAGCAAAAAATAACAACAGAGGTGTGGCTGTGCCACATCTGTTAACTTTTGGTGGATGTCAGTCAGCAGTCCTTTCTAACATTAAATAAGACTGTGAAGTTCCTGTCTAGAAAATTGAATATAAATTGAACTGATATAATCTCTTTTATCATGAGAAGCATTTCCCCAAAGTTTTTCTATAGAAATTTGAAGATCCCATTCAATTAATATAAAATCATTTGCCTGAGAAGCTGTAGGAGGTTTCACTGTCCATGTAGCTTTATTACAGATTCATTGTCAAGGAGCCTGAAGGGAGTTTTGAGATCATCTGGGCACATGGACCATCTTCTCCGTCTTGGGCATAAAAGATGTCCCAAACCTGGTGAACTGTCCTAATGATAGCTATTTCTTAGAAGATTTATTAACATTCTCCCTGAACTTGGGTGTTGGTTCAGAAGATCCCAGGTCAGGCAGACCCACAACTTCAGTGCAGAAATTATTTTGTGGGTAAACCTAAATAGGGACTTCTGTTTTTCCTGGATCAGAGATTTTATCATTCCAAGCTTTAAATCCTGAAGTCTTTCTCTCATTTTTTGCTTTAAGCACTCTGTTTCAGCTAATTATTAATCCTGCACAAGCACAGTTACTCCAGTGGGCTTAAGACAGTGTCAGATTCATAACAGAAAAGTCATTGAGATGTACATTCTTAACAGAGGTTTCATGGACAGAAGGCTTTTTGAAGACTCCAAAAAAAAAAGCTGTTGTTGAAATCTCAGGCAAAATATATTGCCCTTAAATGTTGTGTAGAAAGGCAAGATACTTAAAAAAACCTCAAAAACTCCCAAGCCCACATCAGTTTTATGTGCATTTAGCCTTTAAATAACTTACAACTTTTCTTTAGGAAAATATTTAATTGTATTCAAACCCACAGCATGGAAGTTTGATTAGATAACGTTATGTGCTGTGTATAATACAGTGGACTACTGTCAAGAATAATTCTCTACACAACAGGAAAGCAGATTGTGTTCATGTTTCGAATCTTAATTATTTTTTGGCAATTTACTTGTACTTCTTTCTTATTTAAAGGCACTAATTAAGGTTGGCAGGAATGTATTAGGTGCTTCTATGAACATGCAGGAAAAGACAATGTTTTAACTGAACTATTTTAAATAAGGACTCAAAACCCCCACGGAATAGGCACAAGCAGATAAATCTGTTTGTCTAAGGTCACACAGAAGGTTGGTGGTAGAGCTTGGAGTAGAACTCCTGATATCTGACTTCCAATATGGGAGTCCTAATAAATAATTCATTTAATTTCTCTGTTTTTATCTCCTTGCAGAACTGCCATGAGTGTTCTCCGAGACATTCTGTATTCATTCCAGAACCACTTTTTGTAAAAAGCTCAAATATTGTTTGATTATGGCTTTCTGACATTCCTGATCCTAATTCCTGTTTCATGGATGGTTATATGGGAATGTATGGCCTTTTCCCCAACATACAAACCTCAGTGACAATATTAGACTATCCTTAATTCAGTGGGGCAGAGGAGGAAATTTTTAGGGTTACTCAGTGGAAAAAGGGTTGTTAGTGCTGCCAACATGAAAGCCTTCTCATTGTTTCTCTTTTCTGGATAGTCAGCATGGCACTGGTTTTAAATAAATTGATCAGAATTTAGGTAACATTAATTCTAAGAATCTAAACATATGAAATTTAGTTGAGTAGAAAGTTTAGAGTATCACTTTTTGAAACTATTTTTCCTGCAAATGTTCAGTCATTCAGTAATGAAAAAATTGAGATGGAGGTAAAATTTCTATTAAAATTCAAATGACTATTCATGGAAAATACTTTATTCATTCTACTCTGATATTTATATATTATACAGAAATATCTATGTGCCCAGACAGTCTGGACTACATTTCCTAAGTGCATGACTGTAAATCTAGGAGAAAAATGTGGTAAAATTTGGAAATTGCTTTCTCAATCTACAGCTTTGGTCTCATTCACCATTCTTACTTTTATTTTAGGAAAGAAAATATTCTGGTTGTTTAGGGAAAGATCTCTGATTGTTTTAGAAAATGTAAACCCCCTAATTAAATAGATAGTCTTTAATATAATTTCTGAAATAAGAATGAAAAGCAGGTACTCAGGAATGTATATTTTGTTTTCTGCCTTAAGTTCACTTGCACAGCATAAGGCTCTGGCTTTGGAAGTGCTTTCTTAGCCAAGAGGTGGCCACCATTTTCTGCACTTGGCATCTTTCACTCAGGTAGAAAAACAGAGTTTTCCTTCAGGGAAAGAAAGCCCAAACTACCTGAGCAAGGTCTAGGCAGGTGGAGTTGGGCTCTGCTCCAGGGCACAGGGACAGGAGCAGAGGGAACGGCCTCAGGCTGGCCCAGGGGAGGCTCAGCTTGGCCAGCAGCAGGAATTTCCCCATGGAAAGGGTGCTCAGCCTTGGCAGGGGCTGCCCAGGGAGGTTTGGAGTGCCCATCCCTGGAGGTGTCCCAGGAAGGGCTGGAGGTGGCACTGAGTGCTCTGGGCTGGGGACAAGGTGGGCATGGGGCACAGCTGGATTCCATGAAAGGCTTGGAAGTCTTTTCCAACCTAAATGGTTGTGCAATTGGAATAATTCATTCCAGTATTTAACAACCCTGAGATGAACTCCGTTACTGAGGCCACAGTGCTGAAAACACAAAGGTTGTGGCTGTGATTCCCACATGGGCTGTTCGCTTAAGAGTTGGACTTGATGATCCTTTTGGGTCCCTTCCAACTCAGAAAATCCTGTGATTCTCTGAACCCTTTGTAACAACCCATCACATCACTTCCATGGGGAAATTCCTGCTGCTGGCCAAGCTGAGCCTCCCCTGGCCCAGCCTGAGGCCGTTCCCTCTGCTCCTGTCCCTGTTCCCTGGGAGCAGAGCCCGACCCCCGGCTGTCCCCTCCTGGCAGGGACTTGTGCAGAGCCACCAGGTCCCCCCTGAGCCTCCTTTTCTCCAGCTGAGCCCCTTTCCAGCTCCCTCAGCCCCTCCTGGGGCTCCAGACCCTTCCCAGCTCCTTCCCTGCCCTGGACACCCCCAGCCCCTCCATGTCCTTCCTGAGTTGTGCAAATACACACTGCTCTTACCCCCAGTTTTTGTGCATCACAAAAATGCAGCAGCATTTTCTGTTGGTGTGGCTGGGATTTAATACCTGATGAATACATTCAATACTACAGTATTTCTTTGAAAGGTAGTCTTGGTAACCACAGCAAAAGTGTCACGACAGATAATCGTCATGCTTAATTGTTCAAATTATGCTGTGGCCATTATTTACCAAAAATAAAATTAAATACTTTATGTATAATTCCTAAAGAAATCGAAACAGAAATTTATACAAATAGAGAGCAGGAATTCTGTTAAATGAACTATTTGTCACTCATTATCTGCAGTTCCATTATTCTGTGGTCAAAAATACACATTAGCTCTGATGAGAGTGTGATGTTTTCAGGAAAATATTATTGTGCTGTTAATAAGATAAATTGTTTCAAAATAACATCTAAGACACCTTAATGTTGTGTGTCACATTTTAGAATATCCATATCTTATTTTCCACAGTAAATGAATTAGCTGTCATTTTATCCCCATCTGTGTATTTTATCACCTCTTCCCATGTTTTGCTTCAGTAAACATCAGGAGCAAATCAAACACAGGACATAAATATCTGCATTGGATGGGAATGGCTGAATACATATTCCCACAATAAAAAAATAATTTTCTTCATCAGCAGTTGTTCAGGTCCCTAATTCTGAGGACAGAGCCTTGACCATTGTGGTCAAATTTATTATCTCCTCCAACCTTCCTTCCTCTGTGTATTTTGTTGATCTGTGCATGGAACCTGTGTAAGGATGACACGATTTTGGGAAGGGTTCCAAATTTTTTATAGGTGTTGGTCTCTTCTCCCAAGTAACACTGTTTTGTCAAATGTAATTCAGCTGCTATCAAGTATTTGAATATATGAGACTTTTCCAGTACAAAAATTTAATTTGGATGGCAGTATGGTAATCAGAGACTGACTATTATTAATATAATGAATAATAATGGATAAATAATCGAAAAAATATGAAGTGAAATACTACAAGGATTGACTCCCAAGTTTAATACAGAATAAGATACACATTTTGATTGTAGCTTTGTTTCTTTTTCAGCTAAATAAATTTTTAACTTGGGTTAAATCAATATAGCTAAGGATAATTTAATGAAAAGACACAAATTGTATTTTCTTTTCTCTTCGAAATAAATTAATTCACAAGGTACTTTATCTTGTTTAAAACTCAGCCCCAGAGATACCAAATAAGGTTATTTTAATGTGGAAAAATAAACTCAGTGCAGTGGAGAGGAGTTTAACAACATTGATGAATAAAATCTAAACATCAATACTTGTTAGCATTCCTTTAACTGCACTTTTCTCTGATTTAATGAAAACCTTGCAGTATTTCTTAACATTAGAGCACTATTGGCTATAAAATATTATCATTTGCTACCTGAAAGCCTAGTTTATTCAAATATGTAAACACATAATCTATGAAATAACAATGAAATAAAAGAGTAAACCATCCAAATAAATTTTAGCCAAGGCAGTAATTTCTCAATACTTAATAAAAACAATAACTCTCATGAAGCTTGGGAATGTCTTGAAAATTTGACTAGGAACAGGTTGTGGTGTCAAAATGATTCAATGTAGAAGATACATTTTGACAGATTTAGTTGTTACTCTTCACCTAAACCCCTACCTTTATGAAAATTATTACATGATTAATTCAGAGAATCTGAACCATTCTATAATGTTGGGCTGAGAGGGAACACAGAGCTCATCCAGCCCCACCCCAGCCATTGCAGGGACATCTCCCACTGTCCCAGGGGATCCAAGCCCCAATGTCCAAGCCGCCCTTGGGCACTGCCAGGGATCCAGGGGCAGCCACAGCTGCTCTGGGCACCCTGTGCCAGGGCCTGCCCACCCTGCCAGGGAACAATTCCTGCCCCAGATCCCATCCAGCCCTGCCCTCTGGCACTGGCAGCCATGCCCTGGCTCCTGGCACTCCAGTGTCTGTTGAAAAATCCCTCTCTGGTTTCCTTGCAGACCCTGGCAGGAGCTCTGGGGTCTCCACACAAACTTCTCCTCTCCAGGCTGAGCAGCCCCAGCTCTCCCAGCCTGGCTCCACAGGGAAAGGACTCCAATCCCTTCAGCATCTCCATGGCCTCCTCTGGGCTCTCTCCAGCAGCTCCAGATCTGTGCTGGGCTCAGGGCTGGGGCAGCTCTGCAGGTGAGGTCTCACCTGAGCAGAGCAGAAGAGCAGAATTACCCCCTCCCCTGCTGCCCCCATAGAGGGCAGTTCACAGGGGATCCTGGGGGTAGCTTTGGGCACCACTATGTAGAAAAAGACATGAAGCCACTAGAGAGTTTCCAGAAGATGCCATGAAGATGGTGAAGGGTCTGCAGGGGCCACACAAGGAAGAGCTGAAGGCACTGGGCTGGTTCAGCTGCAGCAGAGGAGCCTGAGAGCAGAGCTCTAATATCAGCATATTCCAGCTTATGCACTTAAGGTGTGGGGGGAAAAAAAAGAAAAAAACCCACAAAACCCCACAAAGTCTCAGATGGGGAATGCTTGGGCTTGTGCTACAAGAAATGTGAATGTCTGTACACAGCTAAAAGCTGGAAGAGTGTCAGAGCTAAAGAATAAATTCTGTAAGATGGAGAATATCCTACAAGTGCCATTCTTTCTTATGCTCCCCAAGAATAACCACTGTGAGGCCACAGGACACTTCTTATTACACATTTTCATTTTGGAAAGGGCTGTATGGTGTGTAGACTTCACCCACTGCCCCAAAGGAGAGAATTATCATATTTTGATCTCTTGGTTCTCTGATCCTGGCTTTGGTCCCATCCTATTTGGTGCAAGTCATTAAACATGTTTTTGTTTAATGGATGAGTTTTGTCATAATTTTAAGGGAAATAAGTTTCAAAAACATTATTCAAAAGTTAAAGAGTTTAGAGATAAGGTGAAGGTTATATTATGATCCACTTATGCAGAAAGATTAGCCAAAAAGGTTTCTGGCTGTCTGATTTTCATATGACCTACAGAGGACACAATGAGCCTTTTAAACTCCAGCTGCATCCAAGCAAACCTGCCCCCAGCAGAACTGGAAGGAAAACCTGAAGATGAGATGTTAAAAAAGGCAAACATCTTAACTACTGGAATGCAGAAATCAAGTGTCAAACTATGTCAAAAATTCAGACTAGACAAAATATCCCCCCACATTTGTACTAGGAAAAAACATCCTGCAATGATACGAAAAAATATAGGAACAAACTCAGTTTGGAGAAGAGATGGGAAGGAAGTGAAAGGATTTGACTGAGATCACTGGAGGAGGATGATGAGCTGCTGGTGATACCATCAGAGCTTCTCTCCAGGGTTGTCTGTACCACAAAATATTTGTAGAAAACCTAAATATGATGGCAGGGTGCCAGATCATTGCCTGGACATATTCACGGGCCATTTCTTTCTTATTGATGGAGTAGGAGGATTGGAAAGGGAAGCCTGCATAGCCTTGGAGTCAATTTGCCACTTCTTCCTCCTGATTCTCGCACTTTTACTACAAAATATTCTGGAATACCTCAGATTTTAGGATAAGGTCCAAATGTGTCTTGTTCCTGTTAAAATATTGTATGAATCACAGTAGGTTATTCCAGGCTTCAGGCTGCCTAATAGTAGCTTCTGTAAAACAGGAGAGACAGCTTTGGCAAAAAGCAGTGTTTTTATTCCTCTGATTAATGTTCTACTTAAGGAACTCCACTAAAGTCTCTGGACCTACCCAAACTTTCCAAGTTACATGCAGATAACTTCTCATGCCTTATGTCACAAGGAACTGTGGAAAAACAGGTTGTATCCTGCTGAGCACTGGAGTAGGGAAGCATGATGAAATGGATAAAATATTGTCTTAATTCCCTGAAAATTTGTTCTTTCCATCATTTTTACAGGTCTTAGATAAAGAATAGCATTGCTAGAATAGAGTATTTGCATTTTGTGCCAGGCTTGCTTTATATCACTTTGGAAAATATCCCAATGAATCCTATGTAAACATTATTAGAAAACAATGCTTTATTAAGACTCCATGGTCTGTCTGGTTAAACAACTTCTATATCTCATAGCAGTGAGTATCAATCCCATTTTTTATGTATTTTACATTGCATTTTTGACATTGCAAAAGTAACTTCACAAATTAAGCCATTATTTTAAAATTTGCATGGGAATGTCTTTTTTTCTGGGGACTTTTATGAAAGTTTAATGAAACTGAAGCTATTAAGTTTTTTCTTCTGGAAAGCACTCTGGCTTTTGGAACACACAGCATGTTTAGATTTTAAGTTGCCCTAGCCTATCAATTAGTAAACATGCTTATGAGATTGTCCATTTAAAACAACATTTTTACACCACATATAGCCTTGTAAATCACAGGATGCTGACAACATGAAATGCCAGCTGTGAAATGAGAAACTGATGAAAATGCGGTAATTCTGAATTTTAATATAATATAAATCGTGTCAGCAATATTTGTGAATAGCAGCTGTCAAGATTTCATTTGAACTGCATGTATTATGGTATTTTTACATTCTCTTCTCTTCTGATAAATTAGACCTCCCTCTGCCCCCTCCTAGCCTTGCTGTAAGATAACCTTTGCCAGGATTGGAAATTGGTATAAAACTTTTGACTGAATGGCATGAAGTGGATTGTTACAATGTTCAACAGGGAGAATAATGGCTTCAAACCTACAGAGAGCAGGTTTAGATCAGATATTGGGCAGGAATTGTTCCCTGGCAGGGTGGGCAGGCCCTGGCACAGGGTGCCCAGAGCAGCTGTGGCTGCCCCTGGATCCCTGGCAGTGCCCAAGGCCAGCTTGGACATTGGGACAGTGGAAAGGTGTCCCTGCTGTGGTAGGGGTGGAACTGGATGAGCTTTAAGGTCCCTTCCAGCCCATGACATTCTATAATTCTTTAAATTAAGACTGTGTTCAAAAACATCACATACATTACACTGGCGCTATTTATTTTAAAATCTCGGTATTTAAAATTTTCCAAAAGATGTTTTATTTAAAGATGTGATGGGGGCTGGAGAATTCTATTGAGCAGATTGTGATCTTCAGAGTCTTATCCTGCAAAGAAATCCAATAGATCAGAATGCTTCTTTATTGTGGTGGTTTAGATATGGAAGTAGGTGCAGAATCAGATCTCCAGTGTCGGGAGGTCTGTATCTCTGCACTGCCTGGCACTGCTGTGTGCATGCTGAGAAAATGAAGATCAGGCTGGAATGCCTAAAAGGAACAAGTATTTTCTGAGTTTTTTGTTCTTATGTATTCATTTAAAGCAAAGGAATTTGCCCACCTCTGCAAAAACCTCTCTGTTCTCTGAATGCTGGTTTGTCTACTCTCTGAATGCTGGTTTTTGATCCCATCATCTCCTAAGGTGTCAAGAAAAATCAGGAAATGCTGCTGTATTTCAGTGTGCTCTGAAATGCTGGTGTTTCAGTGAGTGATACAATCATGACTAAATGAGTTGCCTGTAGGATAAAGAATTCAGATGTCTGTCAGTGGAAGTGACCCAATTTGTATTGAGTTTTAGGAAGATAAAATTGAATTGCTGGCATAATTTAATATGATTTGTTTCAAAAATCAATGCGGAAAATTATTTAAGCCTGTTCTTTGAACAGCAGCAAACAAACAGTATTAAACAGTTGTACCAGCAGGGTGTGATGTGCAGATTTTCCTACAGACAACTCCCACTTTGGAGGCTGCATGTGAGATACAGGGAATTCCTAAAGCTGGGAAAGGCAATCGTGGGTAAGCTGAGTGCCTACAGAGGAGGAGCAGGGTACAGCTCTTGCTTTGATTTCCCAGTCAGTGTCACTTGGCTTTCCCATCGTTTAGGTTAGATAATTAATTTTCATGGAAGGCTTCATTTGCTGTAAATGTTGTGTAGGCTGCTGTTCATGGCACTGGGGATGTCACCTGCTAGGCAGCGTGTGCCACCCTACTGGCATCCCAGTCTCCCTGTCTAATGCAGAAATAAATCTGTAAAAGCAACGTAATCAAGAATTCTTTCATGAGGAAGCCACCATGTTCCAGCAGCATGATTTCATGCTCAGCTGGCAGTGATTGTAGGGGAACCCAGAGGGCAATCACAGGAGTTACAGAACTGTCATTTGAAGGAAAATTTTTTCCCTTTCCCAGTGTACAGACGAGACAGAGCAAAAGGGAAGGGAACTTCAACAAAAACAAATGCCAGATGAAGATAATGAGGCATAAATGCGCTGTATAGTGGGGAGAAACTGATAGAGAAATTATTAAATAGTTTTTCAAAACACAAATGCTTACAGAAACTGCTCCTGGAGTTAAAAAGGACAACGTTTGCAAACACAAGAATGTTGGTTCAAGAGAAAGTAGCAAAATCCCAGTGGCTTTCCCTGCAGGGGTGTGCTGTGCACTAATTGCAGCTCAAGAATTCATTTCCAGAATGGAAGAAGCAGGTGGTTTGCAAACACATACTCTATAATTCCAGTAGCTTACACTTTGGCTTTGATGGAATTTAGGACTTTCTATTCCATAAAAAAAAATGGTGACCATCCTGAGAAAATTTTGACAACTTTGATTTGCATCTCCCTTTTGTGGAACAGAGCAGTGAGTATAGTGACTTCCTCTGCTCCAACACTATCAAATCACTGAAAAAATACAAACAAAATTAAGTGCTTTGATCCACTTTGAATTAAATATTTTTCTCCAACATAATGGTGGCTGCTGCAGTATTCTGCCAGCAGTCTGGAAGTCCTTTATCTGGATGAAAATATGAAACATGTCTTTCCACTCAGAAAATAGCAGGGTAATATTTTGTTAGGAAATTTTAAGACTGAGAAAACAGGCCGGGGCAGAAAAATCCTGTAACCTATTAAGAACATGAGAGGAAACATTTGCTGACTAAGACAAGAAGCAATCAGGGTTGGATTTTGAACATTTTAAAGTTTGTTTGTCAGTCCTAGAAGGCAATCACCAAACCTTTAATACAAATTAATTAATTAATTAAATAAATATATGTAAATGAACTTCAGACACGGTATTATTTGATGGCTTTTGGGAGCTTAAAAATAAATTCACCTCAAATCAAAAGTCTCTTTCTTTTAATGTCGTGCTTGCAGCTCTGGCCAGTAACACATCTACACCATGGGGCAGATGAGATATGATCTTTGCTTTTATATAGGCCTGTAATTTCTAAAAGCCTAGGTTTAAAAACTTCTAGAAATTTTTGCACCTTCAGAGCTGTTGTGCTTCTTACCAGATGATATATAATTCTGATTTTAATTTTGTTCTGCTATACATTTTCTCTCCTTGTGAATTTAGTGATTACTCCTGCTATCCTTTGTGTTATAATAGATTTTTTTAAAAAAACCCAAGTTGTGATAAATATTTATCACTGACTCTTTAGGGGATTTCTGCTCCCATCTGAAGAGGTTTAGTCTCGCTTCTCTATTTAATTTCTTGTACAGATGCTGTCTCATAGCTCCTATCAGTGGTGTCATCCTCTTTAAATCTTTTTTGGTTCTACTTTATATTTTAAGCAGAAGTGATCAAAATTGTTGGATTGTGACTAATTAATGTAGTGACATAGTCATGGTTTTTCTCTTCAGTGATTTTTAATGCTCTACTTCCCTTTTTGAATAGTTCTGTTCTCATTTGAACATTTCCAAAGAACAATCCAAAGTGAAATGAAGTTCTGTCTCCAAAGTGAAAATAGTAGCAAAAAATATAGATGCTGATGCTGATTCTTTCCCATTGGCATTTCTTTGCATTTAGCATTATTTAATTTCATTTTTTACTTTACTACCCTTAGTATTGTGAAGTCCTTCAACAGCTTTTCACATAACTGTTTTCTTTCATTATCCAGAATAATTCTGTATGATCAACAAAATTTTATGTCAGCATTCTTTTGTTCTTCTGGATCCTCTATGTTGAATAGCCTATGTCTTAACATAAATCCTTTTTAAATTCCCTTGGTACCTTTCCTATTATGGCAACAAGTCTTTCTTCTTATCCATTATATCCAATCTTTTAAACTGTCAATAGTCCTTAAGAGAAGCTTCTCCTTTATCTATTGCCATGTCTGTTCTCTGCTGAGCCTTTGGAAATGGATCATGTGAAAAAAAAATTTAAAATAATCCTCTGGATCTGCTTGGCCCTGCAGTTCCTTAACAAATGGATCACAAAGTTGGGTTCTTCCCTCTATGCAAATTTATTTGATTTACCAATTTGCTTATAATTTTTATTCTTTTTTAGATTTCTACAAGTTTGCCTAGTATAGGGGTCAGAATTTCTTGTTTGTGCTCCTGAAATTATCCCTGGGTCCCATTTTAAGCACAGATTTTGCACTTACCACCCTCTGCCCAGTTGTTGAAGAAGATAATCCAGTAGATAACACATCATCCTCTGAGTCCAGCGAGTTCATATTTAATTACTTTAGAACTTTTAGGTGAATAATTTCTTCAGTTGTCAACTTGTGATGACTGGTTTTTACTTCCTGAAACATTTTCTTTTTTAATTGACACTTAGAACTGAGGCAGATCCAGAACTCGTAATTTTGAAAGAATTATTTGTTGCATATAGGTAAAACCTTACAAAGGGAAAGCCTGGTAAAATCATGGCTCAGGTCTGCTCTGGCTAAGCAGATCTAAGAAAAGGACTTTGGGAAAGTGACTCTGCTGAATTAGAGGTAGATTAAATAACCATTACGTGTTCACGTGGTGGTGAACGGTGGTTGGTTGAGTTGGGTTCATTATGATTTAAAACTGATAAAGGCCTGACTGCTTAAAAAACCTGAGTTTTTGCAATAAATCTGCTCTCCTTTGCACTGCCTGGAGACTTGGTGTCACTGTGCATCGCTTTGCTTTGTACATTTAATGAATCTCCCAAACCTTCTCAGTAAGCACTGGTGGGAAGAGTCTGCTCTGCTTTTTTGTTGTGGTCTGAATTTCCTTAAGTTCTCTTTTTATTCCTTGGTAATCTGTCAGCCCTATCAACTCTGGCATGGCTTTAAGGTCCCTTCCAGCCCAAAACACTCCAGCTTTCTGATTCTCTGGCTGGTTCTAGGATCTTTTCCAGCTTATGGCTGCTGAGACATAGTCACTTCTTTTTATTCTGCTTGCAGATGTTCTATAGGGACTGGAAAGCATTCATATGATAATTAAGTATGTTGAGATTGTTGGAATATGAATAAACAAGTTTGTAAATACCAATTATATGCATTTATTGAGCGTGAGCTGAACAAATGCTTCTAAATGCTGTATTTGAGAAAGGAAGTTCAGTTACAAACCAAGTCTTAAAAACCTCTGCCTTGGGACTTCATAAGCAAAAGAGAAAGAAATCATTCATACATTGCACCCACACAATCTCCTTATCTCACAGCTTTCTGTATCCCAGAAATCATATTTGGAGTGCCACTACTGCAGGGATACAGCTCTTTTTGGCTGGAATAAGCATTCATGCATCAGAACAGCAACAAAACTAAAATTTGATTTTTTCCAGATACATTTTTTATGATATGTCAAGCACCACTGAAAACTTTGGGGATGCCTCATGTGACAAAGTGAACTGTAACATCAAAATATTCTGAGCTTTCAAGCTGAACCTCACAGTCCTTTGTTCACTGCTCAGTTCAGAGCTGCACATCTGTGCACCTTGTCACTCCCAGCAACACAACATGCAGCTGGTAGGACTTGGGGAAATGGAAGTGCCCAGGCTGCCAAACTGATCCTTCCTCCACAGGGAAAGGGCTCCATCACTCATTCAGCACTCTGTCTCTCCCAGGTTTTCATGTGGTTCCAAATCCATTTGTATTCATCCAAGAGGAGGAGTCAGAAAATGTAAGGCACTGTCAGATTCGTGCGCAGCCCCTCTTGGTCCTTTTAATGTCCTGGTGTGTTCATTGAAGTTCTTCATCATGAAAGAAGCAGCTGTTGTCTTCTGCAGGTGGGTTTTTCAGATTCTTAGAACTGATCCATGGCTCTGATGAGTATGGGAATTTCTTGGAGAAATGCTCTGAAAGAAAACTTCCTTAAAAAAAGTACTTGCATTATTTTTTTAGCATTTAGAACATGCATCAAGTTTATTTCTGACTAAAAACCTAATATAAAAGAATTCCTGACATCTAGAAAGAATTCAAGAAATCATAGCAATCACTTTCTTATTCAGGCAGCTCCAATGTGAGATATTTTGATTTTGAACTCTCATTATTGCAAATGCCAATTCCTCAAATGACAGCGAAGCATTCACAGACCCTTTTCCTTACAGGGATTCCCATATTGGTATCCCACATCTTCTGAGTATTTCAGGAGTCTTTGTGCTTCACTGCCTTTTACTGGAATCTGATTTGGAAGAGAATAATTAGTAGTGCACAAGTAGTTAAGGCATCTGCACAGTGAAGCTGAACACTTGATCCCGCAGCCAATCTCGTGTTCTAGACCTGAACTTTTATTCATGAAAAAAGAATTTAACCTCGAAAAAACAATCCAAAACCCTCAACCCCCCAAAAAACATAAGCAAAAACCTCCAATCTGAAACCTGTGTAGTTGACAGCACAGTTTTCTAATCATCTGCTGAAAAAAGAAGTGCAAAAAGCACACAATTTACAGATCATGTTTCATTTGTTTGGTTTATGGCTTTAACGGTCAGATGACAAAGTCAAAGAGAGGTTTAAAAGTTATCTTTTTGTATGATTCAGAAGCATGTTGGGTTAATTGTCTTTATCTTAAAGTTTTTCAAGAAATATGCAGACATAGAGGATGATTATTGACAAAGAGAAAGTTGATTATTATCAAAAAGGTGATTATTAATGAAGAGAATACTGAGTTTCTGTGAAAAACAAGTAAATCCATACATCTTCTACCTCAATCTGGTTATATACAGACTGATAATAGCATCTAAAATAAGGAAAAGCTAGTTTTTTTCCTGCAGTAATGAACACTTTAAATGCTACCATTTTTAGGATACTTTTTGCTTCAAAAGTGGCAGAAAATCTATTTCAAGAATTTGGAAGTGAGCACATAGATCTCTAGTGGGGAAAAAAACCAACATCTTATAAGATATTTCATATAAGTTTAATTTCTGAGCCAGTGTAAATAAAATCCCAAATTGTTTGAATTTTACTTTTTTCTCCCCTCCCTCTCTCCCCCTTTCAAAAGAGTTTGGCCACATGTGCTTAGATCATAAAATAAGTCTTTTAAAAATCTAAACTTACTGCAGCCTGTCTGGCATCTTCAAATCTCTGGCAGAAAGAAGGTGACATTAATCTGCCAGTCCTCCTTCACAAGTTTGTGACTTTTTCGAGGGCCTGAGGCAAACACATGTGCCCAGTCACTGAAGGATTTGCTAATGCTCCTGCAGTGCAGCGAGTCTCTACCCCAGCAGCTGTTGTTTAGTGATAGATCACTGAAGCAAAAAATTATGCTGGTATAAAAAATAGATCTTGAACCACAGCTCTCATTCTTATGCCTTTGTTGTGCATTAGTGGCAAACCTCTGGGATTCATTTAGCTGTAATCATTCGTTACTGAGGGGCAGAGTGTCTTTCAGACGCTGGTGATGGAGTCACCTTTGAAACAAGTGCAAATGAGTCCAAGTCATTCAGCAATCCATCCTCCGCGGGTTACATTTTAGAACTGGCACATCCTTCAAGAGCCTGTTCAGCATGTACAGCACAAACAGGAATATACAGAAAGACATTTTACCTTTTTATCCTATATTTCTGAGACAGTTTAATTAGTTTACCATCCGGATTTGTACTCCTTTATTGAACAATGACTGCTATACAAAGCAAGCACCAGCAGGCAAATGCTGCTTCTGTTTACACTGAGGGTGAAAAAGACTTGTGGGGTGTCTGATCAAAGCTCAGTGGAGCCAAGAATAGTGGTCAAGGATTGGGGATTAACAGCAGAAGTATGGCCAGAGGACACTCAGAGCTGTTTGGGTGGGGTTGTTACTTCAACTGCCTTTTCATGCTCATTCATTTCCAAAATCAAGGGGGAAAATGGAAGTTTTAACATAGAATTTAGTTTGCAGTTCAGAGATAAGATGAGAAACCTCATAAGGCAACTGTGAGAGCACTTGAGGCACTACCTGTCCCAAATGTCTGATCAGAGTGGGGAATTGGACAGGTTTTGAAGTTTTCATACTGAATAAAGAGATTTCCACTTGTGTGTAAAAAATAGCACCATCCCCCAAAAGTTGTTGGTTTTAGTTTTAGGTTTTTGTTCTGTTTTGTTTTCAGAAAACTATTTGATGCACTCTGAATAATTCAGATAATGTCTGTGGTTTGGGAACGATAGCTAATATATGGATCCTTACAATTACCAATCTCATACTATAGTCACTGATTTAAGAAAACAAAAACAAAACTAAAACCAAGATAAACTGCTGATTAAAAACAGATTCAAGGACAGTTCCCGAAATATTTTATTTTAATCCCTCTATATTCTATTTTTTTTCCCCTTTTGGTCATTGATTCTCAGCTTTGTCCCTTAAGTCCAAAGTGTTGTCATTGTGCACCCTGGATGGGAAGAGCTCATGTCTGAATAAAGCTGAGGGCTGAGCAGAATCACAGCTTTTCCCCTCTGATTTTATTGGGAGGGCTTAATCCTGCCTCACTCTGTGAGCAGTTTTCTAAATAATGCTCATGAGTGAACAAGTTTTTCTGTTCAATTAAAAGAGCAAAAAAGAAAAGATAAGAATGCTTTTGTTTAGCAGTCAAATAATTATAATAGACCCAGGAAGCTTTTTACTTCTTTGTTTCCTCCTGAAGTAAATCATGGCCAGTTCCCACAGAGCAGGCTCCAGTGGCTATCCCAAGGCAGGAATTCTCAATTCCTTCACCTGGGATGGAAAGGAGCTGACTGCTTCAGTCACACAGGAATTTCTGGTTCCATTTTTACTACTTGGATTGGTTTTCCCAGTAATAGTCTCAAATGAAATACAGTCAGTAGAAAGTGGGAAAGCATCTTCTGTATTCTCACTTAGCTAACATTTAACTTAACCAAACTGAGCTCAACAATTATACCTCTGTCACTCTCCCTCAAATATATATAAATATATAATTGTTATATATATAGTACCTTCCTCAAGCTTAAATATATCAGCACTTTGCATAATTATCATAATAGACAACTCACATTTAGTCTATCATTTAGCACAAAATAACCTAGCAAAATTTGTGAACACTGAGTTATATTTATTGTCAATTATTCCTGCAGAACTGCTGCATTTGAAAAACCTGTTTTTCAACTAAGTTTTTGGTATTTAGCTGTAATCCAAGAGCTGCTTAGTTATGTCTAAATAGCAAAGTCCAAACCAACTTTTTCTGTGATTTTAAGGTTCAGTGAAAGGCAAGTGCGTGTTCTACACCATGGAAATGCTTATCCAGTGTCATTCCAAGCACTGATGGAGAATTTATTCATGGGGTAGAGATTCTTTTCTTCACAGTGACTGGGACGGGCAGGGTTTTGGATTTTTCCTGAACACAGGGTTGATAACTCAGGGATGTTTTTGTTATTGCTGAGCAGGGCTTGCACCGAGCCCAGTCCACTCCTGCTTCTCACCACCACACCTGCAAGGAGGCCAAGGGGTCACAAGCAGCTGGAGGGGACACAGCCTGGACAGCTGACCCCAACTGACCCAAGGGATGTTCCACACCACGTAATGTCAGGCTCAGGGTTTAAAACTGGGGAATTGTTGGGATATTAAGAGAGACTGGACTACAGAGAGATGTCTTAAAGCATGATTTATTGCTCTTATCTTCTACAGTCTCATGAAGGGTGAGAATGTCTTCACAGCATAAGTCAGAAGTCAGTTATAGTCAGTGGTCAGTGGTTGTAAAATCACTGGTTACAAGGTCTTTTAATCAGCCCATAAACTACTGCCACAGTGAATGTTCCTGTTTCCACAGCAATCCCTAATTAAATTGTGTCACAGGTCTTGCTGCAATGTGAACCTTCTTACCAACCATATAATGACACACAAATTTACATCATTACACCTTAAAACTCCTTACTATCTATGTAACCACTTCTATATCTAAACTTTAAACTCTAAAACTTTCTACTGCCTGGCTTGACGGGTTTCTGCTTAAACTACAAATCCACATTCTTGCTTGTGGTCTCTAAGCCATAAGACTTTTCCAAGGTCTCAGGTCAGACCCTGTATTCATGTCTAAGTATTGGCCTACATACACAGCATTTTGAGAGCTTTCTGTGCCTTGATTTCCCACAGGGAAAGAAGAAGGAAGAGGGGGACATTTGGATGCCATGATGTTTGTCTTTTGAAGACACAGTTCTGATTGATGGAGTTCTGTTCTCCTGGAGATGGTGGAGAGCTGCCTGCCCATGGGAAATGTGGAATGAATTCCTTCTTTTGCTTTGCTTGACTGTGAGAATTTTTCTTTACCAATTAAACTCTCTTTATCTTAACTCACAAGTTGTAGAATCATGGAAGCACAGGATGCTTTGGGTTGAAAGGGATGTTAAAGCTCATCCACTCCCACCTTGCCATGGGTATGACATGTTCCCCTATCCCAGGGTGCTCCAAGCCCTGTCCAGCCTGGCCTTGGGCACCCCCAGGGATGGAGGTTTTCCCACTTTCACATTTCAATTCTCTCCCCCATGTTGGTGTGGGGAGAATGAGTGAGAAGCTCTGTGGGGTTTGGTTCCCATCTGGGGTTAAACCATGACACCAAATCAGCTTTTAACCCATTTTTCTCTCTCTACACATCTCTTAAATTCAGTCCTGAGCAGTTAATATCATTGGTTATTGTGAAAACTGCAAACTTACTCAGGTAGTAGTTTAAAATTCCCCCTTTTTTTCCCTTTTAGATGTAGAGTAACAGATTTTTAATGAGTTGCTAATGGCTTTAGGTTTTAAACCTAAAACTCAAGGTTTAGCAGTGCATTTCTGAGGCTGCCTCCTTTTTAAACATGACTGCTAATGAACCAGACAAGGTAGGAAACAAAAAATAATTTAAACATGTAGTGGATTCAAGCCTTGCCATTTGACTGTATGATTCCTCGCAGAATAAAACTTCTCATCTCTTAAAAATATCATTACAGAGAGAGAAAATTTAAATCTACCAAGAACATGAAAAGAGACTGAGAATAACAGTAATGCTTTATATGAAACTTACTATTATTCATCATGTAGTATGAAAAGATTGCTAATAATCAAATTACAGACAAATACACACCACCAGCAGCAATTACTGTTACTGTATGAATGAAGGTAATCTTCTAACTCCTGGGGGTTTTTTGTCCCTGGGCTAAACTAAATAATGATTGACAGAATTCTAACTTCTCCTGTAGTATAGCAGCCCTTTCAGCTGACTCTCAGTTTGCCACTCAAGTGAGAAATATTGTTTTTACTAGGAAGTGCTGAACCTTGGAAAAAGGTGTGACCCGGCTCCTTCCTCCAATTTCTCTCTTGTATCATGGGACAAAATGTCTCAAAAATTCTCTTTCTAAACTTAGAGAAGAGGGAAAAAAAAAATCTCAGACATATTCCAGGAACTTCCCATCTTCTGCTTAAAAGCAGTGAATGAAGGAGAGAACACAAGACATTTGTGTTTTACCTTGTTAGTCTGAAACACCCAGAATAACACATTTTTCACTGTACTGAGCACATTTTTCCTGTGCTTGAGCAGACCTTTAGCAGCTGCCTCAGCTGCCTGTTGGGGAGTACACATCCCATTCACTCTTTGAAGCTTTCCTACTTCAGAAGGAAGTGAATACACGTCCTGCTGTTTGGAGGAGCAGGGCTGAGGTAAGGAGGCTTGACCTGTGAAATATTTGTTAGTTTGGGGTCTGCTGTAGTTGTTAGCCAGGCCTGCTTTCATTTGGAATAGCCAAAAATCTTAAGAACTGTTGTCAGGAGAGGTTGAATGAATCTGCAGGAGTATCTGCACAAGGAAAAAATGTTATCAATTTTGTGAGGGGGAAGGATTTTGAGGCCATAGCTCTGTGTGGAACCAACAAATGGAGAGTTCTGGTGTCAGATTGGTTCAGTGGTCGCGCAAAAGTCAAACAATGGGGAGAATTGTTCCATCCCAGCCCCAGAGTGCACAGATGAGGGACTTCCAGGAGCACTGGTAAAGTAAAAACAGCTTTTATACTAGACAGGCAAACCCTTCAGACATGGGAAACAGTACTTTTTATATAGCATTAAATGTTGTATATCTAGAGCATTAAAACATCACATTTCACTGAACATTTATTATAGTTAACATACGTTTTCTCAGCTTTGTAATTCATAACACTCATCAACATTTTCAAGTGTGCAGAATTCATGAAAATTTTATTTCCTAAGAGTATCAACTGCTATCTATATTTTGTTGTGGAAATAAAATGAAAAACTGTGAATACAATTCCTTGTTTTGCATGGTTATTTCTTTTATTAGTTCAAGTGAGAAAATTCATCCATGTTCCATTAATCGTATTTGATTTATTTTTTACTCTTTGCATTAATGCTCAATTATAATAACATTTTGTGTTTCATTTGACTCTTTGCTATCTAGTACAGAATCAAAAAAATACTATTAATAGTGGGTTCAATCAATTTCTAAGTGCATACATTTCCTCTAGGTACTGATCTAATTGCAATCATAGGAGACATTAAAGACACATGCTCTAAAAATGGGAAAATTGTCTAGGTACAAGTGCTGTATACAATGAGTAAACATTTGTCTGATTCTTCTAAGTGCTTCTGGAGTGAAACTTTATTAATCCCCATAAATAATCAAATGCATAATTCAAGCTGCCTCCCAAAATGTGATTTATACACTTGACCTAAAAGACAGCAAACACTTGAGCAACCATTTCTGTATTACAGAGAGCGTGGCTCAATTTTACCCCAGCTCTGCCACTTTACAGGTGCATTTTATGTGTCAGGACCTCGAGTGCCCAAATGTGACCCTCAGTAGCCTCACTGGGGCTCTCACCCATGGCTTCTGTGGGGTTTGGGCTCTGTGTGAGCTCAGCCCTCAGCCTTTAGTCCTCATTTGAGGCACTCCCAGGTGTCCCTGTTCTGTCTCTGGTGTGTACATGTGGCACACCTGAAGTCCCATGTGCTCAGAGGGTGACTCAATGACTCCTCACGTGCACATTTGGAGCTGTTTGGCCATGTCTGCCCAGGTGACCTTGGAGCTGTGTCCCAGCCCTGCTGTCATTTCTCTCAGACCCCAACTCCTTGTGCTTCTGTCTGGACTTTCTGTTTGGGCCCTGCAGCTGTTTCACCACTTGTCCTATTGGAGATAGCTGCTGGACCATGCCACCAGTGCCTCGTGCTGTGCTCTGCTCAGACACTTCTGCTCCCTGGTCCCCTCCCCATCCCTTTGGGAGCAGCTGGGCCAGTGTCCTGGGGTGACTTTACAGTGCTTGTGTCCCCAGCTCTCTGTTCCGTTTATGCTGGATATTAAGTTTTACACCTTTCAGACTGGTTCTGAGAGCAAAGGGGGGCGAAGAAGAAGCACAGTTTGTTTGCAGGAACTGCACTCACTGCTCTGCACTCTGCTCCTGGACTGTGCTGTCTGCAGCACAGACAGACAGTGGGGCAGAGATCTCCTGGGCTCTTAGTTTATAGCTAGCTGAGGCAGAGAAGTTCCCTGGACCTTTTTTTTCTTCTTTTTCTTGGAACTATTCAAACCTTCCCTGGACTGAAAATCCAGAAGACCACCAGGAGCTCACAGCTGTGACCACTGGGGTCCAGGACCGCAGGACAGCATTTTCCTCCCACCAAAGGGACTAAGTGAGCTGAGCTCACATTCAGAATGGTGAGAGGATTTATTGTTTCATATTATTCTTTGTTGTTGTTGTTGTTGTGCTTGTGGATACCTTGATTGTTAAATAAATATTTTTTTTCGACTTTTCTCCAAAGAAATCTTTTCCTGAACCAGTTGGGGCTGCTTAAATTTGCTATTCTGGAAGTACCCCATTTGGAAGTTTTCTCCCAAATTTGCCCTAAACCAGGACACTCTGGCTGCTTCCTGATGTGGGAAACATTCTATCTGTTTTAGATGGTGTGGTTTTCATCCTGGGAAAATTATTGCATCTCCCCAAAAACAATCTCAGTGAGGCAGTAACAGAAACAAAAGGTACCCAAATTACAGCTCCTGTGAGTGGAATGGCAGGTGAATGCTATTGAATGTCAAGCTAAAACAAAGAGACTTGAACTTCTGAGCTGGAAACTCTGCATTTTTCCCTATCACACAAGAACTCTGCATTTCAGTTTCAATTCTAGTGCAGGAGGAAAGTAAACCCTGCAATACATAATTTTCTACTGAAAAGAAATATAATATGAAATAATTTGGTTTCTTTTTTTTTTTTTTCCCTTACCAGCCTTGATCTCTGAATGATAAACTGTAGTCCAACCAAACAACCTGATATTGAAGAGCTCTAATTTCTTGCAATTTGAAATCACTATCTGATTTCATATGCCCAGTGCTAATTAAAATTTGGAATATGATACCCTGTCCTTACCACCTGTCTGCTCTCCAAGTGAGACAAGGCTGGGAGAAATATTCCAGTAAAAACAAAAACAGCAATTTTTGCCAGGAAAATAAGTAATATTTAGATGAAATAGCATTCTTCAGCTCTGGCACCATTTTTTAGATCACAGTATTTATGGATACAGTCTTTAGACAGTTACATCAGAAAGGATTCCTCTAGTGTTGAAAATGATATTTCATGCAAAATAAAGAAATGTAGGGAGAGGAAATTTGCTATCTTCCCAGATTTTAGTGATCTAGTTAAAAAGATTCAACTGCATTTCTAGATAAATATAAAATGAAATTGTCCTAATGCTTACTTTAAAACTGGTAGAAAAGAGCTTTGGTGTTTGATGGGATCTGATGAATGCAGCTAAAGTGGAAATAGCAAATTTTCATAGAAGATTTTTATTCCTGTGAGCTGTTTTCTGTGGTTTTAACCTCAATCAAAGTACCCTGATGTTCACTTTCAAGGTCTACAGTAGTAGCTGTTGAATGTATTACTCTCCTAAATGATACCTGGGTTTGTACAGAAGTTATCAAATGTATTATTAGACATTTAGGCATGTATTTTCAGCTTTGCTCTTTTAGGCTTGCTCAGGGCAAAATATTTTTCCAAGATAGGAGTGAGCTGTAGCTTCTAGTCTGGGATGAGATGCATGTGTAGCACAGAGAGGTGTTCATGTGTTGCTCTGTAAAGTAAATGCTGAGGAGGCAAAGTGTCAGTGTTGGCTGAAGTCACAGTCCACCCAAACACGGTGCAGAAAGAAAAAAGCTCCATATTCACAGAATTGTTAAGGTTGGAAGGGACCTTAGGAGATCCTCCAGTTCAACTCCCTTGCCAGCACAGGGTCACCTGGAGCAGGTGACACAGGAACATGCCCAGGTGGGTTTGGAATGTCTCCAGAGAGGGAGAGTCCACTCCCTCCCTGGGCAGCTGCTCCAGGTCTCTGCCCCTCTCAGGGTAAAGTTCTTCTTCATGTGGATCTGGAACTCCCTGTGGTTTTGTTCATGTCCATTACTCCCTGTCCTGTCCCTGGGCACCACTGGAAGGAGTCTGGCACATCCTCTGACAGCCCGTGGAGATATTGGTGAGGATCAATGACATCCCCTCTCAGGCTTTTCTCCAGACTGTCTGGACCCAGCTCCCACAGCCTCTCCTCATCACAGAAATGCTCCAGGTCCCAAATCATCCTTGTGGCCTCTGCTGGACCCTCTCCAGCAGCTCCTGGTTTTCCTCAAGCTGTTGAGCCCAGAACTGAACCCAGCACTGCAGCTGTGCCTCACAGGGCTGAGCAGAGGGGCAGGGTCCCCTCCTGACCTGCTGGAGATGCCCTTCCTGATGCCCCCACATCCCATTAACCCTCCTGGCTGCCAGGACCGTGGGGCAGCCTGTGACCTGCCAGGACCCCAGACCTTTGTGCAGAGAGCTGCTGGAGCAGGTGACCCCCAGCCCATGGGCATCTCCTCCAGGGCTCACTGGGTCCCTGGGCAGGCTCCCTGCCCTCTGCTCAGCCACAGCAACCAACTGAGGGGGCTGGAGCTCTGAGCTGGGATTGCCTGGCTTTCAGATCTCCTGCTCAGGAGAATTGCTGGTGAAGAGGTGGATAATTCAGTCCTCACACGTGACACAGTTTAATCCCATAAGCACTCACATGAAAGCCAAGGGCTCTGGGTTCCAGTTGTGTGAATTTATCAGAGCAGGCAGCCCTTGGGCAAAGTTTGACTAAGCAACTCTTTCCAACGTGTGATATGGCTGACCTTGAAATTCCTGTCAGTCTTTATCTACGTGGAACAACTGCTCATTGTGGGAACAATATACATGACACAGGCCTGAAAATAATCTTGAATCTTAAAATATTATTCCTCAATTGACATACCTTAATTTTTTTCCCCCCCACAACAAAGGTCTGTAAACTTTTGATTACTTGGGGTACTTATCCACTATCAGTAAACCAAAATTATGAGGTTTAAACAGAGTAGTTCCTCATTGGAGTTGTCAGTATTTTATATAAAATCTGAGCAGGATTAGTCAGCAACAGGATAAACCAAGCCTCTGGTATCAGAACTGTATTAGTGTTCATGGTGTTGCTGCTGTTGACTAAATGCTGGAAAATGTTTAGCAGACCAATAGTTACCATTTGATATCTTCAGAATGATAGTGCAAAGCTAAACTAAAATGAAAACGGTTTAAAATAGCTTTAAAGACCATTTTATATATAAATATATTACTTCTTGTGTATGAATAGAATGTATGAGTGTAGGAGTTCTGTATTTGTTTATTCCTTTAAAACCCACGGTATTATTACCAGAAAAAAAAGAAAAAAAAACCTTATTATATATGAACATATATCTAACTCTTTACTAGCTAGGAACAAGTTTACAGAAACCCCCACAAAATATTCTGAAATGACCTTTCTGAATAATTGAAGATGGTTTTGCATTTTTACCAGCATCTCCATAAACTCAGTATGGCATCAATGACAGTTCACCACAACCTCAGCCATGGAGTACCATTTACAAACATATTTAGAGAGCTTTACTGTAAGTAATGAAATTATTAGAGAGCAACCAGCACAAATAGATCTGAATGTTAAAATGTTCTTTATGAGCTCAATAATTCTCATGGTAAACATATTTTTTTTTCTGAAGCCCTGGTGGCTAAGAGCTAGACTTCGTGCAATTGTGAAGTGGGTGGGTGATAAAATTGCTGTTTTTCTGTTTTCTTCCTGCATGAGATTATAGCCTACATACAGAAAAACTGATACTATATTTCTGGGAAATCTTCTAGTTGTGGCTATTTTCTTTTTTTTTTAATAGAATCATAGACGCCTTGTCTTCACCCACTGAGCTTCTGCATTTTCCTTAACTGTTGTTCCTATTAATATTGAAAAGCATTTTCATTGTCTGAACCTGATTTAGTAAAGGAGGAACAAAGTCCCAAAACTGGAAATATGTGACTCAATGGAGAACATCCATTTTTATGAGTTACTTGGGGGCTGACAAGGTCTAAGGCAAAACTACTACAAGATTTTAATTTATGAGTCAACCCTTCTGATTTTTCATTTAATTTCTTTATTGTTCTCATGCTCATCCTCCAAAAAAAAAAAAAAAACCAAACAAACAAACAAACAAAAAAACCCAAACCCAACAAAAAACAAAACCCAGATACGCTTCTAAATTTATTTTTGCTATTATCAAAGGAGAAATATCTACAAAATCTGCCCCTCCACCTCTTTAGCTGGAAGTGAGGTAGTCACCTTTCCTCTTGGAAAGCTTTATGTGTGAAAATGCACTTGTGATGTTGAAAATTGTTAGTTAGTCGCAGCCCTTTTTGGGAACAGGACAAAACATAATGAGAGTATCAATATGGGTCAAGCTAAAAAAGGCATGTTAAAAATCAATACCAACAGCTGAACTGCTACAGGGCTAGAGAGCAATTAGCTTCTAGTTAGTTGTCTCCAAGTATCCCTAAGTGCTTAATTTGGAATACACCACACTCCTCATGGTTTAGACTCTCTTATATTCACACATAATCCCCATTTTTTTGGCACTCAAATGTCCAAGCTCCTGAAATTTTATATTCATCAACATAGGATGAGCTGCTTGGAAATCCCTGTAATATCTGAATGTACTGACAAGAGGTGTCTGTATGTCACAGCGCCTGAAAAGCTGCAGCTTGGTCTCAAGACTGGGGCACTGTGTCAGTTAGATTGAAACGAACTCTGCATTTCTGGATGTCCAGTACCCCTCTGTGAGTGGATATTTATATGGATGCTGATTATGACATTTTTCACCTGTTCTTTATCATAACTCTGGGAGGCAGGAGAGTGTTCTCATTCTCATGGAAGTGTCAGCACTGTTTTGTTCCTGTATGTGGAGAAGTAATTATTGGCTTAGACAATTAACAGAGTAATTGAGGTACTTTCCTTGCTGCCAGTGCAGTGGCACAAGACTGGAAAACAGGAGATATTGTGCCCAAGATTCCTTTTCAAGTACCTGATTATCCTGCCTCTATAAACACATCATTTGTTTAAAGACAGTAAATATATTTTTCCCCTCTTGTTTTTTCATTCTTCTCCCACATCACTGATGGAACATTCTCTCAGTTAACACGGTGAGGGCAGAAAATGCTTGGAGCACAAAAATAAGTCTTCAAGGGTTGTGTTGGGTTTATATTAGGAGTGGGGTGTGTGGGGGAGTATCAGGATAAAGTGATTTAAAACATTCACTGCCCTTGATTTCTTCCATGGTCAGTATCTAAAGAATCCAAGGGGAATTTCTAAACTATATTCAAAATCTCAAATTACTTAACTGTTTAGGCAACTGCTTTATAGTTTTTGTTTCTGATTGTTGTATCACAGCTGGACCAGTAGAGACCATGTGCAGATGTGGGAAGCTGTGCTTCACTCAGGAGGGTAAATTGTTTCCAAAATAGAGAAAAATGAATTCTTTCAAGTTTTGTCTCTTTTTATATTCATTGAGAAATTGTCTCAATTCAAGGCACCATTGATTTCTGATTTGTACTGCAATAATTTAATTTTTACTTTTATATTTCCTATTGGAAGAAGTAAAAAAAAAAGCCATTTACATTTATGACGTCAGATGAAATATTTTTAGTCTGAAAACTTCTCTACTTAAAATATAGTTTGAATTTGAGAGTGAAAAATTCCTTTTCACTATTGTTACACTGCAAAGCAGGCAATACCTTTCTGATTAAGCCCTTTGAAATGAGCACATGGAGATGAATCCCTGTGGTTTGTCTCAGTGTAAAATGCTCTTTATTCCATATGGAATGGCTTCCAATAATCATTCCTCTGGAACATAGAAATCCCTTTGTTCCCCTTTCAAATGTGCTTATCTTTCTTTCTTAGAATACTGTGAAACAGAAGTGATCAAGAGAGAGTATTGATTCCAGAGAGAGTGATTGAACCCAAACTGGGACACCAGAAAGGGATAGGAGGGTTTTGTACTTGTTTCCATGGGCAATGGGAGTAGATTGCGAATTTTGCATCATGTTGCCAACAATTGGATGGAGAGAACATTGTTCTAGGAATGGAAGTGGTGGGAGCCAACAGAGTGAAATTTCCTTTGGTGGAATGATGCCTTTATGGGATACAGAATCTGCTCCAAGTATCCACAGAACAGGCACCTACTGCATATAAGACACTTACATGTATTCAGCCTAGAGAATAGATGGTTTTGATTCCCTCCTGGTGAGCTTTTTTCCTGTTGCCAAAGGAGATGCCACTGCAGAAGTGGCTTCTGTCAGTCAAGGATGTGGCAACAAATCTGTAGGAAAAAGGTCAATAATTTTCCTTGCTGGGGCATGGCCTTACTCTCAACTACATTTTTTATAACTGTGGCCTTGCAGGGCCTGAAGGAGCTGCAGGAAAGATGGAGAGAGACAATGGCCAAGGGCTGGAGGGCCAGGAGCCAGGGCATGGCTGCCAGTGCCAGAGGGCAGGGCTGGATGGGATCTGGGGCAGGAATTGTTCCCTGGCAGGGTGGGCAGGGCTGGCACAGGGTGCCCAGAGCAGCTGTGGCTGCCCCTGGATCCCGGCAGTGCCCAAGGGCAGCTTGGACATTGGGGCTTGGGGCAGCCTGGGACAGTGGGAGGTGTCCCTGCCATGGCTGGGGTGGGGCTGGATGGGCTTTGTGTTCCCTCCCAGCCCAAACCATTCCATGATCTTGCCATGTAGAAAAGGCTTGGAAACACAAAAACTCTTTTTCAAGGCCTGGGAATAAGTGTTCTACTGCTATTGGGAAGTGTGGAGAAAAATAAAAGGCACTCAAATACTCTGTGTCATTTTTTTTCTATCTGCAGTCTGTATTCCTAAACCTTTCAAGACAGCAAAATCTAAGGCAAGCCTTGTCTTTCTAAAATTATATAAACACCCCCAAATACTCCTAAAATAATTGTTTTTATAGGTCCCCTGCAGTATTTCATCTGCTTTTAAGGCTCTGCACTATTGTGGATGCTGTGAGGACGTATTTTCTTGTGCCCTCAGTAGCCAGAATGTGTGAAGTCTTGCAGAATTTCCTTGGTGGGCTCTGCCATCTGCTGTGGACCAAAGGTCAGCAAGTCTCTGAATAGTAAATACCACACAGCAAAATTTCACAGGAAGAAGCTTCAAATTAAATTAGTTTGAAGATTTAATTTCAATACATTAATGAAATAAGCAAAAATGTCTGTCATGATAGTTCTGAATGCCAACTCTGCTGCCTACAAAGAGTTTTTTTATTATCAAGCTTGAAAGAAAATGCTATCTCTTAGTTACTCCATTGTTTAAAAGTTAAAAGTTCACACAGTTAGAATGTGCAGGTCAGACTTGTATCATCTTCCTGCCACATTCATGAGTTCAGCAGTAATTCGATAAACAGCTTATTTTTCTGCTCATAAGCTGGGATTCCAGTTAGAAGATTTAATTGCAAAGCCTATTTTGGGCACTTTTTTTAATACTGTGGTGTGGTGGCAGTGCACTAATCTGATGTTTTGTCATTCAACATGTGCAAAATAAAGTGTGTCTAGGTATGTAGGATATTAATCATAAGAAATAAGGAAAAAGACATAATTCTTTTACACATTGTTTCAATGAAATTTGTGCTGCATTGCAGAAATGTAGAAAGGCAGAACACAGACTTGTTTAATGCAGTTTATACATGTATAATCTTTTCACCTTTCTAAACAGGAAAATAAAAGTTTCAGGAATGTGATTTCTGTGTTTTGAAATGCATTTTTTCTAAAGGAAAGCAGACTGTCAGTGCATGTAGCTGTATATTGGTTTTTAGGTTTTGGTTGAGAAGCCAAATTAAGAATATCAAAGGCATAACCTGATGTTGTGATAAAGAAAAATGAATTTTGCATTCCTATGCAGAACAGACCAGGAGTGTCTGTCAGTTCTGTGCCTCCTGTGCTGAAATCTCATCACTAAGCGAAGATTTCAACCGAAGAAACATTTTCAAAGTGTGCTTTAATTAACCAGGCTTTACTAACTGATATTATTGAACATCCTGGTAGTACCTAGGAAAATTGGAGACACTTGGTTCCAACTCTTCCCATGGTCAGCTGGAAGATGACAAGACATTTCCTGGTCTGATTGGAAAAATTAGCTGCACTTTAATTGGAGATGTCTGTAAATTTAGTCTTACAAAACTGGTTTTCCTGATGCAAGAGAAGATTGAGGTAAGATCATTTTGTTTCCTTGTAGAGTTTCCCTGGGTGATACAATTCCTAATCAACACAACACGTGCAGTTAAAGTCCACTTAAGGCAAGGGTGTGTCAGACCCAGGAGCTGAATTTAGGAAATGGAGCAGTAATTAGGCAAGTTGCTATTTTTAATCTCTATTATGTAAGTGTGGTTTGGTGGTTTGCCATTTTAAAATCTTTGTCTTGTGTATAAAAGGATCATTTTTTTCTCCTCTGTCAAAATATTATTGTAAGGATTATATGGCATTGACTGTTCTGATCATAAGAGCTTCTTTCTGTATTTTCCTGCTTCAGAAATCAGTAAAATAACAGACAATTGTCAAAGACAGCTTTCTTTTCCAAATTATGATGAGTCCTATTATAATCATCAAAGTTACCCTTTAGTCACTGCCCTCTGAACACCCCTTCCAACTTTTACTTTGGGCTGGAAAGATGATAGAGAAATGAGTCAGTGAATGTGAAAGATCACCAGAGTAGGTGGAATAATATTGTATTTACTTGTTTTTACTTTTACTCCTTTTAAAATAATTTAAGCGAGTTGTAAACAGTGTGTTTGGATAAATCTGGGTGAATAGTTGCTGTGGTGCAGGAAAGACTTAATTAGAGAATGTTGCAAAATGCTCATTTATATTAAAATAGTTTGAAAGAGGCTGTACTTCTTTTCACATTAAAATAGGATTTTCCTTAATTTAGGTGAATATATTTGTCCTCTTGTATTTGATCTCTGCCTATATTTCTTTCTATGTCCCACCTTTTTGAACTCTTTCACTAAAGCAGCTCATTTAGCTCATTTTTCCACACAGTCTTGCTGTCTTTGAGAATTTATGTCCAGGCAGCAAGAAATTTCCAGATATCAAACTCTTTTTTACCATTTACTCTGTCCTTCTGTTTTAAGCAAACGTATCATTCAATTTTATTAGTGATTTTGTTGGTTTTTTAATCTTCAAATGTATCAGAGTAAATCTGTGTCTTTATCTACATGATTCTTTTCATTGAGGTAATGGTGCCATCTGCAAAATAAATTTAATTTGAAAGCAAAATAAAGCCCCAGTTTTAAAACAAATGCTTTCAAAATTTCATCTCAATGGATTTTCAGAAAATGCAGTTTAGGGGTTTTCTGTTTCTCCTTTCAGAATTTATCTCTGTTTCATCTCTTCAACTTTGTACAGTCCACTTCTGATTAAACAGGAAAAGGCAAAGGATGTTCTCGCAATTCCTAACACAATGAGCCTGGTGCTGAAACTTGAAACAAATTTAAAATGTTGTTTATTTCAATATTGGATCTCAGATTTTCTTGAATACTTGTGAAAAACCCCAACAAGTAAATATTTTCATAGCTACAGATAATTGGATATTCAGTGCAAAATGTGCAGAAATTTTTCATGGAAGCAAAAGTTTTCATTATTTATTGTGTGAAAAAAACAGTTCACAGAACACAGAGCTGGAAAAGCCTTTCTAGAGCCTGTTTCAGGAAAATACCATTTTAGTTCTCTTAATTTATATCATGTAACTTGGACACTGTGCTCTGATCACTGGAGGGGAAGCAAATGTAAAAGCCACGTTCCAAATGAGTGTTGGGATATTTTCATGGGTTCTGTTTGAGAGATTCACCATTGCCGGCTTTTGTGATTCCTCTTAAATTGCCGTGCATGCATTTCAAACACAGATTGCTTTCTCTGGATATCTTTGCTCATAATTAAAATCAGTTCAACACTGGGTATAAAATTAATGTTGCACCAACAATGTTGTCTCCTTGATTCTTTTAGTGCTTCATTTGTAGACGTTTCATTTTTATACTAAAATGATTTTGTTCAGTGCTTCCTAAACCTTTTTAAACTGAAATTATCAGCTATTATTCTCAACTAGAAAATAGTACTTTAAAACAAACTTTTATGGGGGAGAGCAGAGAAAAATCAGTGAAGCAGAGCAGCCAGACACGACAGCAGAAGCAATACAGGAACAGCCAGACTGATTAACTCTTCCTTTGAGCAACAGCAGAAGCACGGAGAAGATTAAGAACCACTTCTAGAAAAGGGCTGAGTTTGGATTCAGAGGAGAGAAATGTGTGATAACCCCCACCTCTCCCTTGGATTGGAATCAGTAGAGATTACATGAAATTCCTTGTGGCTGAAACACTATTGCAGAGGGGCTGTGCTGGCTTTACCCAGACTGCAGAGGTGAATGCAAAAAAAGGAACATCCAACTTTATGAGCAGGAGTAGGTAGAAACAGCAGAACCCCTAAAACATACCAGCTGCCATGAACCTGAATTATTTTCCATTCCACTGTTTCTAAAGTTTGTCTAATATGTGTACATATATACACAGACATACATATTTATTTGGTTATTTTCAAAATCAATACAAGATTTAAGCAAAATCTTCACTTTATTCTCAGTGCTACCTGAAAGAACTTGTCGCCTTCAAAAACACATGCAATATCACAGCAGTTATGGGAAAATTAAATTTCAGTGGTCAACATGGTGGAAGAGGATGATTTGATTTTGATAACTGACAAAGTGCAAAATAAACATAGAACTTGGGAACAAGAACCCAAACTAATAAATATTTCAAAATTCAAGAGGAAAAGAATGGAAATTAAAGAAAAAGGAAAGAATGAGTAGCTGGGTTTATACTGTCTCTGTCTTCTTTTAATACCATTAATTTTTTTAATACCATTCTTTTAATACCATTAATATAACTCATTTTAGTATATGTATGTTTTTATGGAATTATAAGTCAAGGTCAGTGAGCAGGTCTGAATGGAGAAGTGTCTCTGAATGCTAACTTAGATTTTAAGGCTTTGTTAAGCTTGAGAAAGTGCTATAAAAGTTTTTGAAGTTTCCACCTAGGATATGGTAATTCAGTTCCCCCAGCAGTGCTTCCTGAGCCTTCATTACAATGAAGCCAAGTTGAATTTGGTGGCAAAATAAAGAAACAGTTTCTGGATAAAACATTTCATGGTTTCTACAGCCCTCTCCTCCTGTTTTCCCTGTCTACCTTTTTAGGCTTGGTTTTGGAGCAGAGTTAAGCCAGTGGAATTCTAGGCTCCAACCCCAGACATTTCATATTTCTGTTATCATAAGGGGCTGTGTAGCATCATGAGAGAAATTAGTGTTTTATGGACAAATGCCCAGGTGAGAACAAGAGTGGCACTGCAGGCTGGGATACAAAGGGTACAAAGGAACACTCAGGAGCTGTGGTGCCCAGAGCAGGTCAGTGGCTTACACAAACAGCAGCTCTGCATTCCTCCTTCAAGAAAACTTGAGGCACAACATTCGTTTTGGGGTTGGAAGGATTTGCAGTGACTGGAAAGAGGTAATGAAGGGCAGGAGGTGAAGAACGGCTGCAAAGGACAATGTACAGGGAAAGAGGAGACAGAGCAAAGCTTAACAAGTGAAGTACTTCTTAATTAAATTTAAAAAAACCAACAACTGCAAACACTGGACAACTGAACCGTGAAAGTGCCAGGACAAAAGTAGCTGTTATAGCCACAAAATGGATTGTATTTTAACATTTTCGTTTATCATCAGAATATTACACAGGAGCATCATAAGTTATGCGAATGGAGATTGTTTAGTGCTGCTGACATCTGTTCCAAACCACCAATGAATCTCCCTGTGAGAGAGATGAATGAAAGAAAGGGAGAGAGAACAGGAGACAGGGCATTAGCAATCAGGATCAGGTTACTCCATCGATTCTTACTTACAATTTACTTTGTTATGAAGGGAAGTTTGGAAATTTCTTCCACACGAGAAATGATTTCATTCACGGTGAAGTCAATAAAACAAACCATTGATTTCCATATGACAAATATTAAAATAATCTCTAGCAGTGTATTTAGTGTGAAGATATTTCAACCAATGTTACCTAAAGGACTTGACTTTAGCAGATACGAGAGCTGCTTCCTAGAAGAAAAGATATGCTGATATTCCTTTAGTTTTCATTATGATAATCATTAACATTCTTAAAATTCACTTATATCCGAGTGCTTGGTATTTACACTATGCTCTTCCTAAATATATGTTTAAAAAGCATTAACTAATGGATATTTAAATCAGAGGCAAATGCTGTAAAGTTTCAGATGCAGCTGCAGGGATTCCCTTGAATTGGAGATTCCAAAATACTCACGGCAATTTGACAGTTTTATGTCCTCTGCTGATAGCTGCTTGGACTGGAACCTCAGTGAGTTAATCAGATTCTCCCTCACTCGTGCACATTTGCTTTAATTACACTGTCAGCAGAGCCCTGGTTAGATAATGTACAGATTATATAGATGTGTACACCCAATGAGGCATCACAGAGCAGCAATTGGGGTGGGGAATGACAGGGAGCAAACGCTGCCTTTGCAGTTTGCCTTTGTGAGGAAATGAATCTCTGATTTCAGCCAGGCACTTGGAGGATTCCTCCTCTTCTCCAGCTTCTGTGCTTTGGGCACACACAGCAGAGGGATTAAAAAACCCCCACAATATGAACAGTGGGGAGGTTTTTCTGACCAAAAAGATCTTCATAGCATTTTGCCTTTCCCTGCTGGCTGGCAGAGATTTCCTGCTCCTTTTGTCTTGTGGCACAACAGGTCACATCTGCTGGGAGCCACAGAGAGAAACTTCACCTCTTGCCTTGAAAACATTGCTGCAATTCCACATAGCCCAGTGTATTTATTTCTGCAGGAAAATCCCCTATCCCACAAGCACCACCAGTGCTGTGGTTTGCAGAGATAGCCACTTGAAATACAGAGTTTTCAGAGAACAAATGAATCAGCAGCTGCTTCTGGCAAGGGATTGTTATATTTTTGTTGCTACACTTTTGCTTCAGGACTTCTATTTACATATATATTAATACATATATATACACACACACTATATAAATATATATTCATATATACACACACGTATAAAATATATTTTAATAAACATTTCAAACATAAAATATGTATAAATATGTATGCACTTACGTGCATGTATATTTATATGCATATTATCTACTGGGATAAACCAGCTGTAGAAAATACAAAATTACTGCTTTTTTTTTTTTTTTTTAAAAGTGTCTCTGGGCCTGCATGTTCCATCTCTGAACGTCTGAGTTTCCTGTTTGTGAACACAGAGGAAGTACTGGCTCCCCTGAATCACACAAATTGGTGTTTGAAGTTAAAATTCTACCTCATAAGTGAGCCTGAGGAGGGTTCACCCAAGTTTGGTCAAAGTGTGGGAAGGCTGAGTGTTGGTGGATCATTGCAGGACCTGCAGCTGAGGGGGATAGTCACTGTTCAGCTGGAGGGGATGGTTAGCCTGCTGTGTACCTGAGGGAGCTTCATTCAAGCAAGAACAAAGAGAATTTGAACCTACTCCTGTCTTACTCATGGTAGGGAGATTAGGAGTATTCCAGCTCAACAATCACAGCCACAATGAAAATTAATAGAACAATAATTACAGCAACCACAGAAGGAATTCAAGTCACAGGGATGGTGTATTTCCAGTACCCCCAAAGACTCTGCCCTCTAAGCCACAGCTTCTTTTTCTTTAGGAATATGAGCAATTGGATTGCAGCTGGCTTGGCAGAGCCTTGGATGTTTCTGCCAGCCATAAACATCCCCACCACTGCAATCCTACAGCAATGAGCACTTCATTCTGCTCCTTCTGCATTAAAGGAGCACTTGGATACAATTTTCTGTCACAATCACATCGCTCAGTCAAGCTCCTGCTTGCAAAATGTCAGTGTTTGCAATAACTCTCATTTTGCTAATTAATCTTACCCTGGTGAGGAAATTAAGACAAAGATTCAAGTTAAAATTATGTGACACTTTTATTTGCAGTCTCGTTATCCCACCTTACTATTTTTCTAGAGTTTAATATGACGCTCAGATTGGATTTTTTCTCCCCAAAACCTCAGAATCCAATTTCACCAACACGACAAGCAGAAGTTTTACTCATGAAAAGAAATACTCAGCACCAAGATATCTGCCTGTTCCTAAAAATTCTTCTATGCAAAAGCATCAAATATTTTACAAACCTATATATATTGTCTTTTGATATATTTATAAATGTGAATTAATTTTTTTTTGTGCTTTATTCCCACCCCCCCCCCCCATTTGTTACCTGGATAACAAGATATTATGTTACTGGTTTTTCTGGTGTGTGTGGTCAGTCTATTTTTCCACCAAGTCATATTCAGAAAGGATTTAGGTGTGATCAAACTAAAGCAGCAGCATTCTCTCACCTTGTTTAAAGCTTGATTTTTGAGGGAAGGCGGAAACAAAAGCAAGTACTGAGTTTTGGCTGATATAACATCTGATTCCAATTTAGCTGATCTTAATTTCAGGAAGGTTTCTTACAGAAAAAAAAGTGACTGATGGCTGTTTATGCTGTCACTTTATATAATCAGGGCTGCATAATGATGAGTCTAACTGAATATTCACACTTGGGTATAACAGGTGTTAGGTGTAACATTGCACTGCTCAGTAGAATTCATGATACTTAAGAAAAACATGATTTTTCATAGAAACTATAATCTTTTTTCCTGTTACTGTCACAGAATTAGAACAAAAAAAATTAAGTTGCAATAGCAGCTTTTAACTAGTTTTTTATTATGAGAATTTTATCATACCTGCTTCATAGAAGAAAATATTTAATAAGAAGAAAAAGTAGAATTAGTTTTCACTTCTGCTCTTATCTGTTCATTGCAAAAGAAGCAAGCAGAGAGGAGACCTGGTAAAATAAAGGAAGAGAAATGGTGTTTGGAGCATATCATGCCACAGAAGACACAAAACAGAGGTTTAGGGTCCAATGATTGAACAGTTTGTTATCATACTCTATCTTGAACAAACAATTCTCTCTTTTACTCTCAGCTCTGCAGTACTCTTGGATCTTATTTATTCAGAGGGGTAACTTTAACAACAGGTTTCCTTTTGCATCTCTTCTCTGGGGAATATCTCTGCTTTGGAACAATTTCTGAAGGCACTAGACGAAGATTATTTGAACAGGATAAGTACAAAGATTGCTGCTTTCCTTGGTCAGGAGCTGCTGTGGGCTGTTCAATACCTGGTGTAAACCAAAGTGTTTATGACCAAGATGTTGATTGATAAGTTTATAGAAATTGTGTCAGCTGTTGTGCAGCTCCCCTGGCACTAATAAATTAGCCTGGGAGTGGAGATGGATCTGTTACCTCATTTTCAATGAAAAGAACGAAAGAGTTTCTTTCACTTGCTAGTAAAGCAGGTGAAGCCTAGGGAGGGTGAACTATTTACTCCCCAAGAAATGGAGTTTTAGGGTATGTGGAACTGCTCACAATTTTGTAAAAGTGCCACACCAAAGTGCTCAGGGGTTTTCTGTTCACCTGCCAGTTTACAGATGCAAGAAATTCCACTTGCGTCTTTCGAACTTCCCTTTCCTCTTGGCAGTATGTCCTCACCAGCTGCTAATTTTGCTGTCACCGGTCTTTGGGTGAATCATTTCTGCTCTGTTCTGCTCATTCCAGTGACATTGGCTCCATCACCTGGTGGTTGGGACAACTTCCTTAAAACTGGAGCCAAGGTGAAAGGGTTTGGCCTCCGATCTGCTTTTTTCCTGATACAAAACAGCATTTTCAGATGGGTGGTTTGTACATACACGACCTCTGCTAGAGTAAATACTGTATACAGGTGATGGGGAAGAAAATACTACTGCAGAATTTTATCTAAAAGGTTTTTTTTGTCACAAAACAAAGCACACTCTTTCAAGTTCGTGTTTATTTGACATGAAACAAATGTACCAATGGAAAAAACCCCAAGATTTATTGGCCTAACTTGGTCCAACTAATTTCCTTTTTGTTTCCTTTGTTCAGCTATCAAACTAAAGAGCAGTCCTCATTCAGCTCTGGAAACTACTGTGTTTGACAAAGTCCAAATTTTCTTTCTTCTTCAGATTGACTACAGTTTCTTCTTTTGCAACAGCTGGAAGTAATTATGTTTTATCATTTAGCCGGATAAATGGTTATTGTTCAAGCAGTCTCTAAAGGAAGTAAAGTTTTAATGGAACAAACTAAAAAACCCAACAATATATGAATATATATTAGGTTTAACTTGCTCCCAGTGTTTGCATAGTCAAGGAAGGAAGTAGGAGAAATTGAGGATATCTCATTTCTATGATACAATACAGTTTGATGCTCCCTTTCCTTTGAGCTTGGAGAAGGTTGATCCTTAATTGCTTAATTAAAGTCAGTGTTCAAGGACTTAGGAACACACAAAGAAAGGGAACACAAAGTTCATCTCTGCCATGGCAGGGACACCTCCCACTGTCCCAGGTGATCCAAGCCCCAATGTCCAAGCTGGCCTTGGGCACTGCCAGGGATCCAGGGGCAGCCACAGCTGCTCTGGGCACCCTGTGCCAGGGCCTGCCCACCCTGCCAGGGAACAATTCCTGCCCCAGATCCCATCCAAATTTAGTTTGAGGCCATCACTCCTTGTCCTGTCCCCCCAGTCCCTGGGGAATTGTCCCCCTCTGGTTTCCTTGTAGCCCCTTCAGACCCTGGAAGGTGCTGAGAGGTGTCCACACAACCTTCTCCTCTCCAGCCTCGGCTGTCCCAATTCTCTCACCAACTGCAGCTGAAGGCCACTATACAGAGTAGCATTAAAAAAGTGAGTCATTTACCTTTTTCTCCTAATGAGATGAATCATGAGGAAAAAGCCAGGTTAATGTTCCAAGGAGCTTAATTAGAATCAGGTGAGAGCCTGAAAAGACAACTAAGGTGCTTTCAGGCAGTGCTTATAGGAAAAGCCTTAATTAAGAAGACTGATGGCCTTTTACTTAAGTCTCTTCAAGAGTGTAGAGAGTCTTGTTTAACTCCTCCAGATCCTGCAGCAAACCAGCTTTGAAATTCCAGCATTTTTCTTGCTAAGTAAAACAACACTGCATCTTTGTGGCTGCAGTTGCCCGTGCAGCAGTCTCCTTTCTCTGGGGCACTTAAAGGAGTGTCATGAGGGGCACAGGGGAAAGTACAATTAAATAGGAATTAAATAAAAAGTTTACTGGTAATTGAAGCATTCATAAAATTGCAAACATTTCAGTACAACTGCAGTGCAAACAATTGAATGGTAGATTACAAGAATATTTTATAGCTAAGACTGCTGTGATTTTTTTTTTAATTTCCTCGCAATACACAAATCTCACACAGAATTCATTTAGTCATCTTAAAATCCATACAGGCTTTAAATTTATCACTTTAGTCAAGGGTTTTTTCCCTTTTTTTTTTTTTTTTTTTTTTTTTTTTTTTTTTTTAAATCCTGCAAGAACAATAAGGTATATGAGGTATTTTAGCTGCAGGGTGCATATTTGGAGAAAGTGCTTCCTGCAGAGTTCCTCTGCCTTTCTTGTAAATTAACTGCAGAAACCCCGGTCATGTTACAGTATGACATTTAGTTTTCTAATCTGTTTAATGCCATGGTTTGCACATGATGTGTTCTGATGTGCTTTTATGTTTTTGATACTAAAAAACCACATTAGAGTTGCAGTAGGGATTCTTTCCACAGACAATATAACTTGTAACAAATTGCATATTTCAGAAGAAATATAACAAAAGGCCTAACCTTTTATCATGTTCATTATTCTAGAAATACAGCCCACATCTTATCTCTCTGTTTCTTGATAGAATTTATGAGACACATATGGGACATATATCAGTGCTGCATCCATATCAGTTACATTCATACATATTTCAGTGACTTCAGACTGAAAAAAACCCCAAACTTAGCATTTGGCTGGGCTCAAGTAGTCACTTGAGATATTTTGTAATCAATAATTACATGCATTTGTGTACCTGTGAGTTTATACACAAACGCACACCCACTGCAACTCTTCCAGGGTGGAAGCATTGCCTTGTGCTTCAGCTGTATTGAGATACCAGTTAATCATCATCTTTTTGCAGTTATTCCTACAAAAGAGTTTGTAAAAGGAAACTAAATGAGTTGTACTCGCTCAAACCTTTGCACTGCTCCATTTTGGTTGAAGCTGCACCAGCTTTGCATAACCAGTAGTTCAGAACTAGTGCTAAAGATTATTTTCCCAAAGGAAATAGGCATTTTTCCTGAAAAGATTGTTATCTTTTTTTCCCCTTACTTAGCAGAATTTCAAAATATAAATATATGTAATGGGAAAGAGTCTGGGGTTAAGAGGGGAGCTAGATAGGAGAACTGAAAGATTTGAAATTATTCAGAACAAAAGCTAAAGGGTTTTTTTTTAATGTGACCTTCACCTTCTGTCTTCCCTCTCTCCACCCCACTTTTGGTTTCAATCTATTTATGTAATCACAGCCTTGGAAATTCTCATCTCTACAACTTTAGTGAGTCCTGTAAGCAGAGGGAAAGAAATAATCCAGATGAATGTGCAGGAGAATCCAATCCCAGCAATTTGTAGGGAAAATGAGTTACAACAGTACAGCCATCATCCAATGAATTATTCACTGAAGAATACTCAGCTGGCAGTTCTACTCCTGTGTTCCTGTCCAGAACAAAAGATTTCAGATTGTGATCCCAATTCCCCAAATCTCTGTGCACAACAAGCCAACATCATCTTGACACCTACTAATTACTCTGCACAACAGTTGCACCTAACTGCGTGTTCACCAGTAGATGATGGAGAGCTAAACCTAAATTCCAAGGTGTGTTTGTCTACTTGAGGCTCTGTAAATTAAAGTATTCTGTGTGAGGTGGATGGGGTTTGTCAGAAAGCTGCAGGAAGCTACAGATGTGACTGTTCATTCTTATATCCTGTGTTGAGCAAAATAGACAGTGGAAGGAGACTCCTACAGATCACTGTTAGAAAAACTCTGGTTTCTAAGGGAAGAATTCTAAGGAAAGAATGTTTTTTTCCTTAGCTTGCAAGAGTCTATCATGTCTGAAAGGTTTTGGCACTTGGGGAAGGTGCCTAATGACTGGAAAATTGCAAACATGCCAGGCAAGGATGGGGATGTGGAAAATACAGGCTGGGCAGACTGGAAATATAACCTAGAGAGGAATGCAAAGCCTTGGGACAGAAGGAGCCCAGGGGACTGAGGTACTCCTGCCAGGTGAGGGCTTCATCATCCACAGAGAGCAACACGGGGTGAGGAGTCAGCAGTGCAGGCTTCCCTATTCCCAGGCACTTCATGGCCAGAAGCCCAAGAGAAAAGGGGGTTCCCCTGTTCCCATCAGTTTTGGGGAAACCTCTTGAGTTCTAGTTTTGGTCTCCTGTGAGTATGAGCAGCCCCCAAGGTGCTGAGGCATGTGAGGAGGAACTGTGTTGTGCAGCTCAGAGAAGGGGATGCTGAGAGGAAAGGAATCTCACTGCAGTATTCCAGGTCAACAGACACAAAGGGGACATGTTTATTCAATTATTTTTATTATTGTTATATGAATTGTTTGGGATTTATTCATTGCATAAATACTGGGGTTTCTTTACAGTGTAAGCCATATACTGATATTCTCTTTACAGTATAAGTTTAGTATTGAAACTAAAAATCCTTTAGATTTTTTAAATACTTTGTCTACTGCACATTCTTTCCATCCCTGCCAGTTGCTTTTCATATGCCTGGAGTATTCAGGGCAAATTCTCTGTAGTTTTTGCAACCTACCTTCTCAAGATAAAAATAATATCTCCTTAATATATAACTTCCACAATTGTCACTTGAGTCAGTGTGGGACAATTCCAAGAGAAGAGCATAAATTTGAAGCAGCAGACTAAATGCAGAGGTGTTGGCCAGCAGAAGTCCTGGTTTAAGGAAAAGTCAAAGCCTGGGTGTGGAGCTGGGGTGCTGAGCCCTGCACAGACTCACTCAGACACTGTTGGGTTGCAGAGAACTTCCCCAGGTGTCAAGAGCACCTTCACAGCCTTTCCTCTGCAACTTTCTCCACATTCATTTGTACTGTATTGTTTCAAAGAAATGCAAAAAATGCAGCACTTGGAGAACATGGTTTGGGGAAAGAAAATATCCGTTCTGATGCTTTTTTTTCTATTATGATAAAAAATTGTGGAAGTGGAATAGATAATAGAAATAAAGGAAACAGAATCTGAACTGTTGGGGGAAAGCACTGCACATGCAAGCTCTTCCAAAATTCCTGACAGGAAAAACAATTTAAATCCAGAAGTTCCTAATGAGATACACAGACCCCTTCTAATGAGCTGAACTGCAACATTAAGAGCCATGACATTAAAAGCAAAAAGCATACTGAGGCAGCTAACGTTTTACTTAATTATTATTTATTGAGCTAAGTATGACTGATTGTGTAAGACAATGTGGATTAAAGCCAGTACTATGTGAAATGGTAACTTTGCAGATATTTTTTTTTCTATATGTAAAGAACTTTCCATAACTTTTCAGTTCCTAAATCACTACTCAGCAAAACTCTTTCTCTTCACCCCTAGATCGAGATTAATATTAGCCAGCTCTTGCTTAACATAAAAACCTTATTCTGTGTGTGCCTTTTGAAATTTGTCATGGCTGTGTCTTACCTTGGCACTGCCCTTTTCCAAGGGCTTGGCCAAAGGGCTGTTTGTGCCAGAGGCACAGCCTTATCCAGGCTAATTCTGGCTAACTGAAAGGTCACAGTCACAAAGAAACAGCAGGTGCAATTACTGCCACGGCAGAAGGGTGCAGCAAATACATCTGAGCGCCCAACAGAGTTCACCATTGTCTCTTGAACCGGTGTACACAAAGCCCTGATCCTGGGAACACAATGGAAAGCAATAATTAGGGCCTTTAATTTATCCCTGAAATGTTAAAAGAAGTCTGACAGAGTAAACAGCAGTTGTGACAAAAAGAGCAGGAGTCTTGTGTTTATGGAAAAGATGGAGGTTTACAGGGAGTTATTCTTTCACTGCTGGGCAGAAGTCCCATTGACAACTCCAAGGGATATTATTATTTCCTCCCTTTTTGTCTCAGACTTGTGGGAGAAATAAACACACGTTCTTTGGGTGACTGATTCTGGTAATTAGCAGAGAACCTGAGCCTGCTAATAAGGCATTAGCAGAATGTGATATTTTTTCCAGCAGTTTCATTTTTAATTCTCTATGAAGAGGCATAAATGGCTGTACTAATTTAATTCAGATAACTTTTTTCTTTTCTTCTCCTGACCTGCCATGTCACATAGGGTGTAAAAATGTGCCCAAAGAAAAGGTAATGCTGGGTTGCAGAACAAGGTTTTTCTTCAAACATAAAATTTCAAAACCTCAGAAGTGGAAAAATTTATGCTTGTATCATTAATGTCTTTTCTGTTTCAAAATACCTCATCACCATGTTGTTAGAGTAAAAATAACCTTTTCTCCTTTATCAGCAGAGTTCAGAGAATATTTCAGTTTATAAGAAGCTTTTGAAATTTTGCCATTGTTTCTTTTTCCATGTAATACAAAGCCTATAGATTGTTTTTCCAAAAACAAAATTACCAAAGTGTCTGTGTTGTGCTTAAGGCCTGATTTTTGATTTGAGAAGATTTGTCTCATTAAAAAATGGTGACAGTAGGACACAGTATGTCCTTTCTAAAACTTGGGCTGCTTGTGAGAAATCGCTCATCTGTGGAAAACTGAGGAATTGGACCCAGGTTTTTTCCATCTGTTCTGGTGGGACATTCCTACCTTTGCACAGAACTTCCTCAGGGATCTTCATTCTTCATTCTGTTGACTCCATTCACCTTACTAAAGGGTAAATCAGATCCCTTAATTTCTTTACACATTAAGCACAATGACATTGAGAAAGTCAATTGTCTCTGTTACGTGTTTCCTTAACAAGGAGTTGCTCTTGTCTCCTTGATCAGGACAGGCTGCACCTTTGTTGTGTGTTTGGGGGTTCTTGGTTAATTTTGGCTGGCTCCCAACTCAGCACAGTGGGAACTCCCTGCTCAAGGGCTTCCAAGGCAGTGTCAGGAGGGGTCAGGATAGGACTTATGTGACCTTTTCACTCCTGGGAAGACCAGGAGGGGCAGGAGCCTGTCCAGGGCAGGGAAGGGAACTGGGGAAGGGTCTGGAGCCCCAGGAGGGGCTGAGGGAGCTGGAAAGGGGCTCAGCTGGAGGAAAAGGAGGCTCAGGGGGACCTGGTGGCTCTGCACAAGTCCCTGCCAGGAGGGGACAGCCGGGGGGTCGGGCTCTGCTCCCAGGGAACAGGGACAGGAGCAGAGGGGAACGGCCTCAGGCTGGGCCAGGGGAGGCTCAGCTTGGCCAGCAGCAGGAATTTCCCCATGGAAAGGGTGCTCAGCCTTGGCAGGGGCTGCCAGGGAGGTTTGGAGTGCCCATCCCTGGAGGTGTCCCAGGAAGGGCTGGAGGGTGGCACTGAGTGCTCTGGGCTGGGGACAAGGTGGGCATTGAGCTCATGGCCTGGGGAGGGCTTCTCCAATCCCAGTGATCCTGTGTCACTGGCAATGTGACACGAGCTGACAGCCGGGGTGGCAACTGAAATAGGGATGGCAACGATCAAGTAAGCCCAGAAAATCACTTTAATAACAGCCTGAGCCAACAGGAGAACATAAGCTGGATGCAGTATGGGGGTGACCTCGAAACACCCAACAATGGGGCAAACATAACACTGCATAAACTCTGCCCAGGATAGCAATCCAATGAACAATTACATTACCTTACATGTAAAATGCTGTTAACCATTCACATGCAAGAACTCAGAACATAACCTTATATTGCACCACTTCATTAGCATAACTATACCCACAAGCCCGTTCTTCTTGCCATAACCTCACCACATGTTTCCCTTCTTATCACCTCATTTCCCATGGCCTCAGATTGATGCTGACTTCATGTTCACCAGGGCTAGCCCACTCCCAGTCCCTGGTCAGCCAATTCCCACAATCCTGGGCTTTATGTGATATTAATACTGTTATAGTCAGTGCCTGAGTCATGATAAAGCCTTCCCCAGAAAACAGAACATTCTTATGAGTGCTCTAAGGAACCAAACCAAAATCCAAGGAAAGATGAACTTGTAAAACAAAAATTCATTGCTTTTTCTTGCTTTTCATTCCAAGTGTACAGCATTTCCTTAATATATAGTAATATGAGGAAAAGCAATTTAAAGTTTTAGGAACGTTGATATTTTTTTTCCCAAGGTACGTGACTGGAAATAACTGTAACGATTTATGATTTGTTCTTTCCTTTACCTCAGTGAGAGATGGAAGAAGCAGCTGAATGAAACCTTTGAAGAATAGGTTTTTGTAGTTTAAAATTTAAAGAGCAAACAAAAATAATCACAACTGCTCCTTGACAAATCCGCTTAAATTAAATGGTAGTTTAGATCTTCTTAATGTTGTTTTTTTTGTTCTAATTGGCTTGCAAAAAAACCCAACCAAAATATAACAACCCCAAACCAAAACATATTTCCATAATAAACTTCAGAAAAAGAAAAAATTTTACCTCTATTTGTCTATAGCAATTTGGTTGAAATGACAGAATAATTAGAATTAATTAGTTAAGACTGATGTAGCAGACAATATATAATCCCTAATCGTGAGATAAAAGTGGCTACTTGTGACACTTAATATATTCCAGGCACCTAAAGTGGAGCTGAAATGGTTCTTTTTAATGTTGCTGTGTTTTCACATACTGAATGTGTCACTTTATAGCTTCCTTGTGGCTTTTAGACAATAAAATTCCCATTGTTAATGTAGCCAGCAGCCCTTGCAGACTAGTTAAGCTCAATGTGCAATTGTTGGTCTTAATGTGGCCTAAGAGAAGGTGCCTATTGAGACCTGCCCCAGCTGCAGTGCCAGACAAAGGAAAACAGCGTCGTTTACAGATTTTGCATACCTACGCCTTCCAAACTTGCTGCAGTGGTTTTCCTAGGTGAAAAATAGCAAAATGCTACCAGTTAATGCATTGTTTAGAAATTAGGTCACTACAGATGAAATGTAAACCAGCCAGAGATTGGTTGCTTTCTCTGAACTCCTGCCCTGTGGGATGGATTGGACTGCCAGCAATGTATTTGTTAATTGCTGCTGTTGTGATCCAAGAAGCTTCTCAGGGCTTGACACTAATATTGAACATCTAAATTAAATTCCCTCTTGATGATGCAAAGGTACCTCAGAACAGCTTTCTGCATTACCTCATGAAAATTTTCGGTTCCAAAGGTCTGCAGCAAGTTTTCTCCTCCTGCCATTAATCTCTCTGCAATCTACTGCCTATCCAGCTAGCAATAACATTTTACTAACTATCAAACTGTTTCCCAAATTAATTTCTGTCATTATTAGAACATGATGGTTTATAAATTTATCTGTTAGTCTAGAGTAAGTCAATTTTTATTCACTGAAAAAACAGCAAGCGAATGTTAAGATATATTTTGTATATCAATAAGTTAAAAATACAGGGTTTATTTCAGTAGAATGAGATCATATTTTCTTTTAATATTTAATTGTATTAGTTATGTGGAAACTCACTGGATCTCTCTGGATGCTGCTTAATATATCACACAAGTCTGAGAGTAGTGAACTGTAAACATGACCCAGCTGAAGTTGCTTGGAGTCACAGCTCCTACTTCTTTCCCATTGTGTTAATCTGTGTTTATTACCGTGTTTAAGGCCATGAGGTGAAGGAAAACATATCTAGAAAAGGGTCCAGACTTAATTTCTGCCAGATATATAAACTTTACAAGTGACAGAAATCTGCCTTTTCTCTTCCACATCTGCCTGCAGGGCATTGAGCGTGGTCAGCTTCAGCTGCCAGCAGCCAAGTTCCATGTCACTCTGTGCCTGGAGAGGAGATACCTGGAGCTGGTGACATCTAGACTTTGTAGGAACATCCTACACTTGAGTTACAATGTTGTACGCCTCAAGTACAAATGAGATGTGCTGGTAAAGTTTATAAGAAATGTCTCTCGGACATTTTTGGGAGCTGTCAGCCTCCAGATGTCAAGATGACATGTGCATGTGGCAATGGCTCACATTTGCTCACACAAAAAGGCAGCACAAATCCAAGCTTTCATCCTGGCATTGCTGGATTTGCCTCAAACCATTCACCAGCGTGGTTTTATATTTTAGGAAGAAAATCTTTATTTAGGAAGAAATTCCTGCCTGTGGCTGCCCCCAGCTCAGAGTGAGCGCCTGGGATCAGCTGTGCTCCCCCAGCCAGAGCTGTACAGCTTTTCTCACATACCTCCCTTTTCCCAGAGGTCCAAACAAAGATTAGGAGCAGCATTGCACCAGAGCTGGTTCTGGGGACAGGCTCGTGAAAATTCTCCTGAGGATGAAGGTGCTGCAGAGTCCCCACACCTCATTCAAAGCCCTGACAGCAATAGCTCCTAAGGAAGATTCAGTTGTAATTAGTATAATCTGATCAGAACATTTTTTATGTCATTGAGACTATTGGCTTCAGATTTAGTCATGCCAAGCTTCATGAGAAAGGCTATCACATTGTCTGGCAGAAGGAGTTTTAATTTCTTATTTTTCATTGATAAAAAAAATTCCTTAAAAGTTGTTATCTTAACCTCCAATTTCAAACTACTGCTTTTGATGTAATGAATACTAGGAATCTTGTGAAGACTCAAAATTAGTGTCTATTGCTCAATAATAAGTGCAATCAGTTTTCTTAAGATTTTTCAACTACTATATAAAATGTTATTTTTTTTCTAGAGAAATGAAATTTGCTATAAGTTTGCTGATAAAAAAGGCTTTCACAAAAACAACAACAACAACAACAACAACAACAACAACAACAACAACACCAAAAAAACTAAAAAGAAAAATCTGGTGGCCGCTGTACGAATCAAACTGAAGAAATTTCTCCAACATGGAAAAAGTACATTTTTTTATCCTGTCTTTTCTTATTTATGTACCCCTTTCTCCTCTTTATATCAGGTTTTCTATTCAGATCAGGGTAGTAGAAGAGTATTTAACTAATCTTACTGGTTGTGTTACTTCTCAAGTTTAACCATACCAAGTAAATCTACTATTTATGTAAATTATTTAATTTACATGCGACTGGACTTTATGAATCAGTTCTCTCATGTGAGAAATTAAATTCTTGTTTTCTGAGCATCACGATTTTTAAAATTTGCTTCCATCTCTGGTTTAGTTCCATGTCTGAACCTTCATGTGTTTTAGCCGTGTTGTTCTCGTCCTGTTCTGGCTGTAAACTGGTGGAGGACAATGGGGAATGGTTTCCCACAGCCAGAGGGCAGGGCTGGATGGGATCTGGGGCAGGAATTGTTCCCTGGCAGGGTGGGCAGGCCCTGGCACAGGGTGCCCAGAGCAGCTGTGGCTGCCCCTGGATCCCTGGCAGTGCCCAAGGCAGCTTGGACAGGGGCTTGGATCACCTGGGACAGTGGGAGGTGTCCCTGCCATGGCTTTAATCCCTTCCAACCAAACCATTCTGGGATTCTGTGATTCCATGATTAACTTTAAATGATACTTAATCCTGTACCTTTTGGCTCCTAAACCCACCTTTTCCATGCAATAATCCTTCTTTCCCTCCCTTTATATTTCCCAGTTTCAAAGGAACCAGGGTATCCAGTTAATTCAGGGAGACTTTTCTCCCGGTGACTGCTGGCTGGGAGGGCCCAGGGTCACCTCAGGGTTTTGGGGGTGAAAGTCCCTTTAGGTGGTGAAATAAATGAGAGATGAGCACAGTCTGGTGACTCGAAAATAAGAACTTTTCTCAGGGTAAAACAACAGACAGCAAACGGAGCTCGGTGGGGCGCACCCAAAGGCCAGGCCAGGGGTAGCAGTAACTTACATCAGGCAGAGCAGGGCAGAGCTGAGGGCAGGGAACAGGCTGGGAAAGGGGAGCAGGAATATGGAACCATGGCGGCAAAAACCAGCTAATGGTAAGCAAGGGAACAAAGACCTTTTCTAGGTAATTAACATAGAGGGCTCCATGGGCCCTTGAGGGTGAGATTTCTCTCCCCCTGAGCAGGGGGATTTCCCCATGGCCTTAGCTCAAGGCTCTCCTCGACCCCAACAGCCAGAGCTCCCAGAGCTTGGACCCTTGGCCACAACATTTCAGGAATTCTCCCTTTCCAGGTCCTAGTGCTCTTTGTAGAACTGTGGAGTTGTTTAGGTTGGAGAAAACCCTTCAGACCATCGAATACAACCATTCACTCAGCCCTGCCAACCCCACCACTCACCAAGGTCCCCAGCGCCACATCTACACGTCCTTAAATCCCTCCAGGAATGGTGACTCCACCACATCCCTGTGCCAGGGCTGGACAGTGATGGTTGTAATCATCCAACGTGTTGGTAAACCTGGAGATTACTTGAACTGGAATCCTAATCCTCCTGTTTCTTGAGGATTTATTTAAGAGAGCACTGAACAAGACTTGGGAATGTCTTCATGTAAGTAGGAGTAGTACTGAGAAAAAGAATATCTAATCAATCAAAATTATGTGGGAAAAGTTCTGTTGCTTTCTATTTTTTTCACTGTCATTCCAAATGCCAAATTTTCTCTGAAATTTGGAGATTGCTTTCTGAACAAGTCACAGAGAACTCGAACATCACAAGTCAAATAAATAGGAAAATCAATTCTTTTAACTGAGGCAAATGCTATGAACAAGTAATCTTAATAGCATTTTTTTTCTTGCAGCTTCACATCAACATATTGTACATTGACATAAAATAGATTACAGTATCTCTGAAATTAAAAATGGATCTGTATATCTATATTCCCCAGGACATTCTCATATTGTACAGTACTTGATCAATTCTTCATCTCTTTTATAACTATTGATGGAACAACAAATTATTCCAAAATAACTGATTAGTGTTTGGAATCTGTTCTTAGACTTCTTATTGTATCCATATATTATTTTCTAATTTATTATTATGTTTTCTTATTTATTGTTTCGAAGCAGGCATATTTATTTTCAAACTTGTCAAGAAGTTCTGTAGACACATTTATTCTCTAAAACTCTGCATTTAAAGTACTCTATGGCTTATTTTTACTTTTATGCAACTGAATGGTTTGGTATAGAATTTGTAGAGTAAGGCTCTGTTGGAAACATTCTGTGTCACGTTTAAAATTTTCCCTGGTGGAGGTTTGTGTTTATCATAAGTTAGTTTTGCCCTTTTTAAGTAAATTATTTCTTATTATGCCACAGATGTTTTTTGCAGGCTTAATAAACTTTACATAGAATATCAATAATTGCTAGATGGACTGAAAACAGCTAGTTTAAGCTTCTGATAACTGGTCTGGAGGGCAAAATAGACAAGATATTGGCCATTAATCCAATGTGTTCAGAACTGCAGATGTCTTTTGACAAATCTCCACTACCATGAGTTTTGCAGTATAGAAAATATTGGCAACTTTGAGATCTTCAGGCTGTGCTGCATCAATACTTCCTCTGAATTTCTGGTTATTACCCTCAAAGAGTTTCCAGGCTGATGAATTTACATGCATTAAATCCTAGTTAAAATTCTGATTTTGAAACTTCATGTAGATTCACTTACCTGATTTTTGACATAGTCTTGCCACAGTTAAAATCCAGACTATTTATGAAAACAACAATGACCAGTTGAACAGAAAAGCTTTATCCATCTTAGGAAAAGTTAAGCTAAGACTCAAATTTACAGTTTATTATGTCAGTTTATGAAGCCAGACCAAGTGGCAAGGCTATAATGAAATTGGTAAATAAATAAAATAGAAGAATAAAAGAAATAAGTGATGAAAGAACCACCAAGCACAGCAGAAAAATTAACAAAAGCATGAAACAAAGTCTTTGTGGTAAGAGAGCATCACTACAAGTGTTACATTATCTGTCAGAGAGTGGGATAGAATTTACTTGGACATTCAGGACCCCCTGCATTGAAAATGTCAATCAGAGTAACAAATTCTGTGCTTTACAGGAAGTTTCCTGAAGAACTGACAAGAATGTCTCTGAACAGCACAGCGGACAGAATAGAAGGAGCAGGTGAAAAACTGGAATACAGATGGCTCTTTTTAGCAAGAGCAGAAAAATCACACAAATCCATATTAAGATAGCATAATACGTGTGCTGGAGGGGGCTGGAAAGCACTGGGGAAACTTAATTCAACTCCTTTTTGCTTCATAGAGAAAATAATAATTCATTTTATTAATTCCAGTGACATATTAGGTTTAAGAAGTGAGATTCAATCCCCAGGTGCTGCCAGGAGGGTGCTTGGGGTTGCCTGTTCAGGTTTGGGATGGTGGATCCCAGACCCACCGAGGTGGTGCCAGGCACTGATCACTCCTCCACACTTCCAGTGGGGTGCACGAGCATTTCTTCTGAGCCAGAGGCTTCAGGAGCTCCTGGAGTACAGAGAACAAACAATATTTAACCACAGGAACACAGTGAAACACAACTCTGCATGGAAATTGCAAGTACTACAGACAGACATGCTAAGATCATTAAGTGATCAAGAAGCAAAGCATGCTAAATTACCACGGCTTACTACTAAATATTTAGAGGCAATACATTCATTCATACAAATTTTAAACTGGGCAAGACTGTCAGCTTTAAATTACACAACGATTTCAGAAATAGAGTAGTCACTTGTTTTACACTAGCATTTTGGAAGACAATGCTGAGCTTTTTAATTACCTTCAAAGACATTTCCTATTATTCTTATTAAAATTTTAATCTATACCTTGCTAATCAATTAATTGATTTAATTAATTATGAGAGTGATATTTATTTGGGATCCACAAAAATGTTACAGTTATACTATGATTATTTTTTTAAAGAGGACATTAAAGATGACTTACTTGAAGCTTTGAGATCCTTCTGCCACACGGTCATACTCATCCTTATAAAAGGTTTTCTAGCAAAAAAATGCAAAAGCATCATTGGTGATCTGAGAGTCACCATTCACAGTTGAAGCTTGTCTTGGGAAGAAACCATCTCTTAGTTCTTTAAATAATTCTCAGCAGTGGTTTATGATCCTCTGGTTTTAGTTCTGTGCCGGACAGAAGAACTTTTCTGTATAGAGGAAAGAAAAACCTTTCCAAGACTTTTCACTGTGATCTACATCAAAAGAGATTCTATCACTTGAACTGTACTCAAATTGTTTTCCTAAATCAGCAGTAGGGCTCTGGCTGATTTTGCCTACCTTGTCTCAGTATTTCTGAAAATGTAGCAATGAGAGGAACATCACAAATATTAAAAGATATTGTTCATAAACATTTATCCATTTCCAGATGGAGTTCAAATCAAATCAGATTGCTAATGCCATTAATGTTTTCCTTGGATTTATACTAAAGAAAATCCATTAATTTAAATATTGACCTAAACAAGCTTTTACTGTAATTGCAGCAGAGTCATGGAAAAAAATTGCTTTGGGCATCACAAAAATTATTTTGGTTACATTTCTTAAACTATTAAGTAATTAAGTCCCAAGATTAAAAAAAAAGTGCTGTGTGACTCAGCTCCTTATACACCTCAGTTTGAATTGTGAATATTTTCAGTGAAGAAATTTGAGTCAGCTGGGATGGAAGTTATGTCCACAAAAGATTCCTCACATGATAAACAAAATCCTTCAGTACAGACCTGGAATATGTCTAAAGACAGAGCTCTAAAAGGCATCCTCTGCTGAATACACTTTCCCATCAGTATTTAGTCCATATCTGCCCATGAGCAGCTTGAGCTGGAATTATATATTCCAATGATGTCATTAGTCTACAGGGTAGAAGTTATGTTTGACCAGCCAAATTTGGATATTCTGCACTGAAATCAATTTGACCCAGGCTTGTAAGTGCCTCATATTTTGTATTATTTTCTGCTGTCTTAGTTACACGGTGAGAGAGAAGAGCAAAAGGACAGATAAACATGCCAATAAAGGAGACAAGTAAGCTATTATCCATCCTTTGACTGTTTACACTGAATAAATGGGAATTAGTATTCCAGGCTTGTGGCTCTACCTCTGGCTCTTAGACTTTTAAATGCAGTTGCTAATAATCCCCATGCATTCCTGCTGCTGACAGATATGCCACAATACTTTAATCAGCACTGGCTACAAGGCTAATAAAGGTACTAATAAAATAAAATCTGTAGGGGCTCCCTCTTTACAGGCAATATCAAGCCCTATGAACTTTTAATGCCTCCTCTCTCCATTTAGATAGTCATGGCTCAAAGCCCATATTAAAAATAGCAAGGAATGCTTATTCTGAAGTGTTTGAAAATATTGCAAATTACACTGCCAGAATTGGCTTACTCCAAACTAATCTTATCCCTTCCTGACCTTTGCAGAAACACTTCTCTTTCATTTGGCAGCTTCATTTCCCTCCTTTCCTTCTGTCTTATTCCCCTGTCTTTTACCTGTGGTTTATTTAGTCATCAGGAATTGGGGAGATGGGGCTGCTGATTTTAACTATGTAGCTGATAGGTTTGTTGCGCTCACCCAGAAGCAAATACCTATTTCTCATTCCATTTCCATTGCAGCTTCATTTTCATCTCAATATGTATTCCACAGCAGCTGCACAATACATTTCTTCTGAGGAAAGCAATGAATGTATTTACACTTTTCTCTGCCTCTGAATGGGGTTCTGTGGATTTTTCCATCCTTTTTATTCCTGTTCATTTTATTAAAAAAATAAATTTATAAATTCATCAGGAAGCTAAAAATAAATGCAAACATGAATGAACATTTGGAACAAAAGTCTTGTTTTTAGCATTATTTATACAGAATGGTAGATATATGTAAAGTAAAATACCAAAATGCAAAAATTAATAAGCCCAGTGGAAAGCTAAAATCTTCTTACAATGAAAAATGGATATATCTCGTACTTTTTAAGATCACCAAGCTTCTATCAGGGTTTAATCTACCCTGATAGTTGATATAATTTTCCAGACTTTATAGTGGAAATTGGATCTTTTTACAGTCATGAAGGAAAAATTGAAGCTGGAGTGGTCTTGACAGAACGAGTACATTTAACTATGGAGCCCCTATTTCATTCAAACCACATAAAGAAAATATCCAGACATTGATCTGCACCGTGGAGTTGGTTTCAGCTCAGAGTCTCCACTCACCAGGACCAGGAGATATTGGATTTTTATTCCCAGGCTCCATCCTAATCCAGCAGTCAATGGGCTTCCCAGACTCCCATAAATCTGTGGCAAAGCAGTCTGGCACTGACGTGCCCATCACAGCACTGCTGTTGAAGTGGCTTGTGAGTTTATAGATCATCAGTAGTGGCATTATCCTTGTGTTCTGAACCTGGGACATTCCACCTGTGCCAGAGCCATGGCCAGCACACGTTTTCCCAGTGCTCTTCAAAAGGAGTCTCATAATCCTGTAGCTCATCACTCCTTTGTGCTCCAGGCACCTCCAGTTTCTAGAGATGAGCTGAGGACTGGCTGTATTGACCACCAGTGTGTTTTGGGAGCTCCTCCTTCACCTGGGCTGTGCTCAGCAATGGGGTTTAGGGAGCTGAGGCTCATTGATGATCTCTTGTCCATATCCACATCTTGCCTGCATTACCTTCCATCCCCAAGGATAACACTCAAGATGCCTTGGAATGGAGTTCTCCCAAGTGGCTCTGTGGCACAGGTACCCTCAGGATTCAGAGGTGGATTCTGTAAAGAGGGGATTGATCTGTTCTGCTCATAACGTGAGGATGGTGAGGGGCCCAGAGTCATCCCAGGAGCACAGGACCAAGGAAGGGCACTCCTGCTTCCTTTTCAGGAGCCCTGGTCAATAGGTCTCAGGTGAGGTTTTAGACCTTGCTAGGAGATTTCACTGGGGCTCAGTGGCAGGAAGGATTCTGCACCCACCAGAAATGTCTGACAAAGCCTCTTCCCTTTCTGATGAGCTCTCTCTTCCCTCACATGGCACAAAATATAGTGCAGGGGAGTGCTGCTCCACTGAAGCCTTCTTCAGACTTTTCTACCAGATCCTGAGCTTTACCCTTGGCATTTCTGACAGGGTTTTCTCAAGATGTGCCAGAGAAGCTGTGGAGGGTCAGGGAGCCCAGAGAATCCTGAATTGACCATCCTGCAGGGCTGAACATCCTCCCCTGGTAGCCAGAGAGAGCTGAGCCTTTGCCATGCTGATAACTGTTTGATAACAGTTCCAGGAAACTCAGCACTCTGAGCTGAAAGACTAGACATTAAAAAACCAAACAAAACCAAAGAAACCCAAACAAAACCACCCAAACCAAAACCCAACAAAAAACCACCCAAAACTCCAAATCAAACCAAACCAAACCAAAAACAACAACAAAAACAAACTGCCAAAAACCCCCACAACAACAAAAAAACCCACCAAACAAAAAAACTCCTAAAAAACCCTAAAAAAATACCCCCTCCCCAAAAAAACCCCACTAAACAAAACCAGCAGTAAATAATACAAGTCAGATCTTAATTTTTTATGAATTTGGAACCTGCTTCTTGCTATAACTGCATGCAGCTTAATTTTCATTGCTTCAGCCACTGTGCTCTCCTATAGGCCAGAGATAATAGATAATCACATCTAAGTATTACATCTCAAAGTTCTAAAGCCAAAACAAGCCACAAACCAAATACATATATTAAGTATGTCATCAAGATGCTTTAAAGTTTAAATCTATGCTCTATTCAAAGATTTCTGAGAGAAAAACAAGACCAAATTTCTTGATTACAGTATTTCTTCAGACTTCGTGTAAGTTAAGAACTAATTCTCTTCCTTTCATTTAAGATTAAGGAAAAAAAAAGGCTTAAATGATTTTTTTGTGAGGAGGACCAGCAAAGGGACTATTTTGCTTATGTCCTACTTTCAGGGCTAAAGAAGGAATAAAATTATGTTTAAGTTTTTGTGAAATTTATTAGCAAAGGTATGAGTTTTTTTGTAGAATAGCACAATTTAAAAAAAAGCTATTTCCATGTCCATGTATTACAGATGTTAAAAATGTTTCTAGAAGGATGTTAAAAATGTTTCTAGAAGGACTACTTGCAAAAACAAGGTTATAGGCTTTTTTTCCTTTCTGGCTGTTTTCAAAATGCCTTTTTTTTTTTTTTTTTTTTCTTTTTTTTTTTTTCTTTCTTTTCCTAATGGCTTTTACACTCTGTTCACAAAAGAAAGTCACATACCATCAGTTAGCTGTACAGAGAAAGCCTTATGTTTTGTAATAATATGCTCAATTTGCTGTACTATTTTTGTAATCCTGCCAGTGTTTAAGGCTTCACTATTCATCACAAAGTCAAACCAAATTTTTTCACTGCTTGATTTCTTCGCTAGTACTACAATTAGCATGTCCTCAGTCCTGGTCTTCCTTTTTTATCAACAACTGGCAAGCCTACAGCTTTTGTGGTACTCCAGTGCTGCAAACACTTACAGCAAAGGCACATCCAGGTGAAAATTCTGGGTGCAGAAATAGAAAAATTCCTTACTGCAACACTGTCCTTTTGTTCTTACTTGACTTCAACACAGGTCTTTCTACTGGGGAATCTTGTTTGGAATTGCTGCTTTCCCATCTGCTGGTGCAAAACTGATGAGCAGTGCAAGAGTTCTTCCTGGGCCTCTTTTGAAGTGGCCTTGAGGTTTGCAGTGTAAATATAAAACTAGATTACATCAGTCCTGGAATGCAATATTTGTTGAATAACAAAGCCATCATTTTTCCTTGCTTGTATTATAAAAAGTAACATTTTTACCATCTAGTTACCAATGATTTTCTGTTCTGGACCCAATGGCATCATTCTAAACAAGCTTTATGATGAAAATTTGGTCACAGTTAAACATAACTGCACCTTCTCTCTGAGAAGGACAATGATGAAATGTGGACTGACGTATATATCCTACTTTTCCATTTAGGACATGTCTGTGGCCCATCAGTCCCAGAGCCCCATGTGAATTCAGATTTGGGATTTGCAATGAGATGACCTGGATCTCTCTGCCATTGAACACCTTGTGGCATGGGGGTTGTGTGGTGTTTCTAAAATAGCCTTGTATCTTCTTTTTTCTGGTCTCCAGGTACTGGTGAACTACAACTAAACAACAAGAAAAAAACAGTCACAGTTCTATGTCTGTAAAAAAACACTTTACCATTATTTAGCTGTCAGGAAGCTCATGGGCAGTTTCGGTGCAGAAGCTGTGTGGTTGCTCAAACACTAAACTATAAATGTTTTGCATATTTCTAAAAGTTAACAGAGTTTCAAAGTCATAGATGATCCTACTCATCTATGTTATTCATCTACAAGTGTTAAGGTCCTAGACTTTTGTATGTTAAAAAATATTCAATAATTTATTTCTTATATTTTTTCCCCTGTGTTCATTGCTTGAATATTATTTTGATGCAACATTACAGTATATCTTTAATTACAATCCTTTTATTTTTTCTATACTTTTACTCCTGCTTTCAGATTTACTTTCCCTTTCTGATGCACAGCAGTACCTACATGTTTTCTATACCTACTGTCAAGTGGTGTGACACAAGACCTCCTCTGCAAAGCCAAATGGTTGGTGCTAAGAACTTACCCACATTAGGGGAATTTCAAGCCTTGTTTCAGACCAGTTTTCATTTGGTCCTGTCTTAGGTTGCAATGCAGGATGTAACCAGCAGTATGTGTTCTGTTAGCAACTGTTCAAACCAGGCTGGGCAGGGTTCTTTATCCCTTCCAGGACCCATCCTCCTCCAGAGGTATCTGCTGTTCATGGGCCATCCAGGCTCACTGCAGGGCTGAGACAATTACATCATCCCATTGGGAGAGGCCCCACCCAGGGGAGGAGCCCAGCATTCCTACCTGGATAAACCTGGGATTGAGAACAGCAGCACAGCCTGTGTGCACTGGATTGTCAGAGGGAGACCAGACCCATCTCGCCACCACTGGACCTTCCACAGATGAAAACTCCACCCTTCTACAGGATCATTGCTCCAACAGAACCACATCTGTCACTGCAGGAGGACTTGACTGGACTGACACCAACACCCTGACCAACAGGGGGTCAGGTTGTGTTTGCATTCTGTTAGTGTTTTCTTTTTGTTTCCTTTGTTTGCTTTTTTTGTACTACTGCATTTTCATTTTTAATATTCCTAGTAAAGAACTGTTATTCTTATTCCCATATCTTTGCCTGAGAGCCCTTAATTTCAAAATATAATAATTGGGAGGGAGGAGTTTTACATCTTCAAGGGAGGCTCCTGATTTCCTTTCTTTCCAAACCACGACAGGTCCCATGGACTAAATATTCACTAGTGGTTGCATCTAACGCAGTGCAGGAGTACAGCTGTGAGGAGTCCAGTGTGTCCTCTCTGTGACTCTCCCGTGGTAGGTGGCAGAGGCAGAGCCAGAGATGGGTTTTGGCAGAGCTGTTGTGATTGGAACCAAAGTGGTGGGGCAGTTACACAAAGCCCTGAGCACAGGGGGGTTTACCTGGAAAATTGCTGGGCAGAGTTGAAACACAGTTAAAATTGAGCTTCGTGTGCCTCTACAGAGTTACCCCTTTGCACCCTAAAGCACTGAGATGCACCAGTTCTGCAGCCAGGCTGAAGAGCCATGGGCTCTGGGTTGCAGAGGAGCACCCAGAAGTGTTGGAAGAGAAGGAACAGGTCCCTTTTGTCTTCCATTACCCTGAGCAGACACTGCCAAATCCATGCCTCCACTGATCCCCTGAGCCTGGCAGGGAGGGTGATCAGGCTCTAACAGGACAGGGTGCATCAGGCTGCTGCTACCAGGGCAGGGGCTCCAAGCTCTGCCTCGTGCAGATGAGCTTGAAAGAGGCAGAAGAAAAGGCAGCCGCAATCATGTCAGCCTGTCAGAGCCCAGCCTTCACACAAAACAACAAGATCCAAGATGGTCAAAGCTGAGTGACCCAAAAACTCTGCCTGAAATTGTTGTACAGAGACTGACAGTTATGGACAAGGCCTGCTTTAATGGAATAAAGCCACTGCAGAGGGGAGAATGAAATGAAGAGAAAATTACCATGTGAAGAATTTATATCTGATTCTGACACTTTCTTTTTCCATGTAATTATTAATGTGTTTTTTAAAAGGCCATTAAATTCCATTCAGATTAAGATGAACTATAAGAACAGGAATAAGGATGATGCATTGAAAGATCCTGTGTTGACAATCAGTTTTAGGCAGTAACCTTAATCAAGGTTAATGCCATTTCAGTGCCTCCTCTCGGGTTCTCATTTTGTGTCTTAGGCTAGCCTGGCATTTTTACACTTGTTTTTGTTTTTTTTTTCCCCCAGGTAATCTGTTTTATTCGTGATATGTGCTTCAGACTAATTATTCAGGCTTATCCAATGTTTAAATAGTTTCTCTGATGAAACTTCATAAATATTATTGATAAATGTAAAGTACCCAAGATCTAAAAATATTTTTGCATGGTTTTATTTCAATACAATGACTTTTTATGTGGACCTTCATACCAAATTCTCAGTAATTTAAGTACTTGACTGTTTTCTTCTTGCTACAGAAAAGTCTATGGGAAGTTAATTCTGTTTCTAGGAACTACAAATTTTTTTTTTTTTTTTTTTTAATCTCTGCAAGATCCCATTATGCTGTGCATGTGTACATTACCCAGTATTAATTCTGGCTCATTAAGTGGGGTTTATGGTTTCCACCCTAAGCCCCCTGATTCAGCTGCATAATACATCCTACTTAGATAATCTATTTGCCTGTACCACTGCTGTGCCCTCCTGACATTATTTAGCCTCATATCTTTAGTACTTTTAGCTGGCCACTGATACTCCCCCAGCTGCAGACATAACCCCAATATTTGTGGTTTAATCTCTTGGAGGAGGAGGATGAAGAGCGGGAACAGGAGAATTCTCAAAGTTTTGAGTTGTCAAAGATCAGTGTGGAATCTGCAGAGTCCTTCCTTTTCTGGCAAAAATTCAAATCCTGTCTTCAAAATGCTGATGTGACAAACTTTGTCAGATGACTCATCCTAATTAGGCAAGTGACCTCACTGGCTGTGTCACATTGCTTTGCAATTTAAGGAAAGATTAAAAGATTTGGTCATTAGGAGGGGGGATAAAAATTGCTGCACTTAATTGAGAATACAGGGAATGCCAGAATGACAGAATGGTGTAGCTTTTGTATCTAAAGCAGACTCTGAGAAAATTGATGTGCTATTCACCACATTTTCTAGGAGTAAAGTTGCGGATTTTGTATACTCATGCTCACAATGTCGTTTGTATTTTGGGAACAGCACCATCAAGTGGATGGAAAGACAGAGTTAGGTCACTTTTCACTCTGTTTCCAGAGCTAGAGAAAATAAAATAAACAGTTGCCTTTGCTTTAATACAGGCAAAAATTTATTCTCAGCCAGAAGGAAAACCAAGAAATCTCCTGTACCAATACAATTAACATTGTACTTGTCTCACTCTGAATTGTACGGCAATTTATCAGGTTCTGAGTTGGATAGGAAGGTCTGAGGATTGACCAGGTTTTATCAGCCGTGTTGGACCTGGCCAGAGCAGTGAGTTACAGGTGGACTGTCAGGGAACTGTAGGAAAGTTTCCCCTGGTACAGAAGGGGATTTTTCAAGGTGACGTGCTGTGGGTGAAAGGCACCTTCCATCTCCCTCTAGTAATTCCTTTTTTGACTGGCTATTAATATTGATCAGCCTCCTTGGAGCTGCATGTTTTGTGGAATGGAATTCACCCCACCAGGCTGTCATGGGATGTTCTGAGGCGAATATGTTAGGAATGAGATTTTTTGGGGGCCTCAAGCCAGTGTGGGAGTGATGTGTGAGACAAAAATATACAGATGGTCATAATCTCCTGTATCCATCTGATTTATTCCTTTTTTAATCACAGTACATTCTGATTATAGCTTTGACTTTGCTCTGCCTTTGTTACTGTTTTCCACTGCATTTCAAAAAAAACCTTTTGTCTGTTCTAAAAAATATTAAGCAATGGTCTAAGCTGCTCATCTGCTAAAAGCTACCCATATTTATCCACCTCTGTTGTTTACTGTCATTAATAGCAATTGCATTTCACAATCTGACCTTGAAATGACAGTTTATGTGCATAAATTCTCTCTCCCTCTAACACACAAACACACAGTATTCATGAACACAAACATTACATCAAAAATCTCTAATTTAATACTAGAAAAATGCAGGTGTGAAAAAAGAATGCCTAATGGTATTTGAAACATTATTATAAAATATTTTTACTTTTATTTTTTTTCAAAATAATATCTGCATCCTTTCACTCCTCCCCAACATAAAAAACATCAAAAGCAACTGCACAGTTAGAACAGAGGCATTGTGTGCTTGTGGTGCTGTTCCAGAAAAGAGTAATAGCACAAACACCAGGAATTCTGTTTTCTAATAAAAGCGAATATGCAGTTGGCTCACTGTAAAAAAATTATTTGATGTACCTATAGAAAGTATCTGGAGACCATTTGATGCAAAACTGTTGTGCCTCCCACTTGCTAGTTAATTTTAGGGATATGTTCTCCGTGTTCAGCTGAGAGCTTGCTTTCTGTTTGCCTTCTCCCCTGTGAGCATGGAGAGAGTCGCAGCATTGAAGATGGAAAAAGGATGCTTTGTCCATCCTGCAGGGAGCTACGATTTTTGGGATGAGTGAGTGTTGCCCAGGCACATGGTTCATTAAAACACCTAGGAATCCTTCAAGGAAAAAGGCACCATAGATTAACTTCTGTTAGAATTCTGTCCCACACCTAAGTGTTCATTTTCTGAGGAGGATTGATCGTGTTTCTCATTACAGTAATCACATTAGATCTCCTAGCCTTAATTCAGGCACTGATGGAAAGGAAACACAGCTTAGAAGTGCTTAGAACCCTTTTTGGCAGCTCTCTCTAGGGAGACATGTATTTCCTTACCATAATGAGGACCATAAAGAAGAGAAATGGTGTGGCCTGGTATAGATAGGGAGTCACATTACAGTAACTTTTCACCAGAATTACAGTAGTTAGAGACTACTATATTACAGCAGTGCTTGGTAACTCTTCTACTCTTCGGAGCCAACTGTCAACATTTCTGTTATAAACCCCATTTTTCAGGAGTTTATAACTCCTCTGGAAATTCCACTCTCACAGTGAAGCTTACTTTAGAAAGACTAAGTAAGGGAATGATCCTTTGAAAATGAAATAGAAGGGAAAATGAAAAGAAACCTGGAATCCATGCATTTCCCATTTTGTTTCCTTTACCTTAGTACAGTTGCTTTGGGTTTAGTATAAGGGACTTACAAATAGAGTTTTCAAAAGCAGTTCGGTGCTGATACAGGAGTTATTACTCTGTAGTCAGAATCCAGCCTCAGCTCCAATGAACAGCTTCCAAAGAGCCTCTAAATGTGTACAGAAAGGGCTGATCCTCTGGGACATTCTGGTAACAAGAGAAAAAAAAAAAAAAAAACAACAAAATACAACCAAAGCAGTGCAAAATGAGGGGATGGATTCTACCTTGGCAGGGTGGGCAGGCCCTGGCACAGGGTACCCAGAGCAGCTGTGGCTGCCCCTGGATCCCTGGCAGTGCCCAAGGCCAGCTTGGACACTGGAGCTTGGATCACCTGGGACAGTGGGAGGTGTCCCTGCCATGGCAGGGGGATGGAATAAGGTGATCTTTCAGTTCCCTTCCAAACCAAACCAGCCTGACATTCAGTGATTTCTAAGTCTGAAGAAAGTCTCACCGTGGCATTAGAGGGCAATGAAGGTGCTGCTTTTCCAACAGGATATTAAACAAGTAACCACCTTTAGGCACTGGAGGTTCTGTTGAACTCTTCCAAGGCCCTGACAGCAGCCTCAGTGCCACAGCCAAATTTCCCAAGTGGTCGATAGAATGAGTGAACAGTGCAAAGATAAAGCTGTGAGTTCTCATCCAAACTTCCAAGCAAACCTATGGCTGTTTTTCATGACCTTTTTGAATAAATCTCTAGAATCAGCCTTGTATTCAAACTTTATTAGAATGCCCCTTAAATGTCAAACTTTAATGTTTTGCAAGATTTCATTTCTATTTGCAGTGTATCTTCTGGTGTAATTTTCAGAATCTCAGAACGGTTTGGGTTGGAAAAGACCTTAAAGATCATCTAGTTCCAACCCTCTGCCATGGGCAGTGATAGTCATCCATTATTGATGATAACTCCATGATCTTAGCGGTCTTTTCCAACCTTAATGATTCTATGGCTCTGTGATTCAAGGGTGTTGCAATGCAGTATGACACGTTTAAGTAATCAGCAGGATAATTGTAGGAGAAATACAGTAATAAAGAAATGTAGAAAAAAAGGCTACATGATTAATTCATGTGCAAAATTAAAATGATGGCAAAGGTATCTCCAAGCTGTTCAGCTCTCTTGTACTGTTGAACATTCTTGAGACATTATTTTTGCATTTTGGATTTCTGTCCTCCAAGCAGCAACTTTTATTTATTACCAGCAGTGTTGGTGAATGTTGGGACTACGTGGGATTCACTGAACCAAGCTGCTGGTGCCTTTTCACTGAGGCTGAAATGGCTGATTGGATTTTGTGTCTGTACATCTGACTCTTGCAAATCAGAGCTTCCAGTGGAGGATAAAAGTCCCTGAACAAGAGGTGGTACCCTGGTGGGGGTCAGGCTCTTCTCCCAAAGAACAAGTGATAGGACAAGAGGAAATTGTCTCAGGCTGGCCAGGAGACTGAGCTTGGATATCTGGAAAATCTTCTTCACCAGCAGGGTTGTCAAGGACTGGCACAGGCTGCCCAGGGAAGGGTTGGAGTCCCTGGGGGGATTCAAAGACACGTAGGTGTGGCACTTGGGGGCACCTGGGGAGCACTTGGACTTGACCACCTCAGAGGTCTTCTCCAACCTAAAGGGTTCTGTGATCTGTAATTCTTTGACATTACATATTGATGTTCTATATCTACGTACACACACTACACACACATACACCAAGACTAGTAACGTCTCATAGAAGATTTCCATTTCTTCAATTGTCTTCCATCTTCTGGGCCAGGATGATGTTCCTGCAGCCTGGTTCCCCACAATCTCTGCCTCATGTGAGACATTTGCTCGTGGGCCCATTTGTTTCTCTCAGTGTGTAAAACCCATACCTACAACACTTTCCTTTTGCAGCCATTTCTCTGCCATTCCTGCAGCTGAACTTTCCTCATTCCTCTGTATCAAGCAACAAATTTTTCTGCAATTTTTATTTAATTAAATTACAGGAAATATTAATGTAAGGTAAAAAAAGACATGCACCAACAAGAAGAACAATAATTCTCATTGTGCAGTTTTACTCATATTTTATATTGTTGCCTGACACTCATTGATTGTGCCTTGAGTCAAGAAACAGATGAATCCTCAGCTCACATTTCTCCTTTCCTTATTTTTTATGATTCTCTGTTCTTTCCAGGACAGTAAGTAGGAATAATTAATTGCTCAATTTCTTTGCTGGATATTCAAATAATTACTCACTGTATATGTGGCAGAACAAATACCCCACCATTAGTACATTTTTTAAACTTTTTTTGCGGAGGTGTGTGGGCTCATTGTGAAAATAGACATGAAAGGTCAAAGAGTTTATTTTATTTTATTTTTTAGCACCATTTTGCCTTTCACACAAAAAATTAAGACTGTGAATCGCAGGGGAGATTATTTTCCCAGAGAGTTAGGACGCTAATGATATTTTATGATTTTCAAAATCAAATTTTCTTGCTTCCATGATGTTATGACAACACAAGGTAATTGTTACTTGTTATTCAAGTGCCAGAATGTACTTACAATCTCTTCCCTGGATTCCTCCATAAACTAAAACTCTTCTTTCCTGAAACCACTTAAGAATTTTGATTATTGCTGATACCTTACCAATTGAACCAGAATAAAAATCGAAATTGCCATCAGTACAGTAATTTCAGCCTCTTTTTTGATAAGCATTTTTAATGCTTCAGTTCTGACAAATAAAAACAGCAGTATAGGTGGATAAAAGCTTTTCATACAACTCTTCTCACAAAGGGAGATGTTTTTGAACACACTTTTACTCAAGTCAGAATCAACAATAATTTTTTTAATGACTTTGTGGTTAGAGTGATATATCAAAGTATGTAAAACAATAGTAATCTCTGACATGAGTAATAACAATCACTTTAGGGAGGATAATTTGCATTCTTTTGGGGAATATGTAAATCCAGGTGGAAAAATCTACAAAAAAAAATAAACCAAACAGGTTGTTCTAGGATGTCAGATAATCTGTATGAATGAAGTTCCTGCTTTCAAAGATAATTGCATGTTTAAAAAAAAAACCAACCTTTTTTTAAAATTTATTATAGAATTATACTCCTTGTTGAATGCTAAGATCAGACTTATGTCTGTGAGAATATGTTTAAACACATACTACAGTTCAAGGCTGAAACCTTCTGTTTTTGTGTTGGGAGCCTGAGAGACTGGCAAACAAAAGGATTGAAATAAGTTTTATTTTCCTATTTCTGCTGCTCCTGAATGAGGTAACGTTATCAGCAGAGATAATAATGAGTTGGAATTTATTTGGTTCACAAAACCACATGGGAAGATTGACAGCATCTCAAACGTAGCAGTCAGGGAGGATGTGGCTGCAGTACTGACAGAAGTGATTTTTCAAGTAATGAAGAAGGTTCTGTGATGAAGTTCCCTGAAGCACATCCTGCCTGCCTTGGGCACTTACTGGATATTGTCACCCTTCTGTGGCATACAAGAGATTCCCTTTCTCCAGAAGCAGGATCAATAGGATTAGGGGATTTGTGCTCAAAGCTTGCCTGTGGCTCCTTGTTAAGCAGGTCGTGTGCTTTATAGCTGCCTTTGACTGGCTTCCTGCACTGTGCCATGGTATTAATCACCTAAATAATATTCCTCCAGCCTTCTGGCTTGGGCAGGGTTTTCAGTAGTCTAAAAAATATTGTATTTAAAAAAGAGTCAGAAGTCAGACTCTGAAACTCATGTTTAGAATTTTAAATAGCCTGCTCCTCAGGATTTCTGAGTCCTCCTCAACTTTTCTGGAAGCTGAGATGCTCACAATTACTTAAATTCTTATTAGAAATGAATTGGCAGTCAGAGCTCTGCAGAGGAGCTGCTGCCTCTGTGTGTCAGCCAGGGTGGGTGTGCAGAGCCAGAGGGGTGACCCAGCCATGCAGAGCCCCCCAGGCAGGGCAGGGGATGGCTCCTGGCAGCTCCTCCAACACCCATCCCACCCAACTCTCCTTGGGAAAGCCAGGTCTGCTTTGCAATGATTTGCATGAACTGGTAAAGCCTGACTTGTGTTCTCCAGTTTAATGGGCTTCCACTGAAGTGTGGAGCTGGGAATTTTTATCCCTGCTCGTTGTTGTGGGCTGGGATAAAGCCACACCAAAAAGAGATGATTATGGAGGGAGCTGAGGAATCAAGTCCTTTGCAGAGCCCTACAAGAGGGACATAAAATGTCAGCTTTGAATGATGGCACATAACATTTCACTGCCCCATTCAACAGCAAGCAATGAGTACTGCTGTTTATCCTCCCCACTTTAATGTAATTTATAACTCCTGTTCTGTATGTGCCCCCTGTTTGTAGAGAGAAGCTACTGAGACACACAGCTCCATCATCCTGCACACAGATGGGCTTGTGGAAGGGCAGAGGGGCCAGCTAAACCTGGATCTGGACACACAGGCACACCCCTATCTCTAAAGAAAGGAAAAGAAGGAGAAAAGGTAGGTTTTGTTACTTGTGAGGTAAATTTTTCAAAGGTTTTTTTTTGAGGAGTTAGAAAAAAAAAAAAGAAAAGAAAAGTAGCTTACCTGTAGCTTTGCAATTGAGGAGTTCATTACAGAGCTAATTAGATGAAGTGCTTGATCAGTGATGGGTAAAATATGTCAGAACTTATCTGAGCACTGGTTTAAGAATAGGCTTATCCTTCTCCTCCAATGGAACAGAAATAGACTCCAAAGCAGAATGAGCTGTTTCTCAGGAGAATTTGGCTTAAGAAGTTCACTATTAAGGAAAGAAATTTAACTCGAGTTTATTGTTTTGGAGCTGCATTAGTGGACATGAGTTAAGCTTTGTCACGCTATCCATGGAAAGGAAAAAGCACATAAAGGAGCCCAGGAGGACAAGGACTGCACAGAACAGTTTTGTTGAAACTCAGTGTGTGTAGATTTGAATATTTGGGACTTGAACAGAGACAGGTAATAGTGGCTGAAATTGCAATAGGAATGGACATTGGTGCTAGCTCAGTGAAAATAAATGTACTGGAAAAAGTGGGCATGAGAAAAATCCTGGGTATATATACATCCTCAGCTATTTTATAGAGGACAAAAGGACAGAGGAGCCATTGAGAGGAGTGAGTTATCTGTCTGCTAAAGGATTAAACTTTCCCTGATGTTCCTTGTCTAGCAAACTGCAATGACTTTTGCAATGATACTGTTCAACTGCAAAAATGGTCAGCTAAAGGGAGGAAAAAACATTTTTCCTAAAATGATCATAGAGATATTTAATGAGAATCTTTAAGGTTATTCTTTAAAGGACACAAACAACCATTCCAGAAATGCAAGACCATTTTGGAAAAAAAAATCAGAAAATTTTATATTCACAATCGAGTACAGATATTCATCCAGGGAATTACACAGAATAGATTACAGATTGCAAATACTTTTCGAGTTAATTCTCTGTTAATTACCTGATGCCCAAGTTGAATGGATGACTTTAGTTGTGCTACAACACCAGCAGTGATGGTCAAATTAAAATTTAGCACCATGAGAGAAGTAGTATTGATTGGAAGGTGTAAACAGGCAGTAACACTGATAATAATCAGGTATTTTTAAAGTGATTATTATCTTTGATTGGGGAAAGAAATTGGTATAAATATTGGAGAAAAAAGCAGAACTGCTGGAGTACATGTATGGCTTGACCACACCTGATTCAAAATCTGTTCCTAGGTTCAGATGTGAATAAACAGAGATATAAAATTTCACACTATAAATTAGGAGGAAAAATAAGGAGAATATTAGTTTTTTTATATATAAGAGTACTAGCTAAGAAAGTTTAAGCTGGGACACAGCAAAGAAAGTTTGAGTTCGGATGCAAAAAGTCATGGCCACATTTATCAGCTATTATAGTAAGAAAATCTGTGGGACTTATTATTTGATTATGGACCATCTGGAATGTATTTATCAAAGAGAAATCACTGCAAAATATTTTATAAATTCTTCCTTTGAAGAGCATTGAGTGGAAAATTCCTCACCGTAATTTACCAGGACATTTATTGAAATCACTTTATATATACAGTAAAAATATTCCAAATATTACTCTAATTGAACCCAAAAATACAAAGTACAAATCAGTGAGATCAGTAAGTTATAAACTGTGAGCAGCTCTGGATCCCAGTGACAGAGGGCAAATATGAACAAGACTTTGGGAATTAGGGGTCTAAATGCAGGTGCATGAAAGATCAGGTTCCCTGATTTCTGTTATAAACTATTTGAGAAAAGAAATGGGTAAGGCAGAGAAATACAGTGAGGAAACAAATCCCAGGCAGCGTGGTCAATACAAAGGGCAGGACAGTAACAACAACCTACCAGAGAGGAGGCTATGTCCCACTTTATTAAAGAATAATGTTGAAAAAGTTGATGTTTTAATTGAGAGAAGCCTGGAAAAGTTCAGGTGGCAGGGCAAAAAGGAACCTAAATATGAATGTCTGTGAAACTTCTCTGGAAATGGAAAAAGACAAAACTTCCTGTGAATTTAATGAGCATTTTTATTTTCTGCCACAACGGGTTTTTTAACTCATGATCAGAAAATAACTCTTCTTTTTGAAATATAGTATCCATCTAAAACAGGGAAATGTTCGAAGGGTGTGAATCAGAACCAGGGACTTTTTATTCTTTAAACTTGAAAACCCGATCTCTGAGTTATGGTTGTTGCATTACTGTGTAAGTAACAAAACTAATTCAGAAAAGAAAAATAGATCTCATCTGAGTATAGATTTTTGCCTATGATTTATCTTTATTTAGTTTATTAATCTATTTTTACAGAAATAAACATCATTGCACTTTTGAGAAATACTATTTATGTTTGTGTACAAAGGGAGTTAAAAGTAATAAATCGATAGAAGATAAACCAAAGTAAAAAAAGAAAAATCCTTCTTGAATTGAAGGCAAAACATTGTAGCACCAACCTTCTTTACTCTTCGATGTTTTCTGTGAGTTGAAGTCACTAATCATTAACACACATGCAACAAAAGGGAGAGATGTGGTTCAAATCCCGATTTGAAGCCAATCATTTACAGATGTGTTCAGTGCCACTTTCTTGGTCAATCCAAACACAGGGAGCACGAGGGAAGGTTACTGTTGATTTGTCATCTGTTCTCAGATTAACTTCCTCTGTCTTTCCTTGCACAGTCCCATTCCTGTGAAGTTTGCTTTTTTTTTTTTTTTTTTTTTTAACTAGGATTTTTTCCTCATGCTAGAGAGCACAAAAGAAATTTCATCTGAGACACTTTTGTGTTGAGAAACAGAAATACAGCCTTGGATAGGTTTTCCCTCATCATTGGACCATGTGTTGAAAAACTTTGATACATAAATAGAGAGGAAAAAAAAAAAAAAAAAAGAAAACTTGTGATTAATCTCAGAGTAATAATCTTCTGAGTTTCCAGGTCTTTTCTATTTAACATTTGAGCAGGGACACTCCAAACTGCTTTTTTGTAACTTCTGTACATTTTGGTATTTATTTTCCATAGCTGTCACCATTTTTTTCCCACTAATTCTACTACTTTCTTACATTTGTTAATGTTTGTGTCCATGGAAATGACTGTAAAATATTAGATAAAAAATGGTTTTCTCCTAACAAAATAAGATGATATTTTTTTCTTAAAAGAATATTGTCTCTCTGTCAATTTAATTTTCTAAATGAGTCCAGAATGTTCTAAAATCTCAGGCACCATTTCACATTGCAAAAGCAATCTGTGTTCCTAGGAGACCATCCTGAAGGAACATGAGGAATGGAAAACAACCAACTTAAACATTAATTCAGTTCCTTCAAAATCCTGTCTTGAAATTCCAGATATTTTTCTCCCTCCCTTCATTAGCAAACAGACAGTCCACACAGCAGTTGAGTAGGCAGCTTTTGCCTATAGACATTTTACAGCTTTAAATGTTCATGTTGCTAAAAGCTCCTTAAATAAATTAATATATGAATTAATTAGTTAATGGGATGTTCAAGCTAAATTTCAGTACCCAAGAAATTTAAGAACCTTTTCATCCACTTCCACTTAAAATGTTTGAAAATCTGGGACTTGTCAGCTTTGTCCCCAGTCATTTTTCAGAAGGTCTTTATCTTAATCTTCTCATTAATATTTCTGCAGGGTTGTTTTCTGTCATCCTAAACGCATTTTCTCTCCATAATCATCACCTTTTTCAGCATTCCTGGGACAGATCTTAAGCACTGAGGATGTACCTCGGTGAAGGTTTTGCTCACATTTTAACTGGAAGTTGTGCTCAACATCAAAAAGAAAAAAAAATATAGCTAATTACCGAGGAAGAGTTGTAGGTACTTTGTTTGGAAATTGCAATTCCAGGCTTTTAAGGGCTCCAGGTTCTAGGGGAGGACATGAGCCTTAGAACATTTGAAATCATAATTATACTAGAATAATTCAGAGAAATTGTGAAAGTAACTTCTGTTTGAGAAGACACTTTTATATTGGATTTGAAGTGCTTTTTGTGAAGATTGGCACTAAAAATACACAAACAAACAAGCAATATCTCCTACCCTTTCATTTTATTTTGTAATTATTTTTGGAGCAACAACAAATAACAGGCTTTTTTTTTTTTTTTTTCCCCCTCACAAAAAAATCATTGCATCAATCATGGTGTAGAAATTCCTACAAGGTGTGGCACCTGTGAGAAGGATGGGAAATGCAGCAGCAGCTGTGCATAAACCCCAAAGCCTGTAGAAATTATGCTCTCTTACATAAATCTATGAGTACACAAACACCATTTTTTTCTCAGAAAAAAGCATTTCTGTGATCCTGCATTTGCCATACACTTGAGTTTCAGAGAAGCAGTGGAAGAGAAGAAATAAATCATCACAACAACCCTTTGCTGAGACAATTAGCAGCCTGGGCATGACTCATTGAATAGTGTGAGATAATTAATTTTTATTAGAGGCAGGGGATTTCACACAAAATAACATTGCAGCTGAATGGATGGACTCAGGGTGTTTCTATGACTCGTGCAAAAGTTCTAGGGTATGCAATGATTTTGAAATACTTTTTTAAATGTGTATAAGGAGAAGCACAGTCAGAGGGAAGAATGTAGTCATAAAATTGTAGAATGGTCTGGGTTGGAATGAACCTCTTTGATCATCCCTGTCCAGCCCCCTGTGGTGGGCAGGGACAATTTTCCCTGGACCAGGTTGCTCAGAGCTCCATCCAAGCTGCCCTTGATTCTTCCCAGGAGTCCATGGTATTCCTTCATTTTTATACCCATCCAAACATGTGTGTGTATATGTGTGTATATATATATATATATATGCACAGACAAGAGCATTATGAGATATACACAGAATGAAAAATCACAGGGCTCATGGCCTCACCGACCCCCAGGCAGAAATCCTCTGAGTTTTTTGGAGCTATGGGATTTCATTCCAGCAACAGAATTCTTCCCAATTGCATTCTTGTGCTTTGCCTCGTTACTGAATGCTGTGAAACTGCAACAGCAAAGATGAAACACCAAAAATCACCTTTTGCTCTAACATCAGAGAGGCAGAGATTTTGTTCAGATGTGTCACAAATAACAATTCAAATTCCATCCCCTCCCAGGTGTCAGAAATGGTTCTGGAAGAGCTCACAAAATGTCTTGGAACCTTCCCACACTTTCCAAGCTGGGCTGGCCCTGGTAAAATACAAAGCATTTTACTAGAAGTTAAAAGTTTTAGTTTGAAGCAGACTCCATTAATGTTACCTACTTGTTCGAAATACATGTTTTTAGTCTTATCATCAAGTGCTGTACCCAAATGCTTTTGTATTTCTACCAGGGAAAATGTGATTGTTGTAGCAATTATGGCATAAAACCTTTAAAATTTATGTATTTTTTACAACTTTTATAATAATCTAAAAGGGTATTTTCTTCAAGCCAAAGCAGCGTCAAGTCTTACCATGTAAATATTCTGGGATAGACTTTTATGTTTCAGTTTTTTTTTTTTTTTTTTTTTTTTTTTTTTTTTTTTTTTTTTTTTTAAATTTACATAGTTACTTTAATATTAAAAATAATAATAATAATGCTCTTTGGGATATGTCCACTTCAATCCCACCCACACATCCAGCAGAATCTCCAAGCAAATTAGATTCACATTAAAAAAAAAAGAAAACTTTAAAAGCTCTACTGGAATCTAACACAGTTATAGAATAATTTATGGGAAAGGGAGTAGTTACCAGCTCTTATGCATTTGAGTAGCTAATTATTAGTTATCTGTAAAATTGGGAAACACTTTTTTACTTGAAATTATTTAACTTTATGAAGTTGTGCTCTTAAATAACATCAAAAGCAGCACTTGTCCATTTTTTCTCATCAGTATTTAATATCTGCATCTCTGTGCAGTGGTCAGAGCTAAAGATAAGACTTTCCTGTAGGGAATTAATGCAGTTTCACTAACAGACATTCATCCATCCCATATGTTAGACAAATAGTAAATTACTGCTGTATTTCCATTTCTTTCCCAAGGGTAGCATTTTAAAGATTTATTCTCTACCACCTACTTCTTTTATTGTGTTCGTGCTAAAAGAACTTCTTTTTCTCACTCTGTTCAACCCAGTCAGTGTCAATACACCCGTACCATAAGATCTCAAAAACTGTATAGGATGGATAGAATATCTATTACATCTTAGTTAAGATAATAGGAAAGCTTGAATATTCACACATTACTATCAAGCCTTAATTATTTAGAGGGAGAAGTTAGGAAAAGTACCTCTCTACTTCCATCTAAATATTCCCCCTTGAAGAAGACAAAGGATTCTGAAAGCTTTATAAATAATAACAAAGGAAATGGAATATACAGGGCTTGTGCATGGTTTCCACACAGTAATTGCTACAGCTAATTAATCAAATCACATTAGTAGAACAGTTGCTTGCTTCCTCTTAAAGCTGTAGTGAATGTTCCCCTGGCTCCATAAGTGCATTTAGCATGGCACTCAGCAGCCAGGGAATATTGCTCTTGTGTCACAGTTCGTCCCTTGTTTGATGCTGTGCTGGGCTGTTGGAGCCCTGGGCACGGAGAATTTCAGTCTTTCTGTGCTCATAGGCACTGACCCCCAAGCAAACACTGCATTTGACCTGAGGCCATGGAAAAGACTCCCAAAATTGAGTGATAGCACTGGGATTATGGGTCTGCAGTTTGAATACAAGTGTGTGATATCACAGGGTGGAAAATTCAGGATTTAAGGTTTTAGAGCATAGTAATATATAAAGCAAGATGGAGGTTTTAGGGTGGAGGCTGAGTCCTTCTTTTTCACTTTCTTCTTCATAGGTCTGGGTGGTATTTTATAATTAGATGGAAAAATCCTCATTGTGGGCCACAGGTGGTTGATTATTGGGTTAAAAGTAAAAATAATTTAGATGTCATTTATTAATTGGACAGTTTATCCTTAAAAGGCCTTGCAGAGAAAGGGGGGCCATTTTTACTTTGTCAGCTAGAGATGCCGTGGAACTCATGGTTTGTGAGACTGTAACGTAGATAAGAATTAATAAACATCCAAGTTTGAACATGAAATACCATCCTCAGCATTTAATCCCAACTCTGACAAAAAAAAAACAAAACCAAAATGCAACAGTGGGTGAGCTGGGGAAGCTGCCATGTCACACAACTGATTTGAATTCCCTTGTTGAGACACAGGGAAACATCCCCCAAAAAAGCTGGCAGGGAAGGTTAAAGCCACAGAGACCCCTGACAATTCCTGTCACAGGCAAAACAGCCTCACAGACAATTCATTTATTACTAATTAAAGAAGATTTAGGTGGTGAGAAACAGAGGCAAACCCAGAAATACCTGCCCGTCACCTCCTTTTCCCAGGCTCTAGCTCAGTCCTTCATGCCAAGCTCCTCAAGTGCCTCCAGGGCATTGGCTCAGAGGGGCTGTGGTCTCTCCAGGGTAGCTGCTGCTTCCTCCTGTGCCTTCCCCAGCTCCAGCACAGGTCCTTCTGTGTGCTGCAGTCCTCCAGGATAATCCTGCTCTGATCTGGGCTCTCCAGGGGCTGCAGCTCCTCCAGGACACATCCACCTCCCTGGGATGCAGTGTGTGTGCCTGTCCAGTCACTCTCGCCACAGGCAGCAGGTGAACCTTGTGCCACAGCAATCCTCTGCCCAGGCTGCAGGAATGTCCACTCCAGCACTGGGAGCATTCCCTCCTGCACCTTATTCCCACCTCGGTGCCCAAATGATTCTTTATTTCCTGGCTTTTCAAGTGCTTTTTCACTTTTCTTGGATGCATTTTCCCGGAGACATCACTGCCTTTGTATGCTGTCCCAGCAGTGACACTCCGATGTTGTCCTCAGATGCATGTCATGGATGGTGTTATTTCTCCTGAGAATACTGGGGGGGTTAAATATTTTGAGGGAGCTTAAAATTCCTCTGGTACATCAGGTCCAATCATCTGGAGTTTAGAGCTTGAAGGCTATAACTTGGGGTTTAAAAAAGAAAAAATTATCTTTCATTCTTGTGTAATTGTAGTGATTTGAGTCTGTGTTGGTGCTGGTCTTTCCTGCTCTAGATTTGATTAACAGGAAGAAGTAGGGTTTATTTTATAAGTGGTACTTCATGCTTTTATCAATTCACATCTTTTCAATTTCAAAAGGGCTTGAAAGCAGCATTGTATTGTAGTATTTTATTAAATTGTAGTCCCTTAGCAATGCTTTTACATGAATGCTGATTTCACCTAATAGCTGAAGGCAGGACTGGTAGCCTGGAATCAGCAGTGAATAGATTCAGGTGTAGGAAAGATTTGTTAGACAATTTCTCACCTGAGGAGGGGCCTGGGCTGCCAGATAACATCACAGTGGAAGCATTTGCTTACCTGCTTTTAGGAGAGAATGTAGTTTGTTGGGACCAAAATGACTGGGTTTTTTTTTTTATTCTTACCATTGGCTGTTTCAGTAATAATACTGTTTTCCATGAAACATTTGCCTTGTTATTCTCCTCCTCCCTCACAAAATTTCTCAGCAGGGTCCTTAATTGCCTCCTGACTTTACTGGTATGGCCCTTCACACACTCCTATAGACAGCACGGCTCATGGAGCTTAATGAGACTAAGTTCATTAAATTAATCCTGGCAATTAACAAACTTGCTGCGTACTTCTCAGTTGTCTAATTTGTGACACTCCTGGCAATTGGTTTCCATTGGAAGCAGAATTGCATCCAAAAAACCCATAAAAGTGAAAAATAAATTCATCTTCATTAGAATCATAGTATTGAATTTAAAGCCTTTTGCTGATGCCTATTGACTTAGAAATGTGGTTTTGGTTTTTTTTACCCCAAGGAGAAGAAACCAATAAGGAGACAGATCACTACAGAAGCTTTTCTTCCCATACACCTGTGCCTGGAATAGGTTTTGGATATACTACAATTCCCTGAGTCCTTCCGATCCATTAGAATACACCTTTGGGCTCTATGGGAAGACCAAGTGGAGAGGGTGGGAGGCAATCCATAACTCCATCAGCAACCTGATCACTGCTGAGGGCAGCAGTAAATCTCAATCCTGTCACATCTGGAGCTTAGACTAAACTTGTACCAAGATCAGCAGCTTTCTCCTTAAAGTGAATGCTGGAAAAACACCTGAAAAAAACCCCATCATTTTCTTTTTCTTCTCACACCGTACTTATTGCAGTGTGGGGCTGGCTGTGGCTAAAGCCAACTTCTTGCTGCTAAACTGCAACTCCTGAAGTATCCAAATGTCTGTTCTGTAAGCTCTGGACCTCACCTGCAATGACCTGGTGCCTTGACCAGCTGCTTCTGAAAGCCTGGGACAGTGCAGCAGCGATAAATCCATGGAAGAGGAAAGCAGTGGGCACTGCTGGAGGAGTTGGTGGTGCAGAAACAGGATGTCCTGTCCAGGGCACCAGGCAGGATGCAATGAGCAGTTGTGATAATTGCACTTTATATGGACACATGACACAAAGAAACCCTCCAAAACAATCCACTATATTGTTAAGTGAAATTCAGCTTAAAAAAACTTCTCCAAAGTTTAGGTTGCCAAGTGTAAAGGGTTTTTGTCCAATGTCCTGCTCCCAAAATAAAATATAGCTTTAACTGCAGAATAGGCAAGGCTAAAGAGATTTGTCTGATTATAGAGTGGCAAAGAAGTTAGGGTGATATCTACTCCTGCAGATGTGAATTTAGTTTTAATTTTCCTGTTGGGTGAGTGATTAACCATTTTGACTGTCCTAATATTATTACAATTAGTATTTGTCCATGCAAGAGATTCATGGTGCTTTTAGGCAGGTGGTCTAAATCACCTGACCTAAAATCTTTAGCAGTGGCCATATCTGCCTGGATTTTCGGCTTTATGGGTTTGCAAATCAGCAGTCTGCATGTGAAGGGAGAGAATGGTTTTCTTTCCTGAACCTGATTTAATTCAACTTTCCCAAGGGGATTCTGCTAATGATGATGTAATTCAAACCAGGATGCCTGGCTCTAAGGCAGGCTGTTTTTCTGTTTAGAAACCAACAGGAGGGAATGCTCTAAGGCAGAGAGAGGCTGAAAGCAGCATAGATCAAACTAAAAAGAGAAAACTTCTAGAAGGAAACATTTCTTCCTAAGATCATTGAGAAATTATATTTAATCACAGAATCATTTGGGTTGAAGAGACCTCCAAGGTCATCCAGCCCAAGCTGTGCTTGATCCCCACCTTGTCCCCAGCCCCGAGCACTCAGTGCCACCTCCTGCCCTTCCTGGGACACCTCCAGGGATAAAATAAAATAAAATAAAATAAAATAAAATAAAATAAAATAAAATAAAATAAAGTATCTGGAACGTGTAACCAACTGCCTCTTTTTTTTTCCTCAGACAAAGTTTGTAAAGCCCTACAGCCTGACTTGTTTGTGCTGCCTGGAACTGCTGGTCTGTCAGAGCTCCAAATGTGGTTCAGATTGTTGTGTTATGAGATCTTCTGCTTCCATCTGGTTTTTATGGCTTTTGATTTCACTAGTTGAGAGGAATCACACCTTTGCAATTTCCTTGATTAGCTGCAGTTAGAAGGTTCTGAATGTGTGTCTACTTGTAATCTTCTATGATTGACTTCAGGCAAAATGTTTATTTTTAGTGTGTGAGTAACTGAGATCAAAATTATTCTTCTATTGTTTGCACTCATCCAGGTGCTTTCTTTCATAAGAAATAATGAAGTGGTTAAAAAAAAGAACTCAAACCCTTTGTGTGTGAACATGTGCTGCACTTCTAATTTCCTGCTTTAGAAAAATCTAGAAGCAATCCTCACATTTAAAGACTTTGAAAACCTTGTTGAAATCTTGCAGCTAAGATTTACCTCAATAGTTTTGAGTACATTCCTAGGCCTTAAACTTTGCACATTTGCAATTTCTAAGATTCACAAAATTACTTTTTTCTTTTTGAATTTGTAAGTGCTGAAGAAAAACAGTAAGTACAGTGGTAAATGTAAGGGGGATAGAGAAAGCAACAGTAGTGAAATCATTTCAGACCCACCTTCAGTTATTTCAGTAGCAGAAAATTAATAAAAGTTTGTGTAAGTTTTCTAGGCTACTTTGCAATGAGGAGTTGTAATTTAAATGCTCTGTATCTGCTTGGTACAAACTCTGTCTATGAATCAAAACTCAGATCTTTATATGCAAAGTAAAGAAATCACTGCAGAGACGATTGAAAACTTAGTACTCAATGTTACTTGGTGAAATGTGGTGTCAGTTGTGAGTGATATTGGGAAGCAAATTAAAAATGTTTGGGGAGCAAATAGAAGGAAATAAAATTACAAATAAAAGAAACTGTAGTATCCTTGGAAAAGTGTGGAGAGCCTACTGCAGGTGGATAAATGCCTTTGTGAGGGGGTGGCTGGATGGAGGTACCAGGAGTGGGAAGTGCAGTCTCTGTGAGCTCATCCTGTGCTCTCCTGGAGAACCTGCTGTGCAGTCCAGGAGTGGAATCAACTGCACAATGGCAAATCCGTGCTGACAGCAGCACAGCCAGGGAAAGGTGTGAGCGGGAAATGCTTTTAATTAGAATGCAAGAATTAATTTGCCAGTAGAGGGGCCTGTGGAATTTTGCTGTGATCACTGTGCAAGAAAGAAAGAACTGCTGAGGGTGGCTCCTATTTAAGAAAGCAGAGCAATGTTGTATCTGCTCTGAAAAATGAAGTATCTATGTTTCCTTTTTACCCTATTTTTGTGGCTATTATGTTTTTATAGAACTGATATCTTAATAACTGATGAATAAACCGTGATAACTGTTAAATAGAAGAGTGAAATTAGCATCAGCCTTTTAATCTGAATGAGTGGTTTAAGACTAAGTCATTAAAATCATAGTTGGTAGAATTCATTTATCCTGTAGTGAATTCTGTAATCAATAACAATAAGGGATTTTGTGAAGTCATTCTTTGCCTTAGTAAAACGTGTTTAAATTCACTTTTTAAAATTATTATTTAAGATCTATTTATTGCTATTCGTGTTCTTTATCCTTGCACAAAGTCCCTACTTTGTGCAATTCACAAACAAGAATACAGCCCTCGGTTAAATGGCAGATTTAGTAGTCAGAGGAATAAACTTGTGACTCCAGAATCACTTTTCTTGTAATAATTTACTCATAATTCTGAACAATTTATCAAAAGAAATAAACAACAAATAAGCCAAAAACACACTACTTCTTACACTATAATTCATTTGCCTGCTATGAAGCAAAAATATATGAATTGTATTTTCAAGATAAAAGGATTACTTACTGAAATAATTGGGCATATTACTCTCAATTTACAATAAGTATGTGTTCAATAAGTCTGAAATGCAACAGACTCTTGTTCTAGAGAATATGGAACAGAGCCAGGAATTTCCTGAAGACTGTGCTGGAATATGATTGGCTAATGATGATCAGTATTGATCTAAAAGCCTAAAACATCTCTCTATTTTTTTTTTAATGTCATGAAGACGATTTTGATACTGAGGAGAAGGAAGAATTGAGACTGTACAGGTGATAGTGTGTTTTCTCAGCAAATTAGGAAACAGTTTTGAGTTTTCTATTAGCAGAGTTGAACATATCCTGAAAGCTCTTTCAGATGTGAAGAAAAGAACTCAGCAAAGCCTCTATTCTGTTATGTATTTGTCTCACAAGACCTTTGGCTCCATGTGAAACGAGAGCTGCAGGTAATGCACAGAGCTGCACGCTGACCTAAGCTAACTGTCCCTGCCGTGCTTGATACTCATCTGCCAGTATCAAATCACAAAAAAACCACTTGATGTAGATGGAGTAGTTCACTTCAGACTAAACTGAGCTGATTTAGAGTTTGCCTGCTATAGGTCAGGAGCAGAGACAGAGCTGTGGTGGCTGGGTGGTGAGATGCAGCTCAACCATGTTCCTGGAGCACTTTTCAGTGCAGTATTATCTGACACTTGTTGACTTGCCTGTTCCACAGATCTTGGCATATTCAAGTCATTGCTTTGATGGCCAAACAAAAAGAAATAGTGAAAGGTGGGTGTTGGTGTTTTGTGGTAAACTTCTGATGGCAGTTTGTGTGCTGTGGTGGTGAAACAGGTGATGAGAAACAGAGAACCAAAAAGAAACCATTTCATTTTGTGTAGAGTTCACAGTATCACAGAACGGTTTGGGTTTGAAGGGAGCTGAAAGATCATCTTATTCCATCCCCCTGCCATGGCAGGGACACCTCCCACTGTCCCAGGTGATCCAAGCCCCAATGTCCAAGTTGCCCTTGGGCACTGCCAGGGATCCAGGGGCAGCCACAGCTGCTCTGGGCACCCTGTGCCAGGGCCTGCCCACCCTGCCAGGGAACAGTTCCTGCCCCAGATCCCATCCAGCCCTGCCCTCTGGCACTGGCAGCCATGCCCTGGCTCCTGGCCCTCCAGCCCTTGTCCCCAGTCACTCTCCAGCTCTCTTGGAGCCCCTTTAGGCACTGGAAGCAACTCCAAGGTCTCCCAGCAGCCTTCTCTTGTCCAGACTCCTCTCCAGTTGTAAATTTGGAGTAATGCATGAAATTCTCATATACTTTCTTAGTGGTCAAGAAGCAGGGATTTATTTCCTATCTCTTATACATTTAACCACTTTCCAAGACACCTCTTTATACTATGTGTGTTTTTTCAGTGCCATGATTCATAAATCCTGATATTTTCTTGTACAGTCACCAAGTCACAATATCAACTGTGAGTTCAACTTCTCTCAGGTTAGTACTACAAAACAAAGTCTGTCTCATGCTTTAAAGCAAAAAGATCTGGAAATTGATTCTTTGTGTTTTTTCAAAATTTCCTTGCTCCTTTAAAGAAAGGAAATGTTTGTCACAATACTGTAATGTCTTGGTAGCCTTTGTATTTTCTGTTGTCTCTTGAAACCTCACATGCTTAGCTCTTCCTAGGAAAATGTGATAATACTGCCATCTTCCCCAGCTGTCAAACCCAGACATTTATTCATGATTCAGATTGTGTGCAGGTGTGGACATTGAAAATATGATCTATCTTTGTTTATACTGGTCCTGTCTTGAAACGTATGTTAAGTCTTGTTGGCTTAATCCTGTGTTCCCCTTTCCCAATGGATTTAGATAAAAAAAGAAAGGCAAAATAGTGGTGAGGAGAAGTGACAACAGGCCTGAATTTCTCCTGATTTCTGTATTTGTGGTTTTTTTCTATGCTGAATTTCAGGTTGAGGCATGTTGTGCCAGTCTTTCATCCCTCTGAGTGTTAAAAGGAAGATCACCATTATATGCTGTCATAAACCCATTTTTTAAAGTCAAATCTTTCAACATATATGATAGGGGAAGAGGCTAAAACAATGCAAAAAACTCTCCAAGTTGTAAATTAACCTACCTGCCAAAACAAAGCTGATGACAAAACTGAAGCATTTAAAAAGACAAGGAGCACTGAAAACAACATAGAGCTCCCTCACAAGGTGGAGATATTTTTACTTTGGGGTGGTGGGATAGAGAGAGCCCTTGGTTTCTGATATGATTGATCTGAAATGGTTCCAATCAGCAGAAAATATTCTACTGAGTTTTGTGCATGTTAAACGTCTGCTTACAGAAAGTGGACAACATGAGCATGTGCTTTTCTTTTCTGCTTGGGGATATTTTCAAGCTTTGTTGGGATTTTTGGGCTTTATTATCTCTTGGGAGTGATTGAGTTCATGGCTTGATTTCCACCCTCTGCCAGCAGACTAGTTTGTACAGTTTTTGAATCTCCAAACAACTTTCTGTAGCTACTCTGTGGGGCTCAGAGTAATTTACCTCATGGCTCAGTCTTGACATAAGAATGCCCATGTGATTTGCTGACCTTTATCTCCTACCTCAATGCCAGACCCTTTTTTTCCCCTCATCTTGCTTCATGTCTCTGTGGAGTGAATATTTTTTGGCAAGGTGAATAAGGCTCTGTAGTGCTAAAACACTAAGACTGCAGTGTCTTCTCTTTTCCCAACAATGAATTCTCTTAGTATATATTTGTATTTTCATATGAAAAAAGCATATAGAGAAAATATATCTTTTATTTCTTCATTAAAGGATGATCAAAGCAAACAAGTGGAAAAGAAACTGAGATACAGCCAAGTATTATGTTACTTCTTTCTCTTGTTAACTGAATTGGTGTTTGCTCTGAGAGAAGATGTTTCCCTGCAGAGTCCAGTGCCTTCCTCCAAGTCTGAATTGTTTGAGGAAAATGAGTGGGGTTTTTTGCTTTTGCTTCTTACACAAAGGCAATAACTAATTCAGTTAATCAACGTGTGCTATCCTTTGAGAAGGGCTTGGAGATGAAAATTTTCAATGCATTTTTGATGTAAAGACTTGTGCAATTTTTTATTTTTTTTTCCTTCCCTATTCTAATAAAAATAGCCTAGGTGAGGTAAAGTAGAATTCATAAGTGCATGGTGAGGCCAGAGGTCTTCTACATGGATCTCAGTTTTTGGACATATTCTCTTCAAAATCAGCCTTCACATACTTGAAACCTTTGATTGCGAGCATTTAGTAGTGATGCCATTGTTTCAGAATGAGGTTCGCAAAGCGCTTGTATCAAAACTTCACTTTGAAACATTACCTGGCAATGTGATATAAGCATAGAATATCTCAGTTCTGTGCTCTGAAACGCAGAAGATTGCAGACATTTTAAGTGATTCTTGCTTAGTGATAGCTGTTGACTTACAGAAACAATAGAATTACAGTCAGCTGTAGAATTAAATATAAATTCCTGCATCCTGTAATGCTGTAACTTGTACACTAAGGAGTTATTGCCTCTGTAGTTTTTAGCTGCTCATTTGTTTGAATGGTCTCTCGCTGGTCTGTAACCAATTTCCTCATCTCTTAATGCAGAATGGAAGCAGTAACAGTAATGTTCATGTGATACTTGGGGATAAATTGAAAGAGTAGTGCCAGCAGGATCTACTCTCTAATCCACCGGTACTCTTTCAGACCCAGAATGTGACAATTTCTTTGTCCTAGATTGCATTTCCAGCAGGAGAGAGCACTCCAACTCTGTGGCATAGTTTCCTCTCTCCAAAGAATGCGTGTCCTACTCTGTCTGTGTCTGAGGGGGGATGTGATTTATGCAACCAGCAGTTGGTTTCAGCACCACAGAACAACTCTTTTAGAGTGAGTCGGATTATTTACGTGTTGTGGTAGCATTGCTTATATCTCTGCCTGGTGACTTCTGCTTCGATTTATGTCACTGCAGAAAGCATCTGGTTGTTCTTTCAGTTCCCTGACAGTTCAGGTTTGGGTTTCACACTCTGCTCGCACTGTTTTCACATTTCTGCCTTCTCTGGCTGACTGTTGTTATAAATCAACGTTTGGTCAATTTGTCTCCCACTCTGTCTCAAGGCTCCCCTAGATGCATGCTGACAGTCTGAAATAGTTTCTTCAGGCTGACCCAAATGGTTGCTGCTTGCATGTAAAACAAATTAACTTCTGCCTTCCCAGGATGAGAAAGGATTGAATGGACAAATTAAACCCAGGTTGTATTTATCAAATAAATGCTACAGGAATTTCCTGCATTCCTTGCAGTGCTTTAGTACCTCCCTGCACTTCAATGAACCCCAAAGTCCCTGGTAGTTGTCACAGTGGAAAGTATCACCACAATGGTTCTGCCAAAGGAATGGTCACTTCAATTCAAAGTTTTGTATAAGGAAACAGCTCACTGCAGAAGAATGAATAAAGTACAGATGGCAGAATGACCATTTCTTAGAGAATAAAAAGTTGTGCAACTCCAGTTCTACATGGGAATTTAAGACCTCCCCTGTGGAGCCACGCTGGGAGAGCTGGGGCTGTTCAGCTGGAGAGGAGAAGGTTGTGTGGAGACCCCAGAGCTCCTGCCAGGTTTGAGGGGCTGCAGGGACACCAGAGAGGGACAATTCCTCAGGAACTGGAGGGCCAGGAGCCAGGGCATGGCTGCCAGTGCCAGAGGGCAGGGCTGGATGGGATCTGGGGCAGGAATTGTTCCCTGGCAGGGTGGGCAGGCCCTGGCACAGGGTGCCCAGAGCAGCTGTGGCTGCCCCTGGATCCCTGGCAGTGCCCAAGGCCAGCTTGGACATTGGGGCTTGGATCACCTGGGACAGTGGGAGGTGTCCCTGCCATGGCTGGGGTGGGGCTGGATGGGCTGTGAGGTTCCTTCCAACCCAAACCATTCCCTGGTACTATGACACACCTGGATGTAGTGCAGATTTTTAATAATGGTGAAACGGTTTGTAGGTGACATTGTTCTTACTTCAAGGCAGAAAGGTGCAGAAACACCTTTGAGCCCTACAACCTCTCAGGAAGTGAATGAAGCCTGGGAATGCAATTTGCCAACAAGTGAAATTCCCTGCTTTGCCAAAAGTTGAGCTCTAAGGAAAGCATTGTGTATTTACTCTCAAGTAAAACCAATGCTTTCATCTGGAATGCTGAGCCTATTTTAGTTGCTCTGGCTGTACAAACTCTGTAAGCTGTTTTTAGGTCTGCATAGGGAAAAGGTAGGAAGAATTCACCACAGTTTTGATGAAATCAAATTAAAAATTCATGGAAGTGAAGCACAGTTCTGCCTGATCCAGTAAGAGACAAGTTTGGGAAATAAAAAAGCATTAGGAGATGCAGGAGCCTCTGGTGCATTACTTTATTTAATTTTAAATGTAACTTGTCTATTTGTGATGATATTATCACTTGCCTCTTGAATACAGTAATTCTCAGAGGAATAATCTTCCCTCCTACGCTGCTGATGTAGGAATGTGCTGTATTTGATGATCAACAAGAGTATATTCCATAAAGGGCTCTAAGCCAGTTGTGCTTGGAGGAAAGACAGCTTGTATCAGTAGCAAATCAATACTTTCTTTTTGTATTTGTGGAACATACATATTTGTGCTAGATAAATACAGCACTGCCTAGCTCTGTTTAGTTTGCTTACCTGCACAAATTCCAGAGACCACATTTGCATTTTTGTCATTATCATCTCACAAGTCTATTCACAACAGACAGCTACAATACTAAGGTGGGGTTTTTTAACATTCAGTTTTGCATGTTGGAAGAAGGCATGGCCTGGAAAAGAACTGAGAACTAATAGCATACCTTTGTTAAATTAGCTGTTGCAATTGGAATTAGCAAGGAAAGTTAAATATGCCTCACAGGAAGAATTTAGCTTTTTCAGTGAGATACCTCATGGATGTCTGCTTTAAGCCAGAACAAGGCAGGAACGCTATGAGACTAATTTGCAGCAGAGGAACTCAATTAAAATGAGAATAAATACAACAGTATGAAAATGGAATGGTGTGATGAACAAGTGCAAATTGTATCTCCAGTTTCATGCATTTTGATAATTACAGTTTCTTGACAAAGTCTCTGTACTTCCAGCAGTGTGTCAGGCAATTTACAGCAGGAGAGAAGGTCAAGTTCACTGAAAGTCCAAGCGTGGTCTCACATCATTCCAGCAGAAATAAATCAAGTTCCCAAGAAGTTTGGGGCTGCCCAAACACTTACTGAAGTTTGCAAATGAGAACTGCACATTAGATGGGCAATATTTTGGGAACTGGGCACCTTGGCATGAGTTTTGCAAGCAGCAGATGCCCTGAGCAGGGATTTGGAGGGGCAGGAATGTGACCAGGAGTGCTGGGAATGGAGGTCTGCAGAGCATGGCCCAATCCCAGTTCAGGGCCCCTGAGCTGCAGGGAGGAGAGGAGAGGGGAGGTTTTGGTCACACAGCACGGGGGTTATGGGTCTGCTTCTCTGCTCTGTCCATGCTCAGCAGTGCCAACATTTTCATAAAACACACCTGGGATCCAGGACTCCTCTCCTGGAGTGGCTGTCTAAGCAACAGGAGCCTTCCAAACCTTTAATTAAACAAGTAACCACCACTGCAAAGAGCCATCAGTGGGGAGAGGGGGTGCATTACTGCTGCCACTGCAGAAGGGCACAAAAGGAGGGTGCAGTGCCATTCCATGAGTGCAGATTTTTCCAATTGCTTAAGTTCTGTGTCCCACTTTAAATATTAATGATCTCCATGCAAACACTTGGTATGGCTGTAATTCCTAGGATGCAAATGGTAGCCTAAAGGAATAGATTTTATAAAGTACTGGGAAATTGCTCTGCATTATGTTCAGAGGAGCATTATGTAATGGAAGCAGTCCTTTAAAAACTGTGCTTTCCTCTCAAGATGGAGAAATATTGGGAAACCTTTATTGTCTAAAGGGCTTAGTGCCTGAGAATTCCACAGAAGATCCATTCTGGATCTTGTAATAAATATTGTCCTAGTCTGCCATAGGAATGTGGCAACTTCAGCTCTAGTAAATGAAGAGCATTGTCTGAGTGCTGTAAGTGGATTGGATTTAAAATGGTTAGATTGTGGCTTTGTCAGGGAGAGAAAAAGGACAGCTTCTTGCTGAGATAGCTGTCGAACTGAATAGTCCTTTGGAGATAAGGCATCAATAACTTCCTCCTAATCTTAGTTGAGCTTAATCAAACACCTCACTTATCAGACTTAGCTGCTCTCAGGTAAAAGCCTCCTTATCTGGAATTCACAGGGTTTTATAGGAAGTTAGTTAACATCAAAAAAGCACAGATTTTGAGCATGACAAAGTCACCTCTACTCCCCAGAATACAAGCAATCACACTGCTCCTAGCCAGGAAAAGCAGCTCAATCTGAAATCTTAAAAGGTTCCAGTCACAATTGGGAAATTTTTCTTTATTAATAATGATAATGGCTGGGAGTTTTGTTCTTTGGAGCTGTTGTGCTCCTGAACAGAATAGGACCAAGTTATATGAGCAAAGAGGGTTGTAATCCTTCTTGCTTGGGAAAATAAAATATCTACAGGGCAGGGAAAAAGACATAAATTTACATTGTTGAAGGATTTTTTTATAATAATTCAGTACAGCAGTGGGTGATACTAGAGGTCTTCCATTGCCAAGTTAAGTTCTACATAGCAAACCAACTGTTAATTTTGTTTGTTTGATGCATTTCTATCTCTGAGTTTTCACTTATTGCACATGCCAGCCCATGAAGCAGAGGGAGGCTGCCTTTGTTATGATTCTGCTAATTTTGGTTACAACAGTGTCCTTTTTTTTTGTGAGTAAATACCCTGGGAAGATGTAGAGACAGGATGTTGTTTGCTAAATGGCAAAAGAGATATGGGAGGAAAGATGAAATCCAGAAAGGGAATTGACTTGGCACTGATGTAAAGTAATAGGGGTGATATGAAAGTCTAAGGGAAATGTTTCATTTCAAAAGATAAAAAGCATTATGAAGATTTCAAAGACCTAGACTGCTACTGAACTGTATCTGGTGAAAGAAGAATGTGAAATATTAAGCATTTGAAATGTTTTGTTCATATGGGAATTCATTTGAAATTGTTGTTGATTTTATTATGCAGTTCATGTTAATGGATATTTGACTGTAAGGTTGATTATTAATGAAGGACAAATGAAATCTATGCTTAATGTTATGCCACAGTATGTCACCTTGAAACTTTAATTGTAAAAATTCAGTAGGGCCAGACTTGATCAGTATTTCAATTGAGAGCCACGGGACAGATGAAGTAGTTCTGTGACAGGGCCCTGAACAGCTCCATTGCAGTTCCCATCACCTTTAGAGACAGGGACAGAATGGCTGCAGCCTTTCATGAGAGTATATTATTCTAAGATGGAGAAAAAAGTAACCAAACCAACCCACAACCCACTTTGGAAGGTTTTGGTTGGCCACCAATCAACAAAACCTGTGTAACACTTTCTATAATAAGCAGGTTTTTTGCAGTCTTGTTGGCTGCAATATTTATTTCAAATTATTCTGAGAAAGCTGAATGGTTGTTTTGTTTCATTCCACGATCTACAAATACAAGTTCCTCAGAATTCAAAATAATGTGAAAATATTCGAATAATTCGAAAATATTTTGCAATGGTACAGAAAGACTCATTGGAGTGGGCCAGGACTTCGTGTATCTCCATGGGGCTGCTGAGGGTGGAGCTCTGATAATTTGGGTTAGTTTTTTTTCTGATAGAAAATATCGGTTTGTCAGAAGCATTTTACTGGATGCAAAATGTCAGCTCTAGGATGGGGTTATTTTAAGAACTAAGGAAAGGCAGCCTTCTTTATTGCCTTTCCACAAGCCCAAGCACAGCTGCTGTCAGTCCCCCAGCACTGGGATTGCCCCTTGCTCCCACGGGCATTCCTGTAACATGGGAGCCTGGGAGCCTCTGCAGTGGGATCCACGACTGTGGGTGATGGGGACTGGGGGGACAGAACCCCAGAGCCGCTTTAGGGGCCCCGTCACCAGCACAGGGGCTGTTCTGGGGGCTCTCAGGAGCCTGGCTCCAGGGAAACGAAGCCAGGTTTGCAGCTGGAATGTCACAGTGCCACGCTGTGGTGGTTTGCAACATCCATCACAGGCAGGAAACTCATGTGAGGACCCCTAAAACCATGGGACAGGGCTCTGTGCCCTGCTCATCGCTGGTGTGACAGCTCTGCACAAGGCTGGGAATTTTCCCAGCATGGCTGTTTGCCTCCTGCTTTTCTTCTGCATTTCATTGAAATTAGCACTTGTCTTTGGGAGGTTTTTATTTCCTTGTGAGTAACTTGCTCTCAAGTCAGCAGAGGGGAGTATCAGGGGAAACAACATAAATTCAGTAGTCTTCAGTTTGTTCTTGTTTTCATTTTTTTTCTGAAGAAAAATAAAGTGTCCGGTTGCCTTAGTCAGGCTTTAGATGTAACCTGTACATTTAATATAATCTAATATTCATTAAACAATTCTTTGGGTTGATTGTTCAAAAATTTAGATCATTCAAAAATCGGATGGATTCCCCGAGGTGATCCCTGTGGAACTGTTCATCCTCAGAAATCCCTTTCTGATCTCATCTGTCTCTTCACTTAGTGTGCTTGTGAAATTAAAACCCTGCAAAAAATCAAAGAAATAAGCAGGGAGGGAAGGACAAAGAACTCCCTTAAAGCTGCTGCTTTCCTTGTCTGTGGCCCAGGCCAGGGAAGGATCAGCCTGTGCCCCTGAAATAGCACAGGGCTCACCCTGGAGAAAGCAACAAAAGTCATCCTGAAGCAATTATCAATCAATTTAAACTTCTGTATCTCTGGTCTGATTTCTTCAGCTGCAAGCAGAGAGCAGTGGAAAGCAAGTGCAGCCACCTGCATTGTTATCTTGTTTGTGCAACAGGATGCTGAGCACACAATTTTCAAATCTTTTGAATTATGGCAGTTTGCAGAGTTCTAAAAGGTAGAAAGTGAAAGAAACAGTCAGGAGTACACAGGGCCTAAGGTAGAGCCAGAAAGAGAACTGGAAGTTCACTTTTCCACTTCTACACATGAGAAGAAATTTTTCAGTGGTGTCAGGCCTCAGTACTTTTCTAGGAGTTGAGGAGAAGAATTTAAATTCATTGAAATTTTAAATAAGATTTTTAATGAACAAATCAATGTTCCCTTGTGACAAAGGATGCCACTGCAACCTCTAGAATTGAGATAGATGGCCTTAACACAGGTTAGGCAACCTGCTTATAATTAAGATTATAGAAGCCTTCTCAAGTTATAATTAAAGTGCAGTGTTTCAGGCCCTGTTGTCTTTTTGCATTCCCTGCTAGCAGCAGCACATATGTGACTTGGCATTTAACCATGTGCACTGTTCACATGATACCACATTATTAAGGTGGAAGGAGCCCTTGCACAGCTTTCCCCTTCTCTCTGCTCCTGCCTGTGCCACAGCAAAGGCTCCACAGGTAATCGTGCTGGTGTCTCTGGGCTTTCTTCTGCCAGATGGTTGAGTTGCAAGTGAGGTCTCATTTCTCATTCTTCTTTTATATTTTTTTTTCTCCTCCTTTGGTATATCTTTAATTCTGGAGAGTTTGTTAAATCTGAGTGCAGCAGGTATAATTTTCTCATTAAATCAAAGGACAAGGTCATTATATGTTAAAAGGAGGAAATAGCTAGTTCACACGTGTTATCTTCACAAAAATATGAGCTGAGCAATTCTGTACTGACCTTTCAATATCATTCAAAATTAAATTCCATATGCACTATGCAACTGTCTTCTGTTCTGCAGCTATGATGTTAGAATGGCTTTTAGCAAAAATATAAATGGGAACTGTTTCTTTAGATGTATTCAACTTCAGTCGCTTGGCCCTGATTTTTATTTGTTTGTCCATATTTACCATTTTAATGTAACACACACATGGTCTCAATGTATCGATCATGGCAACATCAGTAGTTTTCAACTGCAATAAAAACCACTCTGATCTTTGCATGCACTACTGTCTCCAGAAATACAGGCCTTGATATGCTTAAGAGTAACAAGTGGAAGGACTTGCATCATTAAATACTGTAGAAAAGACATTAATATAGATTTGTAGTCATAAAATGAATTGGTCTATCTCGGTGGCAGGAAGCAATTTCTGCAGGGTGTAATTCCAAACACAAAAGAACATTGCTACAGAGGTGCTGTGAAGACACAGAGCAGTAACAGATCAGCCCCTAGAGTATACATTTACTAAAGGAATTTTAGAGTGATTTGAGAATGAAGAAATGGAATAGTAACACTCAAGGCTGCAGTGTTCACATCTGTGAATATGCTTAATTGTTTTATTGCAGCGCTTTCAGTGTGGTGCCTGACAAATAGGACTCTGTTAGATGCCTCCTTATCCTGAGGCCTTAGGATGGAGGTGTTTCTGCCTGCTAGCAGGAGTATCCTCTGTGAGCCAATAATTTATGAAAAGGCTTAGAAACCGTGCTAAGGGAGGCAGGTACTTTGCGAGGGAAGCTTTGTCTGGCTCTGTTTTCAGAACCCAGCAGAGATGGCTTTGTAATAGTTCCTGTGGTGCTGGAAAACGGCAGAACATTGATAAATATTTGGGGTTTGGGTAGGGATAATGATGACTATAAACTTTCTGTGCCTAAAAATGAAGCATTGAGGCCAGAGAGTGTGTTGGATAAGTGGGTAATATTTTATTGAAGCCTCTTGACCGAGACTTGTTCTGAGGGTGATGAAATTAGAGATGGGTAAGAAAGTGTTTCATCTTAATGTGCATCTTAATGTAGGTTGGCTTTGGAAATTCCAAACAAAAGATTTGTACAGGAGGAGAACAAACTTTGCCAAGGTTGAGGGCAAAATATTGAACAGCAACAGAAGTGCCATGTTCAGATGGTTCTGCTCTGCTCTAGATGAATGTCCTGACCTTCGTATTTTATTAGTCTGGGGTATCTCCATATCTTTCTGGGTTTGACCGGAGACCTTTTCCAGCACAGTGCTGTAGTTGGTCTATTCTCAGCCTTTTGTCTATTGTGGCTAAAAATAGTTGAGTTGAGCTAGTCAGGAATTTGGCTGTTTCAAATACAGACAGAGAGGGTGACTTACCAAACTGGAGGGAGCACAGTGAAATGGTTTCAGTTTGAAGTTGAGTTCATCCCTTTGCTTTAAGATAAGAAATTCCTGAACTGAGAAGGCAGATACAACTTCCACTTTAAGAAAGGACACAAGGAAAGGTCAAAACAATTTAGAAGAGATTTGTCTCTTCAAATAAGGCAAGTAGTTATGTTGTTTTAAAAAAGGAAATGAAATCTTCATTGTGGAGGACTTATTCATGTAAAACAGATTAAAATATGCATTCATAATATGTAAATATAGAGCCAATTAATATGGAGCTTTTATACAGTATAAGTGATTGTAACCTGCCATTGTCCTCTGGGACGACTTTGAAACTGAAATGCTTCTTCTCTATAGTCCCGGTTAACAAAAATCAATAAACAGTAAACATAAAGCAGTCTGTTGCCAAGTGAGCAGTGTCTGAATAGGACAGTTTAATTTTCAACAGACGAGCAGAATTCACGAGGAGCAGATAGGCTCAGCAGCCCGGTGTGCATTTCAGGACCCATTCCAGTAGGCAACAGAAAGAGTAAAATTCAGAAAGAGGATTAAAATCTGTGGGTTTGTGCTGACTCCTGTCTGGTTTCCCTCAGATTTCATCACTTACACCCCTGTGAAGTCAAGACGAAGAGGGCATAAAAACACTGAAGCATTTATTTCCCACTTCCAGTTTGATCTTTTCTTTGATCCTTGAAAGATGCCGTCAAAGCAGGACAGCTGGAATCTGTCAGGAGGCCTGTTGGTGAAGAAGGTCACGGTGTGTCAATTTAGCAAAGGTGACATCTCTCCCCTGCAAAAGATGGTTCTCTCACATCCTGGGAAAGAAGTGCCAGGGGAAGAGACCAAACTCATTGCAGCTCTCACTGTTGCCACAACTCCCTGTAAGCCTGGTGCTGTCAGGAATGCTCAAGGCACAGTAAAGAGATAACATTATTTATACGTCAAATTATACAAGGGGATGTCTGAATATTTTTTCCCTTGAACAGGTGTAGTTGTTACTTGATAATTCAATGATGCCATGTGACAGGGTTTTAAGTGGTCATGCTCTGCTTCCCTTACTAAAATTTAGCCTTTTGGAAGTCATAGAATCATAGAATATCCTCAGTTTGGAGGGACTCCCAGGCATCATTAACCCAGCCCCTGTCCCTGCCCAGACCCCCAACAATCCCCCTGTGCCCCCCTGGCAGTGCTGTCCAAAGGCTCCTGGAGCTCTGCAGCCTCGGGGCTGGGACCATTCCCTGGGCAGTGACTGAACCCTCGGAGGGAGCAGAACCTGTTCCTGCTCTGCAGCCTGAGCCTGCCCTGGCCCAGCTCCAGCTGTTCCCTCTGGTCCTGTATCCAGTGACAGGATCCAAAGGAACAGCACAAAGCTGTGTCTTCTATATGAAGTCTCCTTATTGGAAAACAGGTAAGAATCAAATACGAAATGATTTGTGATAAAAAGCATGAGATATTGTTCTGTGATCATTTTTCCCACCTGATTATATTTTTGTAAAGATAGTGACCAATAACAACTTGTCTGGTATTTTGGTAATAATGCCTACTCTTCAGCTAATAAAAATTGTCTACCAAAAGTTCTGAGTTTTTTGGTTTGTTTTGGGGATATTGTTGGGATTTTGTCTCATGTAAGCTTTTTAATATCATAGTTTCCAACAGTTTTGGTCATAAAAAGCAATAGACAACATGTAGAAGGAATTTGTAGAAGGTAAGAAGGTATTTGGCCATTTTTACCTGTGATCTGCTTGTGTACAATGTTCTGTTCATCTCTCTCTGATTTTCACTCGGCACATGATCCTTGGAGTATTCATCACTGCATCTTTAATTGCATTAATCCAAGTTGCAAATAGCCGCACGTTTCTGGTGGTGCAGAAGTTGGCTCAATGAAGTACAAAACTCTTAATTTCAAGTAGATTGTGGAGGGTTTTGCACATTTGGTATGTTCAGCTTTTGAAAGCAGTCTGAAAGTCTGTCTACTTAAAATTCAACCACTCTGCAACTAAGGAACTCCAAAAAGAGGTAATGAACCATAAATTATTGCCGTTAGATATTTAATACTCAATCAGTATGTGCTCTCTCATGCATATCCCACTGGCATTGCATTTATTCTGACAGTGTGGTACTGGTTCAATTACTTTGCTCATTTACAATAAAAGATTAATGAAAAGAGGTATATTTTAGTTCACAGAGATTAATTGCATCCCTTACTTTCCCTACTCTAGAAATATTCAACCCATAATCCTGATAGCTTTTTCGTCAACAAGTACATGGAAAATTAATAGACTTCCTTCTGCTGGAATCCTCAGTAGGCTTGCAGATACAAACATCCAGGGAAAGCTGACTGAAAGTTGCCTTTCTCATATGGAGGAATTAATTTACCTCCTCTCCCTCATTCTTTCTCTTTCCTTTGCTCTTTAATCCATTCTGATGACACTTTGAATTAGCCAGAAGAAAAACAGGTTTGTGCAGTAAGTGTTGAAACCAGCATATCCTTTGTCTTCTGTCGTCTGACAAAACTTGTGGTGTCTTTCACTTCTGATGTGTGGCCAAAGACCATTGTGAGGGGGCATGGACATCCCAAGAGCTTACTTGGCTGTTAATGCCTTATAAAATTTAACAGCCTTTCTATCTGTAGAGTACCTGCCAAGGTAACTAGGAAAATTTATTTTTAATCTTGCTATGAATGTAGTTGGTAATTGTTTAAAAAAACGGCATGCTGTTGACATGTAGGGAGAGAAAAATATTTTGCTTTATTTTAGAGGACTTCTGTTTACATTAGGAATAAAGTGAATCTAAGAAAAGAAAATAACTACAATATCACAAGAAAACACCCAGTGGCTATCATTTATAACAATACAAATTGAGGTTTACACACAAGCTGCAGAATCTTAAGGTAGACCTTCAGCACCACAATTAAAGCAGGGCAGATTTTAGAAGGGATTGCTTTGCATTCAACTTAGATAAACATACAGAAGTTCAGAACTTATCACAAATTTCTAAACCTGCTAACCTTACAAAATTAAAAGGGAAATCAGATTAAAGGAATCATCCCTGCAATATTATGACAGTTGTGGATCTGCCCATTACTGGAAACTATTAGTGGAGGAGAAAGGGATAAAATATTTAAATATTTTTAGACCTTAGACAATGGTATAAAAATAGATGTACACTTTGAATATGTATCTAGCACATGCACATGTTTGCCTCTCTATGGTCATATAGAAAAGGCTCTTGGAACTACTTTTGAAAATGCTTCCTGGAAATCCTTCTCTAAAGCTACAGTAAAATATGTAACAGCCAGCTAAAAGTCTACATCCAGCTCAACCTCAAAATGCAGTTTTATGCATTATGATCCTTTTTAATCTGTACTATTTTCCATCTTATTAAAGCTCAGCATTAATTTAAAGTGAGCCCTGCAGACCTAGGGAGTAGAACAGAAGCTGAACTGGTTTGTGGTGGGGTAGCACAACTTACGTGGCACTTTGGGCTGAGGTGAATGAAGAAGCACAACTTCAGGGGCTCCACGTCCTGTGTGGTCACTGCACAGCCAGATTTGCCTCTTCTGAGGGGTGTACAAAGACATGGATAAAATATTCAGTTTTAGATTGTTCATGTCTTACAAATGAGGACTTCAGAGGTCTGAGGGATCCATAGTAGGGCCTGTGCCTCCCTCTTCAGCCTTGGCTCACTACCACTGGACAGGATAAGGAATTCTGAGTCCTGAGCTTGAAAAGGAGGGTGAATTCACACACGTGTGTGCAACTTCTGAACTGAGCAGAGACAATATTGCTTAATCCACTGTGCTCTCATTTTATGATGCTGTTGTTCTTTTTCCTCCTCTTGCTAAGCATGGGTATCTTTCTGCAAATGGTTTCACTGGGGAATAAATGTTCTTCAGCAGCTCTTCAGGATAGGCTGGGTTTATTTCTTAATTTGTTTTAATGAGAGCTGAATAGTTTGCTGGTAGCTACATCTGATTTAGAAAACTGCAGCAAAACACTGCTGCTGCATATAATTCTTCCTGTGTGAAACTGTGTTTTAAATCTGAATAATTTAGCTTATTTCATGTCTGTCTATGCCTACTTTTTCTTTAAATGCTGGATGATTCTATATTTAATTTCTGATCTTTCTACTAGCAGATTTTTTAATTTAATAATACAATAATATGCTTTAGAACTGCCTGTAATTACTTGGAAGATATGACTTCTCTTTGTGTAAGTTATATGTCTGTAATTAAAAGAAGATCTGGCACATATATCTCCAGTTAATAATACTCACGATAATAGAAAACTTGTGTCAATTTTAATAGAAACAACTTTTTAATTTGCTTTTATTGAATCCTGTGTAAATCGACACAAAACTATTTCCCTCCCATTGCACAGTATGTCTTAAGGAGGAAATTTGATAAAAAAGACAGTTTTAAGTTCTGCATAGTCCTACTTTAAACACCTTTGCAGAATGTCCCAGGAGTTGTGCCCAGCCATTGGGTTTCTCTGCAGAAAGATAATGCTGCATCTGAAATCAGAAGCTGTTTGAGTGGTTTTGCTCAAGTCAAAACTTGTAATGCTGAAGAATCACTTGTTGCTTAACCTTGTAGACACCAGAGCTGCACACACAGCTCAAATTTTGACCTTCAACCTTTTGCACAGAGGTGGAATTTTAGATGTTTGTTATCAGTGTGTCACTCTCCACAGCCTGAGCGATGAGCCAGAGGCCTGAGAGTAAGGCCAGAGCTGGTGGATTTAAATCCCCTGTGGCAGAGAACAGAGCTGAGATAAGGATAGAGTTCTGAGTCCAGTGTGACAGCAGAAACTGCAGGAGGCAAAGGAGGTTGTAGAGGCTTTTCTACTGCATCACTCGTTTTCCTGACAAATACCATAAAATCACAGAATGACCTGGCTTGGAATGGACTGTATAAATTGACTTCCACCCCAGCCATGGCAGGGACACCTCCCACTGTCTCAGGCTGCCCCAAGCCCCAGTGTCCAAGCTGCCCTTGGGCACTGCCAGGGATCCAGGGGCAGCCACAGCTGCTCTGGGCACCCTGTGCCAGCCCTGCCCACCCTGCCAGGGAACAATTCCTGCCCCAGATCCCATCCAGCCCTGCCCTCTGGCACTGGCAGCCATGCCCTGGCTCCTGGCCCTCCAGCCCTTGGCCATTGTCTCTCTCCATCTTTCCTGCAGCTCCTTCAGGCCCTGCAAGGCCACCCTGAGCTCAGGCCAGAGCTTCTCCTGTGCAGGTGAACACTCCCAGCTGTGGCAGCCTTTCCTCCCAGCAGAGCTGCTCCATCCCTCTGCTCCTGCTGGAGCCTGCTCTGGGCTCTCTCAGCAGCTCCGGCTCCTCGCCGTGCCCAGGGCTGGGGCAGCTCTGCAGGCGGCTGTCCCCCGGCCCAGAGGGGCACAGTGCGGTCCCCGCTGCCCCCGCCGGGCTCAGCCCGGGGCAGTCCGGGCTCCCGGGGCCGGGCCGGGCCCGGCTGTGCCCGCGGCTCCCCGGGGCTGTCCCGGGGCCGGGATGGAGCCGCCTGAGCCGGGAGCGGCCCCAGCCCTCGGCCCCTCACACCTCAGCGATCCCGGGACACGGCTCCAGCTCTCCGCGTCCCGCCGGAGTGTCCTGTCCCCTGAGTCTGTGTCACCTGCCAACCTGCCCAGGGTGCTCTTGATCCCCTCATCTTTTCCTGCCTTCCGGCCTGTAGGACCATGTGGGGAGAATATTTCGATGAAAATCCTTTTTGTAGGCTTTTTCACTCTCAGATAGTGAGGAGTTCCCCACGGTAATGTCTCCAAGTGAACTCCAGTTCGTTTGGCCGTAGTTGCCCTTTCCACACTTGGCAAGTGGAATGACTGCACCTTGGAGAAGTCCAACATTGCACTTCTTATTCTGCTGCCTCAGTCTAATCCCCAGCTGGTTGTTAACATTCTACGTGAATATTTATATCTCTGTGCCTCTGTTTCATAGCAGAGAAGGAACTGGTGGTCTCTAATTTGAAAATGTAATTATTCTTCAAGCGGTGCTCTTGTAGAGACACCCCTTAAAATGAATTTCACAATTTATCAAGTCTTACTTGCTTCGACAGTTGCACCCCAAGTCCTGAATGAATTAATTCAATGTGGTATTAAAAGATAAGAGCAGAGGATATTCGAGGGGGCAAGACATATTTTAAACTGGGTTTAGTGATCTCATCTCACTTTTTCTCTACTCTCCTGCCTTCTATCAGAGACCACATCTTAAACTGTAATATTTTAAATCTCCTTGAAACTCTTCCCGAAAAAAAATCTGCTGCAAAACTATGTATTTTTCTTCATCTTAAATCTTGACTAAGTCTTTATCTAAGATTTTGGACAGATAATTTTCCACAGTCCTCACTGAATAAATCAAAGCATCTGTTTCTTTAGCATTTGATTTTCTTTCTGTTGCAGTCAGGGATGGACCAACCAAGAGAGAATAGAAGAGCATTGATCTCTTTTCTTCCACTTGGCTGAGTAAGATCTCTGGTGATGTTTGTTTCTAGGACATAATTCAAAAGTTCAAGAAAATCAAAAGTTTTCCCATTTGCTTCAGAAAGCTTTGAATATGGCTTATAGAGGGTAATTACACATTTATTTTTGTGCATGTGTATAAATATTAAAGCCAGGAAAATATCTGTATAGAACCACCTTGCTTAATTAAAAATTGGCTTATACAGATATTGATTCTTTAGCTCAGCAAAAGCAAAAACAAGGCAAAGAGTGAAATGATGACATGTCTTGGAGGGGGAAATATTCAAGCAAAGCATGTTTTATCAAGCAAGTAAAAAGTAATATGGAATAAGAAAGAGGGCCTGATGTTCTTTTAATGAACTAGAATGCTGACTCAGGTTGTACAGAATCCTAATTATTTTTTAGAGGAGGAGGGAGATCAGCTTAGTACTAAAAAGTGTGATCATATGTAGTTCTGCTCTACCTTTAAGAAAGTAAGACAAGATAAATTTTAGTCATTTTACTTAAAATTAAATTCTGTTGAAACTTAGTGTCTTACCTTTATTAGTGCAATATTTTAAGTTAGAGCAACTCTCTGAATGACTTTGTGAGGCAGAATAAGCAGAAATCAATTCACTGAATTAATAGTTGTGTATAAGAGTGGTTCTTGATTTCTTCTCAGAACTGTTCTCCTTTAACAATGTCTTTTTTCCCCTGGAGTGAATAGGGAAGGAGTTGCTTTAATGCAGCTGCATCAAATATATTTTAACATTTTCCTAAATCTGTCAGATACTCATCCTGCTCCTTCCATACCCTGACAGTGCCCAACTCCATGGCAATCAATGAACTAGGTAAGGTTATAGAAAGGTTTTATGATGGAGGCTGTTGGATCCTCAGGAAATTCTGTCTGCCTCTACGTGCCAGGGCTTGAGAGGGAAGAGGAGGCACAGTCTGAGCTGGAGAGCTTAAAATTACTTATGCATTTTAAATCCTACAGGAGTGAGGAAAAGGTCTAGAAGCTTAAAAGGTAATGTAGGTCAAGCTTAGGCATCTTGTTCCAAAATCAGGCTGCAGTGCTTCCATGATCAGCCTCTCCATGGATGAGATCTTGGAGTTCTCAAGATTGGTCTCATTTGGATTTTGTCCAATTTCTTAAATTCTTACTATTGTTTTTTATCCTCTAAAAGTAATAGCTAAGGATGGTAAAATTGATTACCATTGGGGAAATTCACAGATGCTTCATTAAATGGATTCTCTTTTACATACAAACAATGCATCTGAATCTCCATATCTTCAGAGATTTTCTTCTGTTTCAGTTTTATCTCCTTGTGAGGAAAAGATGGAGTTTCATTGCCTGAATCTTCTACATAAAAATGTTACTGGAAAAGCAGCATATACTCATACTGGCTATTCCCCTACATGGTTGTGTATTGCTTTTTATGACCAAAACTGTTGGAAACCATGATTTAAAATGCTTGCATGAGACAAAACCCAAAAATATCCTCGAAACAAACCAAAAAAACTCAGAACGTTTGATAGATGTGTTTATTAGCCAAAGAGTAGGCATCGTTGCTGAATGCCAAGCAAATTATTCTTGGTCACTGTCCTTACAAAAATATAACCAGGTGACAAAGATGATCAGGAACAAATATATTTTGCCTTTTTTCACAAATTGTTTAGTATTTAATTCTATTTGATTATGTGAAAACCCCCCTTTTATTAGCTGAACTTTCCAGAAAGAAAGCCAAACCCAACAATGCTGTTTGGATAACTTGTTCTACGTAGCAGGAATTCTTTGTGCGTATATTTAATTATATCTCAAGAGATGTCATTAACTAGGTGATGATTTCAAGGGGAAGTACATAGCCATCCTCACGAGGGGGAATTATATCAGTTTGTTTTTCTTACAGCAGTAAGAAACACCAAAATATGTTAAATTAAGCTCTAAAAGCAGTTCTTTGTGGTGTGCTTTACCCTGCTATTGCTCTTAAGCTCTGGCACGTCTGAGAGCCCAAACGCTGACTCAAATGCTCATTTGGGAACGTTGTCCTCATGAAGGTAACATGGATGTGATCAGCAGTTCAGCTGGACTCCCTAGTTTGTTGCTCAGATAAAGAAAAGGACAAATCAGTGTGTGTTTGAGGGGGACCCTTTTATAAAATGCCTAGTGTGTATCCCATTGCAGCCAAGGCCAATGTTGCTGCTACAAAGCGGACTTGAACCGAACTTAGTTTGAAGGTAAGGATTAAACAAAACAATTTACTGTAAACCCAGGACTTTTGGTAAAATGCTGTTTCTGTTGGGTGAACAGGAGAAAAGCAAAGCTCTTGGAGCTCCCTTTTTTGTTTGGTCTTTGTCAGAATATTATTTAATCAATATCTGTTAAATGGTCATTAAATAGCCATCAGGTTTTGCGCATAGTCAGCTGCTCAGGTGTTCTACTCAGTCTCTGTCCCTACTGACTCTCTTCTTGATCTTCTCATCACACAAGTGTGGAACACAATGCTTTAGAATGTTTATTGTGTCTTCCTCTAAAGGAGTTCTGTGCAGTAATTTATAGTCATTAGAATTACCCATAAAGGGTAAAAACCCCCAAAGTTCCTGAAGTCACACTCACATTAATTTGTTTGTGGCTCTGAGGAGGAGTTAACAGCCAAAGACTCAAGAAGATACTCCTGCTTTGAAGGACAAGAATAAAAGCAGTCAGTATAGACGTTTTCTCCTAAAAGAAAAAAAAAATAAATAAAAGGGCTGGGGAGTAAATAAGAGAGTGCAGGGGGGTCTGGAGAGAGGACAGTGAGGTTGTGATGGAGGGTCACACTTGTGGCTGCTGTTAGGAGCACAAAAGGATGAGGCAGGCCGCAGGAGGTCAAGCAGGAAAGCTTCTACTTTATTTTTCTGACTCCATATATATACAATTTTACAAACAGGCCAAGATTGGCTACACAGGTATCCACCTCTTTGACCTCGTTGGTGAACATCACCATCAATCATCTTTCTCCTCCCAGAGGAGACGTATGTCAACAAAAGATAATTTTCTAAAAACGTACATAGTTTACTTGAAGCTGCGTGAGAACAAAATGCAAACAGTGAAAGGCAGGAAAACTTGAGGTAACATGAGGTCGCTGAAAATTTGGGATGTGCTTGTGGGCAGAGTGGTCAGACTCAGACCTGGAGAGAGGCAAAACAATTCTATGAAAGCTAATGACAATATTGACAGTTACCAAATGCATTCCAGCATAAGACTTGATGTCAATACAGCTGAAATGACCAGCTGGTGCATTTATAATCCCTGAACCTTTTGGGTTTATCCTCTTCCAAACTCTAGTGATTTCCCTTCTCGGAATTATTTTTTCTTTGCAGTCTATCTCACTCTAGGGTTCTCTATTCAAAGCATAAAATGAAAGAGTGGAAAAAAGGAAACGGAACCATTTCACAAGAAATTTATTGCAGATAGCAATTTAGTAGACTCATTATCCCAGTGTGAGGAAAATATAGTAGAATCCTAAGAAAACCCACACAATAGAAATGCAGTGAATATACCCAGGGATTGAATAGACAATTTCATAATTTCTCAGTTCAGGTTAATAAAGATCGTAATTCATTTTGCTCTAACAGAATGTATTAAGTAAATGTTAAGTGCTAATTAGTATCCTGCTATTGAAAAAGCAAGAAATATATCACAAGAGATAAATTCAAACTGGTAGAAATTGTTAAGTTTCTGGGTAATTGGGAATGGTATAATGAAGGCCTTGGCAGAAGCCTCAATAGCAAAAAGGTAAAAATGCTTGCAAGAATTTTCCAAGCAAGTCTAGTTACAAAAATAAAATATATCCAATGTTGAGGGAAAGATGGAGAAAGGATGGGTTTACATTTTCAATATATATTTTAAGACTGCAGCAAACAAACATGAAAGGCAGTTTCAGGATTGCCAGTGCTCTTAACACAGCTTTCTTCACTGCACCAGTTTAATGTATGCTCTTTCCTGATGGGTCCCTCCCTATATCCCCACTAAACGCTTGTTTTGAAATGCAAAGACACTCTTGTAAGTGGAGTCAACACAGCTGGTCAAAACCAGTGAAAAGTGAGTCATTTTGTCAGACATACTCTGAGGCTACAAAAATCAATAACACTTCAGACAGTGCATTTAGGTATATGCTCATCTCTGTGGTATATCTCAGCTTGTGGCTCAGTGGGAGGTATTTCAGCCATGGATGTGCAGGTCATGCAGTTAACTCTGGTGTCCTGAAGTGAATTGTGTTTGTCAGGCAGTTTGACAGCATAACCTGTGCTTTCCCAAATCTGTGCTCTTCCCCCACTGCAGAAAAGGTAATTCTAATTTAGCAGGTGAAGTGAACAATAGTGCATCAATTCATTCTTAAAGGAAACATTTCATAGAATCATAGAATGGTTTGGTTTGAAAGGAATCTTAAAATAAGCTCATTCCATTGGCAGGGACACCTCCCACTGTCCCAGGCTGCCCCAAGCCCCAATGTCCAAGCTGCCCTTGGGCACTGCCAGGGATCCAGGGGCAGCCACAGCTGCTCTGGGCACCCTGTGCCAGGGCCTGCCCACCCTGCCAGGGAACAATTCCTGCCCCAGATCCCATCCAGCCCTGCCCTCTGGCACTGGCAGCCATGCCCTGGCTCCTGGCCCTCCAGCCCTTGGCCATTGTCTCTCTCCATCTTTCCTGCAGCTCCTTCAGGCCCTGCAAGGCCACCCTGAGCTCAGGCCAGAGCTTCTCCTGTGCAGGTGAACACTCCCAGCTGTGGCAGCCTTTCCTCCCAGCAGAGCTGCTCCATCCCTCTGATCACCATTTCATGTTGCTATCCATGCTATTGCAATTATGAGCTGATATGTGCTTTTAAATTTACCTTTTACTTTGGGAATTTCTATTTGGCAAAGTAAAATATCTTCATTTCTAGCCCCCAGCTCCTCCACCACTGTTCCATGTTCATGTAATCACTGCCCTAAACCCCTTCCTGTCACTTATTCTGACATATAGCCCAAAACCTTAGGCATTTTCAGCTTCCTGAGGGGTACCACCTGCAAATCTAATTTCAGGCTTCTGGTGAACAAGGGATTGCCCCTATTCCTTCAAGGATTTCCCTTGAAGGATTTCACCTGCTCAACAGTCTACATCCATACCATTGTTTGCTTAAACTCTGGGTTTGACTGACCTTTCTCAGCCTGTGGATGGTCTGGAGAGTGTTAGTGACACGGCAGTCTGACATCTCATAAAACTGACAAAGTAGGCAAAAAGTGGATGCTCTTCCTCAGCTCATTATAAAAAAACCAAAGGAATAGATGACCTTAATCTTTCCTCTGTCTAGAAGAAAAATGTGTTCTTATAATTAGTTATGTAAACTACTTGCCAGAGTGACTTTGTACCATCCAGAGACCTTGTAAACCTTTCCTAAACTGAGCTATTGAAACACACTTTTAGACAGACTTCTTGTAATGGATTTGTATTTGTGCTGCTGATGCATTCAAGGGATGTTATTGAGTCCTTCTGTGCCTCTTTACCCATTCATTCAAAGGGTGCCATAGAAAGGGTTTTCCAGGGCTAATGCTGTATTTTCTGTGAATATATTTTCATCAACTCATTAAAATTACTTTTTATGTGACTGCTCCTCTTTGAGGATGATATTTTTGAAAAGTCTTCTGCTTGAGAACAGCAGGGAGAAAAATAAAGACCATTTAACAGTGCACCAGATTTGTGATTTTTCTATACAATAAAGCACTACAGAAACGAGAAAAACTTGTACCAAACCAGGTGCTTCAGTATGTGAGATGTGGTTCTGTATGTGACACAAATGTGGGGAAACTTACTGTTGTTGCTGTGCTGCTGCGGAATTAAGGATCTAATTTTAAATGAGCTTCCATGTAATGATGACTTCAACAGTAATTTACTAACTTTAATTAAAATACTTTCCAGCTAATCTTTGGACATTATCCCTTTAATTATAAAAGGCATCTGTTATATTAATAGCCTTGGAGACTGCCTTATTTGCTTTAAAATGTAGGTGCATGTACAATTAAACTTTTGCCATGTTTCACTGTGTTCTGGGCAGGATCAGTGACCATTATGCATTACAAGGTTTACAGAGCTGTGATAATGAAGCAAATTTGTGCTGAAAACCTGTACTTCAAGGGAGTATTAAAGCTCATTAATTTCATTAGCTGAATGTATCTTTTTCAACATAATTTTAAAGAAATCTTGCAACCCATGTGAGAATACTCTGGCACTGCAGAATAGACCAATTTGTTTAATAGCTGTGACTTCATGGCAAATAAACATTTTCACATGATTAGTCTAACAGTGTGCTAAGACAGGATTTTCTCTCAAAGTTTGGCATTTTCTCTTTTTGCATATTTCTTAACTGCATTCAGCAGTGACTTGTTATATTCCACGTCATTAGGAACCAGTAGAATCTCAAGAAATGAAATTGCTTGGTACAGAAAAAATGAAGTTCAGAGTTGCACAGAGCAGGCTGGAGCAAAGCCGTAATCTAGGATGGGAGGACAGACAAATCAAACTGATGTCTGAGGAGCCTGGGGTTGGCTGCTTTCAGCTCAGTTCTTGTGCTACTCTTGCAACTCTTTCAAGCCTCAGTTGCTGCATTTACCACAGATATGGGTTGGAGAACTCCAGTCTTGTGGAATTGCTGTTCTAGTTGAACATCTTTCTTCTGAGCACTTGTGTTTCCTGAAGTAAGAAAAGACCTCAGCTCTTTACGTGTTTGGATTTTTGGTTTTTTTTTTCAGTAGCTGGGAAGGATACACAGCATGGAGAAAGGAAAGCAAAGCTGTTCCTTTTGCAGAGAGAGTTGGTTGAAGTGAGCTTGAAGATGCACAGTCATAGGAAAGGGGACATTGGGCTGTCAGAGGAATTTGTGATCAAGTTGGGGAACTTCAGGAGTAAAGTGGACTGAGCAAGGATGGCCTTGAGTGTCTCTGCCTCAGTTTCAGTGTGAGGTGATGCAAACAGGACCCAGAGTCCTTGGAGGGAGAAGGATCCTGCCCTCCACTGTTGGGATGGGCAGAGCACAGGTCACTCATACCTCTTTGGGTCAGCTCTAAGTACCTTCCTGAGCATTGTTTTTGGAGGCCACCTACTAGGCACTCACTCAAAAGATAAATTTCCCTTTTTCTAATGAACCCATTTCCACACCCGTACAATGAAAATCCTAGAATGCCAGGTTAGAATGGACTTCAAAGATCATCTGGTCCAATCCTTCCTGGCAGAAGCAAAATTTGGTTTGGGTTTTTGAGGGTGCCGTCTTCTGTGCTATGGGGGAGGCTCTGTCCAACTGCCAAATTGGGGGACATCAGAGCTGACTCCTCTTGAAGGCTGCCTCCAGATTTAGGTGGGTGTCTGTTGAGCTTTGGTGTATCTTCCCAACAGTTTTGTGTCAACAGTGGAAGATGGTTCTCTAAAGCATGGGGTTGTGGCATCTGCTCTGGAAGGAGGAGCAGCCCAGGCTCCAACATAGGGTTCAGTGTCCCACTGAAGGTGGTGTTATTGTCAGGAAGATAATAAAGATATCAGATTTTAACCTGAGTCAGTCTCCCAGAGATTGTACAGCCTCAGTCACTTAAGCAGTTCTGTTGCATTGCTGTTATTCCAAGAAATACTTGTTTTACTAAAATAACATTCTATTGGTGATATTAAGTGCTGCAATTAAGGACTGAAAGTGTCTAAATAGCCTTTCTTTGACAATGCACTATTACATAAATATTTTCCCTTCTTTTTCTCTTTAATGCAAGTGAGATCTAAATATTTTGTGCTCTAAATTTAAAAAAAATCCATTACCCAGCTGTGTAGCTAAAAGTACTTATTAGAAATTATTGCCTTCCTATCTTCCATATCTTAATTGTTTATTTACATGAAGAGCTAAAAACAAAGAAACTCCACCTGTTAAAGTCATAACAGGTAAGTCTGAAAGAGATGAATCTTGCGGTGATAACATAATCCAAATAAGCACTGCTTTGCTGTGAGCTGAAGAACTCTATCCACTCAGTTACTAAAAATGTACTCCCCACAAATAAACACAACTCTTTACTTTTAGAGAAGTCCCATAATTGTTTCTGTATTTAAGGAAGTAATTTAAATAACGACTTGATCATTGCAACGATCATAATTCATCCTAAGATTGGTTTAGCTAATATTAACTCTAAGCCTCCTTCAGTAGCTGTTGTTCATTTGGAGTAAGACCCTGCTGTACTGTCTGAACTCTGGTTTAGTTTGACAGATCATTCTCCTTGCTGGCTCTGAGGTTTGGTCCTGTGGATTGCCAGAGATGTCCCTTTCTCTTTTGCATAGTCAGTATTCTTTTTCAATAGGCAGAAGACACAATAAAGAATTCGGGAGAGCCTAAAAGTTTAAACTGTTTCTAAAACAATATAAAATTTTGGTTTTCAATTATGAAAAATAAGTTTAAATGTGATCCCATATTTAATCTTATCAAATAATGGTAGCACATTTTCTGATAAAAATTATAGAACTGTTATTACTTTTATCTCAAGAGGACAACTGAAGGAGTTAAGATAGGGAAACTGGGAGACAGCCCATATTTTTTTCCTTAGTGTCAATTATTTCCAAGCTCTCTGCATTCATTCCACACTCAGCAGAGCACCAGTTACAGAAACAGAAACATCTTAACACACGGTGTAAGGGGCAGCCCAAACTGACATGAGTGAAGAAAGTCTTCATCCAGAGCTACACCCTGAAGACTATTCTGAAATTCTGCTTCTTTCCTTAGTCGGTATCCTGTGACCCCAAGCGTTTTGTGTAAATCTTGTACCTTGGCTTAGAAGGGTTTGCATTCCAACACCTTTCCCCTGAACCGCATTGTTTATCCGTTTTTGTTGGAATGTGGGTGTGGTTGGGTTTTTTGTTTCCCTTCTTTCCAGATTTGTCTGCTGTAAACTACAACACAGCATTTCCCCTGATTTACACAGCCAGGAGAAACCCTCAACCAGAAAGCAATTGTTGTTAATTAGCATCACACTGCCTTAAAGAAGAGTTGTTGAGTCTTTTAATTTTGCATAGTTGATTTTATTTTAATGTCCCTGCAGACTGCTTTCTCCATGAAGTCTAATGATGTTAATGATAGTAAAGTCATTTGCAATTACTGTGATACAACTTTGGTTAAGACAAGCTAAAAGGAGAACTGAGCTAGAAACTGGTGATCCTCTCCTTATTCCATGGTTGCTTTTATTAACTAATTTAGTTGCAGGGTATTTATGAATGACTTGGGGTAGTAAGTTTGGATGTCTACCTAAAATTAATCAGTCACCTGGATTTTCTGACACAGACAATATTTCACAGTGGTAAAACCATGGGCCAGGCTCTCTGTCTCACTTAACTTGATTTGACCTCACTGGAGTCTATTAGTTCTGCTGCTTCAAAGTGACTTCAAGTCCTATTATCTTCCATGGAAATATTCATCCATGTCCTGATCTGTTTTTGAATAGAAACCCACTTGGCAGAAGGGAGATCATGCGCCACCCTCTCCTTCGTGTTTTCTTTCTTTTTTGTTTTTGAAGATCATAACACTGCTTCTATTGCAGTGTTCTAAAATTTTTGTTATGAATAGTCTATACTTTGAGGGGGGTAAAGGTGAAAATAGAAGGCAGCATATGTTAAATTTGCATTTTTTTAATGTTCAAGCTTTTTCTGGGTACAAAATGAAATGACAGGGTTTCAGCACACTGTGGATATTTGTAGAAGTAATGTTGTCTACACTTACTGTGATAGAAAACCAGAGAAAAATACATGTTGAAGACAAAAATAGAAGTTTTTTCCGATGTAACTGAGGGGTCTTCTTAATCTCCTTACCCATGATTATACAATTTCTGCTACAGTGCTGATATTAAACTTGGAGTTGTGTGGTATCTCGCTAACTTCTAATTGCTCTATCTCTAATGGAGTAATGGAGTGTTACTTATTAGGTCTTGCTCTTGATCTTTTCAAAATTATCTGTTTAAACCATCTCAAATGCAGCTCTTTTCAAGACTGAAATAGAAGAGGACAGATTTATCCTATTAATGCTTAGCTCTTGCACACTACCTCCAGTTGGTGACATGGCTGATTAAACATCATGCATTATCTAGTGGGAATGACTCCTCACTCTCTCTAAATGTCTTGTTCTCTCTGTCACCACCTCCAACTTGCTGATACTCAGCATTGTGAGGCTGCTTTTTTTTTTTTTTTTTTTTTTTTTTTTTTTTTTTTTTTTTTTTTTAAGCCATGGTCTAACCAGAGGTAACAGATGAAGCAGTGGTATTTGTGTAAAAGTTAAAGGGCTCACATCCTTAAGAATGAAGAAATACTGACTCTTTCTGATTATGACTCTGTTCTGTGATAATCTTGTCTTTAGGATTTCCAGAGGTTTTGGTTTTATAAAAATCAATCATTTAGTAAATCTTTTTAGATCAGACTTACCTTGATAGTCATTAATTGCTTCAAAAATCATCGAATCATGGAATCATAAAATGATTTGGGTTGGAAGGATCCTTAAAAACATCAAGTTTCATGCCCCTGGTGTAGGCAGGGACACCTTCCACTATCCCAGGCTGCTCCAAGCCCCATCTAACCTGGCTTGGACATTCCCAGGGATGAAGCAACCACTGAGCACTTCCTGTGAATTTGGTGTAATCTGGCCTGGAACAAGTTCATAAAAACGGCCCATTCATTCAACAGCTGTCTGAATTAATTATGGAATTTATATTTACTTTTTTTAGCCTGCATATATTTTCATTTTAAAATCTTTCTGGTTCTTGCAGCCTTGGCAATGTTCAAGGCACTGCCTCATGTCTTTAAAAACAAAAATGGGACATCGGCTTTTGACTTCCAGTGTTACAGAGTTTTCAACAAACTGCATTGATATCTTCCTATTTTAGAAATATTTTACTCCACGTAGTTTTTAATTACTTCAGGTTTTGATAAGCAATCCTGCACTGGCTTTTAATTAAAAAAAAAAATAGCAAAGCTGTTCTTTTGTGACTGGGGGCCACTTTGATAATCCACATCCATCAGATGGGATCAGCTGGACAGCACCGAACAATGTGCTGTGTTCTGCTGCAGGTATATGTGGGATGCAGACCTAAAGCAGAAGAAACAAACTCTGGATACTCAAGGAACAGGTCATGGGAAGCGAGAAGGGGGACACTGGACACTTAAAATTAGGTGGGCTTTTAGGAGAAATAAACCCAGCAGCTGAAGGCCCTTGATCAAAAACAAGCAGTGTGAAGAGATTTCTAGATTATCCCAAGGCAAATATCTCTAGAATACCCTGTGACAATCCTGGATTTTCCTTTAAGTTAGCTACCTGATCCAATCACTTTTTCCTTCCAAAGGGCCAGAAAGACATGTAAAATCATTTGCACTCAACTATACTGAGTTGTATAAATATTTGATGATATAAACTCCTGTGGGCACTGCAATAATTATACAAATTGTAATGCTAATCTGTGGTATCAATAATGCCTTTGGAGAAAATAGCATTATATACTTCAGTCCCAGAGAATAATAACAATATTAACGCAGCACTGACACTTGGCAGAACTGCCTCCCCAGCCTGTGTTCACTTGGCAATTGGAATTGCAAAGAAGCAGGGAAAGCTGACATTTCTGGCTGCAGTTCTGCTTCCAGAGTGGCAGAAAGAATTTGGCATTTAATGATATGCAAAGTGTTGTTCCTGTTTGATTGTAGTATACTATACATGCCTTGGAGCATGACTTAGAGTAATTTAACAACTGGAATAATAGGCATTTGGGAAGAAACTCATTTCATAGGAAGGCAGATCACAGACACTAAGCTTGTTCATAAAAATGTTGCCTTGTCATGCTTTGTGACGTTGCACCTCAAGCTAGCAAAAGGATGTGGGGGCAGCATCCCTCAGTGCAGACTGGATGATCCACTTGAGAAAACACCTTCATTACTGAATGTAAACATGGTCCCTTATCTTTACAGACTGACATCAGAGATCAGAAGGTTGAAATTTTTGTTAATTTTTCTCTGGCTGTCAGTTTGGACTCTTGCCCAAGTTTCCCTGTGGCTGCCCCATCCCTGGGAGTGTCTGATGCCAGACTGGGTGGGCTCTGAGTAACGTAGATGCCTTAAGCTGTAGCTTTCATGTTTTCCAGATTCTGTGCTGCCCAGGGGTGCAGTTCTGAGCTCACATTCAGTGTCGCTCAGCTCTTCAAGAGCAGGGAGACAAAACAAATCCTTTCCCCGATGGAGACCAAGGACAACTTTCAGGCCCAAAAGCACAAACAAGGGTGGGCTGGAGGGAGGAACAAGAAGGATGGGACCTCAACCTGAAGCTGTAATTGGACAATTAAACCCCAATATGCAAATGGACCAAAACCTATAAAAATATAAGACCTCATGACCGTTTGTCCATTTTGTGACCATTCCAAGTGTAGCCCTGATCAGACTCTTGTCCTGCCCAAGGTGTGTCCTAAAGGCCTTTCAATAAATATCTACTTTATTCTGTCTGTCTCAGGTCAGCCTTCCGAAGGCATGAACCTGTGATAGTGCAAGGTGTCCCTGCACATGGTAGGGGGTGGAACGGAGTGGGGTTTAAGGAGGTCCCTTCCAACCCAAACCCTTCTGTGAGATCCCAGGCTGGGTGAGGCTGGAGGGTCCCAGGGGCTGCTCTGGTGCCACCTCCCTGCTCCAGCAGGGCCATCCCCGAGCACAGGGCACAGCAGTGTGTGCCCAGGGCTCTGCAAGATCCCCAGGGAGGAGCCTGCACAGCCTCTGGGCACAGCCTGCTCAGGGCTGGGCACTGCCCAGGGCAGGAGTTGTGCCTCCTGTGCAGGGGCAGCTCCTGGGCTCAGCCCTGCCCGTGCCTCTGGGGCCATCGCTGGGCCTGGGGCTGCTCTGCCCTCCCTGCAGGATGGACACTGTCAGGGGGATCCCAGCCAGACTTGGTGTCTAACTGGCACAGCAGTCCCTGACCATTCCTCCTGGGTTATGGGGGCTGCAACAAGATGAGTTTTAAGGTCCCTTCCAGCCCAGGGTGTTCTGTGATTCTGTGGGGGCTCCAATGAGTCACCAACTTCCAGCTCTGGGATCTGGGCATCCTGACCTTTGTTATTAAACAGTGAGGCAAAAAAGGCATGAAGCAGCTCATCCTTTCCCTCATCCCATGACACTGTCCTGCCTCTGCATCCAGCCTCTCTCCTGAGCCTTCCTTTTGCTGCCAGTGCATTTATACAAACCTTTGTTCATTTTCTTTACTGCAGTGGCCAAATTAAGTTCCAGTTTGGCTTTGGTCCTTTCAGTTTTCTCCCTCCATAACCTCTCAACATTCTTTTAATCCCTCCAAGATATTTGTTCCTCCTCCAAAGATGATAGACCGTCTTTTTCTTCCCTGAGTTCCAGCCTGAGTTCTCTATTTAAGGAGTTTCCAGGCCTGCAATTACATGCAGTCTTTTTCCTTGACAAAATATATACTATGGAGCTCTAAATGATTATGTAAAATACCTTTCTGTGAGATGCTTATGGATCCTCACTTAATGAATAGGATAAAATAGGGGGGAAATAATTTGGAAAAATCAATATAACCAGCCTTCAATCATTGGACTTCATAATGTCTTGATATGAATATCTTGCTTTAAAAAACCCCACGTATTTCCTAAATCAAGTAAGAAATCAAGACTGAAAGTGGTATATTCTTGCAATTTCTATGTTACTATGAAGACTTCAGGGTGTCTGACAATGTAATAGAAAAAATGCAGTAGGAGATGGGTGTTATATCCTATCCAGAATTTTGTTACTGTTGCCATTTTTGGGGAATATTAATTCAGTTCTATGTGACACCTCTCCCAAAACATTAGAATTCAAAGATATAATGAAATTCAGAGTAGAACATGCCAATGCTCACTTAGGCCTGTTTATCATATTCCTGTCAGTTGAATAAAAAGGTCACTTAGGAAATGTTTAAGGTAAAATTATAGATTAGTTTTCTATGTGTTCATGCTAAAAGTTGGGTTCAATTTCAGCTGTGGTGGCCTATAAATTTGGTATTTTAGAGGCTTTCCCCCCTCCTTTAGTTCTTAAAGTCCATTGTGCATCATCAAGTGATCCTTTTCTCAGCATTTTTAGCAACTAATCTCTGATCAAAGGAATATAAAAACCTAAACATTAAAAGTGCTTCTTAAAGGTTTACAAATCTCTACATTCTTCTATATCACAGGATGTGGCGGCTGGTTTGGAGGATGCTGCAAATTATTATGGAGGAGGAAGCCTTCAATCACTTAAGAGTAAGAGCTCTACTGGTAATTTTTATTATTCTATATTGTATTAGATTTTGCATTTTTTCATCAGAGCCATTTGGAAGGCAGATGGCAATAAAGACATTGAGTATAATTATAGTAAATCAGACCCCCCAAAAGAAAAAAGATGTTAAAAATTCTAGTATGCCTTTCAGTTTCTGAAAAAGAAAAGCAGCAGAAATGACTGAAACAATAACAACTGGAACAGAGAAGTCAGATAAACATCAGTGCTGAATGCTGGGCATCTCCCTGGTCCTGGTAGTAACTGAACATGTCCATGAAGCAAAATTTTACAGGATTTATTGTTTTAACTTCACACATGGATCTTTTATATTCATTAGTGTTCCTCTCTTCAGGAATTTTACCACAGTAAGAAAATCTGAACATCCCCAAATAATGGACCATTTATCCAAGCTGTAGGTGTGAGGGAGCATGGCAGCAATGTAGGAATGTGTGTTTCTATGTGTGGCTTGATGGAGAAAGCACTGGGATCCTCAGGAGTGGTGGTGTCCTACCAAAGAGGAAGTCAAGTGTCAGGACAAAGCCTGGCTAAATCACAGAATCATGGAATCCTGGAATGGTTTGGTTGGAAGGGACCTCAAAGCCCATCCAGCCCCACCCCAGCCATGGCAGGGACACCTCCCACTGTCCCAGGTGCCCCAAGCCCCAATGTCCAAGCTGCCCTTGGGCACTGCCAGGGATCCAGGGGCAGCCACAACTGCTCTGGGCACCCTGTGCCAGGGCCTGCCCACCCTGCCAGGGAACAATTCCTGCCCCAGATCCCATCCAGCCCTGCCCTCTGGCACTGGGAGCTCTTGTCCTGATATTCCATCCCTTGCAAATAGCCTCTGTCCATCTTTTCCTGTAGCTCCTTCAGGTAAATCCTAGGGTTAGTTGTTTGTTTTATGTGTGCTACCTTCACTGTTAGTATCTCCAGCAGATCTCAAAGGAGTTTTCAGTCAGCTCTGCTTTCTGAGGTTTTCCAGTGAAAATCCCCTAAAATCCTATGTTTGCTGCCAATCTTGTTGTATTTGTGATGATTTCTCATGTACTTTGCCATGACACTGCATCTCTAAAAGCATATCTAATCAAAAAGCTACCATGCATGGAAGAGAAAGAGCACCTATTTCACAAGCCAGGTGAGATCTCAAGGTCTATAAGACTCTCTATCTCCTCTCTCTTTTGACAAAGTACAGGTGTGGTCTCTGCATTGATTTCTTTGATTCTTCTGCTCTTTTCAACCCTCTCCTTGCTTGCTTCCCACTGGACACAATCCAGCATGTCCTCTGCTCCTGTTATTAACCAGTGCTGGTCCTTTCAGATTGTCACAAAGTCATAGAATATCCTGAGTAGAAAAGGACCCACAAGGATCATTGAGTACAACTCCTGGCCCTGCACAGGACACCTCATTATTCTTCCTTTCTCACCCAATCTACAGGATTTCCACCTTTTCCCCCCTTCCTACTAGAGACTCATCCTAGTGTTGTGGTTACTGGATTTTTAATTTACTCTGTATTTGCAAATTTTAACTTCTGGATGCCTCTTTTTTTTTCCTCTCTCCTTGCTCTCCTGCCATAGTGACACAAGCATAGGGAAGAGTGAGCTGCACCCCTGGGGGTTTGCAGACCTCTGGTGTTTCCTGTATGTAGGTGATGGGACAGCTGTTCCAAGTTCTCTCCACTTTCAGTGACATTTCATTCAGGAGAAACATGGTTTAAACCAAATTGTGACAGGCCATCACTCCACACCCATGGAAGAATAAAGAATAAAAGAGACAGTAACGATGCCTGGGGAGAGGATCTGCTGCCAAACCCTTCTGAGGAGGCTCTGTGGCCACCTGCCATCAGCTGCTGTGAAGCACAGGGGTCCCAACACTTTGTTTCTGAACACAGAGAACGTGGGGTGGCCCAGATGTACCAGACACAGATTTTTAGGAGGTCTGTGGTTTCCCCATAATTATCCAAGGTCATTGCATGGAGTTTTGCATAAAGTAACTACACAGCTTTTCCCTTCCTGTTGCTACTGTCCTGGAAAGTGATGTTAAACTCCTCATTGATCTGTGTGGGAGCTCAGCTGGACCAGCTCCAAAATGCTTTTGAAAGTCCTACTGGTTCTCCCCACACTTTGATTTATCCAGTCTATTCTAAAGGGCAATTTCAATCCCTAATGGAAGCCATCGGTATTTTTAAATGAGACACCTTTTAAAATGTGGAAATAGCTTGGAGAATAATTCCTGATAAAGTAAATGTTGAGTGTTAGCTTTTTGTTGTTGCTGTGCAGAAAAATACAGTTTTGCTTGGGGTCGATAAGAGATTGAAAAGTGTGGGTAATAATAAAAGCTGAAGTGGGAGTTACTTTAATAATGGGATGTCATGTGTAAGCCTATAAAATAAACAGTAATTATCACATTTGAGAAACGACTCTGTTAGAATTCACATTGCTCTTGACAGCTTCATCTGTACATCAAGCCTTTCTGGAATATGCACTTTCTTGTTCCTAATGAGCAAACAAATGAAACAGGAATTCTTACCCTGATAGAAGGTGTTGATTTCAACAAAACCTAAACAAAAAAACTAGATAAAAGAGAGCCAGAGCAGCAGACTGCTGGATTAGTTCTTGCTAACACATTTTGCTTTTACAGAGCAAGATAAAAAACAGAGCTGTAGTTTTATTATTTATGGTTTTCCTCCATCGTTTATATGGAACATGTTGAAGGAAGTGGGCTTTATGTATTGCAGCAGAAAATCAGTTTAAAGAGCAGTAGTGGAATTAGAATAAATTTTGTAGCTTTTGCAAAGACACGGTGACATCTCATGATTGTGACTCAGAAACTTGGGTACCTCAGATTTGGAGGAAATACGGGGCATTTGTTATGTTTTTATTCTTTTTTTCTCTATATCCCCACGCACTCAACATTTAATGTAAATGCCAGCAATGCTTGTCCTTTGAGGAATGTTTGGGGATATTTTTGTAATTTAATATAATGTTAAACTACAGATTTTTTTTCCAAATACAAATATATCCAAGAAAATAACCTAAATCTGCTTGCTGTAACTATTTTATAACTTTTATTTCATAATTTTTACTTTTTGATCAGCATTTCCAATGGAATTTAGTTGAGTTTTGTGTTATTGAGAGAGGTTGAAAATGTGACACTAATTCCAGTAATGCAAAAAGCTCTTTGTCTTATCAAAATGAGCTCCATCAATACCTAATTTATAAGAACAGAGTGTATTTACTTTGGCAGTCAATAACATATACTTGGTTATAAGAAAATTAACTTCAATAGATATTAAAAGATATTTCAAAATACCTAACATCTACACATTATTTCTGAATTAGAGTCAGAGTCTGAGTTGAAGAGTGTCAAGAAATAGGAAGAGTTAAATCAAGGAAAGTAAGGAGCACCAAATAAGTTGCTGGAATGACATTACACTGTCCTATGGAAAGAGTTTAGCTATGTTATTAATTTTATTCTTTTAGGTGGGGCAATAAGTCTGTGAACTTGAGGTGTTGTGTGAGAAGAGCAGCTAGGGCACACACCACACAGGTGGATTCACCATGCCAGGTGTTTTTTCTCTAACTTTTTTTGTTTGTTGAGGAAATACATCTTCAATAAAAGTGATTTCAGCGCACTGACTTCATTCACAGGGATGTTAATGGCAAAGCCATTGATTTGGACATCAGCAGGGTACCGACTTCTCTACCTACAGTTTGTCTGAATTCAGCCTTGTGTCTGTGAGCACTCTCTGGTGCCAAGGAAAATGGGGAGATGTGCTCTCCAACAAGGGAATGAAGGGGCTCAGTGATCACAGAGCATGAGAGGCAGGAGCATCAAGGGCAGGAGCACCGAGGGCAGGAACAGCCAAGGGCAGGAGCATCAAGGGCAGGAGCAGCACTGGCTGAGCCCTGCCCATGCTGTGGGCAGAGGGAGCCCCTGGGCTGGGCAGGGCAGTCCCTGGGCACACCCATGGAGGGCTGATGCCCATGTCCTGCCTGCCCACAGCCCCTGGGAAGTGGCAGCAGCACACCTTGACTCCCAGAGCTGTTTGTCACCCTGCTCAGCACAAACGGATGTTAAATTAGTCCCAGTGACAGCCTGGCGGTGGCAGGCTGGGCTGTCACTGATGTCACCCCAGGGCAGGGGGCTTGGAACCTCCAGGCAGCCCCAGGGCTGCTCTGGCAGCACTGAAGGAACAGAACTATTGCAAAGACTTCTCAATTCCCTGGCACTTACACTACAGAGAGAAGCCTTGCCGCAGCAGAGATCCTTTTTGGATAAGGATAATGTTCCCACTCCTGGAATATGGCCCTGTGTTCTGGGGGAGGAGACGGGGCCAAGCAGTGCAAGATGGCACGAGGAGCTGGAAAACCCCAGAGGCACCTTTCTGGGCAGGGTTTGAGCAATAGGTCTCTGGAGGGAAAGAGCCACGTCCGAAATCTGAGGAATTTGGGGAGTTTATCTTCAGCTGTGCTTGGCTGTTCAGAGAGCAGTAAGGGAATGTGCCACTGGGGCATTGTGGCAGGTGACTGGTTTGAGTTTCCAGCTGGTTCTGACACAGCTCCCAGGCACTGGAACATGGTCTGCAGCTCTCTGGCTGTGTTTCCCCCAGTGAAGTGTTTTAGTCTATTTGATGGTGCCTTCATAGAGCATTATTTTAGTTATGGTGGTTTCCTTTGTGGTGATGATGCAAAAGAAAAACACCTTAAAGCCAGGGCAGGTTACACACAAGGAATACGTGGCTGTGGGAGATTGATGTGCTGTAGAAGCCTGGAAGGAACAATCACACAGGACTAAAACACTCTCCTGAATATATTGAGCTCATGGATTGATTGGTTATTTTTTTTTTCTTTTTGTGGTTTGTGTCAACCCCCATTCCTACTCAAAGCTTTTTAATGTTCCAGAGAGCTAAATACAAAGGCAGAAAGGAGAAGAAAATCAACGGGACAAATTAGCTGTGGTTTTGAAAGGATGAAATGAGGAAACAGAATGAATGCTAGGCCACTATTCCTAGTATGATATACCAGGAATTTTGTGTCCAATTCTTGGGTCCAAGTTCAATTATCTTAGCTTCAAAAAATTTCATAAATGCAGCAATCTCCCCTGACTGTGGGCTGGGAGGAGCCTATAGTTTGTGTTCAGTTTGTGCTGGTTCATTGCTGTACATAAATATTTGTACTTTAGCCACAGAATAAAATCTCCTCAAAACTAGTTGGGATAAATCAGTGGCAGAAGACAGGACAGCACTAAACCCTTAGGATGAGGAATATCTTGGCTACTCCACACCCTGCCAGGTTGTAGAGAAGGTGGCTGTGACGAGTCTTTTGAGTTCCCTGACTCCAGAGCAAATGAGATGGAGAGAGGAGCGAGTACAATGGAATGCTCGAAAACAAAAATTCACTTTAATAAGAAATAAAATCAGGGACAGTGCCCAGAAACCACACACTGCATGAAGACAAAACTCCAAAGACCAGAAACAAGAGAGGAGTAACAATATATAGACTTGGAGATAGATCATTCTGGAAACAATACAGGACACCAACAACCAATAGGGGAACTGAACTGGGTTCATTAACACAGTAACCCCAAAGGCTCCTGGGAGGGTCTCTGTGGCTCACCTGAGTTAGATGAATGCTCCCAGGCCTTGAAGCCAAGGTGTGGGCTGTCAGGGGTGGGGCATGGCTGGTCCTGTGTCTGTGCCAGGCTGATTCCTCCATCATCAGACCGTCAGCTCTGGGCTCTGATTGTGCATTCTTCTCAAAGGTTAGCTTCCATTCTCCCCCCAGTCTAGATCCACTGGGTCACAAAAGTGAGGAACTCTGATATTTTCTTTAGCAAATCTCAAAGGCACCTCTACAGGTGGGGTGGAGAAGTGATTGAGAGCAGCCCTGGGGAAAAGAGAACAGGGTTAGATGGGATCTGGGGCAGGAATTGTTCCCTGGCAGGGTGGGCAGGCCCTAGCACAGGGTGCCCAGAGCAGCTGTGGCTGCCCCTGGATCCCTGGCAGTGCCCAAGGCCAGGCTGGACACTGGGGCTTGGATCACCTGGGACAGTGGGAGGTCCCTGCCATGGCTGGGGATGGAATGAGATGAGGTTTAAGGTCTCTTCCAAATCATTCTGAGATTCTGTGATTCTAATTCCAGTGGAAGACATTTATTTTCCAAATGTCTTCTTTTCAGCTGTTCACAGAATGAAAGCAACTGTCTCTGGTGTTTGCATTTCTTTTCAGTCAATGTAATACCTTTTCTTTGCTTCCTCCTTTTTAAAAGCAAGGATCATCCCATACATGGTGGTGCTATAGCTCTGCATTAAATTTTACCTGAATTCACAAACCCATGGGAGTTAGTGTGCATTTGAAGGAGAAGTGTTAGTTTTTCCTTTTAAAAATTAACATTCAGAGATCTAAGTCTTATTTACCAATTTCCTGCCGTGTTGAGAATAACATTAATATATGACATAGCTTCAACTAAACTAAGATTTCTATCTGGTAATTATTTTTTTTTCCTCCTGAATTTTTCTGTCCCTCACAGAGAAAATGCTTTGTATTATACAATGGAGTTTAAAAAGCCACAAACTGATCTGGATTCATGGTGCATAATTTCTAGTCATTTTTATGGATATTAATGTTAAATCTTGATTTCCATAAATGACCCACATAACATGCCAAATTTCTTCCATGTTTTAAACAGCCCTGGGTTTTGATGAACAAAAATTGATAGGTATGAGATGAACAAAAGAATACTGATGACACATAATATAAGCCTTGATCTAAAGTTGTGAACTTGTCAGATGATCTGCCAAAAATGGATTATTTTCTAAAAGTTTGAAATATGGCTGAGAAGCCTGCTGGCCATTATTCAAAGCCTTTAATTTATTACATTGATGCTGTTAGACAAGGGATAATCATAGGCTTTAATTTCCTGCAGAATTGGGCATAGGTGTAGAATGCTTTATATCATTTAATATGCAAAAAACCTCTCACATCAGAGAATGGAATTTCTATCTGTGTCACTACAGGTTGTCTAATCTGACACAGATTGGTATTAATACACTACATAGAGCTGGAATTTCCCTAGACCTCTGGTATTTATTTGCATTCTTGATGTTCACACTTTCAAAAAATGTCTCTGTGCAGGTTCATGTCCATCTTTAGTATTATACAAACAGTAGTATTTTGCTTCATTAAATGCCCTATAATTTTCTCCTGCATTCACAATACTCTTGTTCTTTACTCAAGCTGGATTGTTGAGATCTGTGGCGGGTTGCACCAATCACAAACTTGTTGATTCTCTTGTCCTTTTCTGCAGTAAATAGCAACCCACAGCAGTGTTCCCAACGTGACAGTCACCCAGCACAGATAATTGGGGTTTTGCTATAGGTGTTTAGATTCTGTTTGTGTAGTTTTGTTTTCTTCTGCAAGAGATAAAAAGACACTTTGTCCCCAGGGCATGGCTCCCCTGGCCCTGGAGTGCCTGAGCAGCTGAATGGAACTGATAATCTTTGGCATTCACCAATAGGTTATAATTTTACTCAGCTACATATGGGGTTCTAAGAAAAATAGGTTTCCAAAGATTTTAATATTTTTTGAAGGCTTTTGTGAAAAATATTCCATGAAAATTGTTTCAAGCTTAGCACCGTACTTCACAGCAGCTTTTTCCCTCTGCAGGTTTACAGAAAACTTTCTATTTCCTTCCTCTGTGTGTTCTTTTTTTGCTTTTGGGTTTTTTTGTTTTGTTTTGTTTTGTTTTGTTGAATATTCTTCACAACATGGGGAACATGCTAAAAACATTTAATGAAAAGTGTCAATTCAGCCTGGAGAAACTGATTCATTTCTTTCTACTTCAGATTAATCCTGAACATTTAATGAAAAGTGTCAATTCAGCTTTTTCCCTCTGCAGGTTTACAGAAAACTTTCTATTTCCTTCCTATGTGTGTTCTTTTTTTGCTTTTGGGTTTGTGTTTTTGTTGTTGTTGTTTTGTTTTGTTGATTATTCTTCACAACATGGGGAACATGCTAAAAACATTTAATGAAAAGTGTCAATTCAGCCTGGAGAAGAGGTGGTTTCTTAATTGTGGTCCCTGAAGAACCTACAAGAAAGATGGAGAGAGACAATTGACAAGGGATGGAGTGACAAGACAAGGGAGAATGACTTCCCACTGCTAGAGGGCAGGGTTGGGTTGGAGATTGGGAAAGAATTCCTCCCTGTGAGGATGAGGAGGGATTCCATGATCGTAATAATTTCATTGTCTTTAATTTCTATTACTCAAGACTCTAACGCAGTATCCTAGCAAGTGAAACATTTTCCTATTTAATGTGGTTTTTTTGGTGGTCTAAGAGTACAAAAGGATCTGACTTCACGCTGTAGAATAGAACAGGCTATGTCTGTTAGTAAGTAAAAGCTAATGTTTTGCATTTTAACAGGGAAGGAAATGAACAGTGGCACTAAAAACCACATCTGCCAGAGCAGAGCCTAGTGGCAAAAGTTACCTCTTGTTACAGGGATGACAGTATCCAGATGTCACACAGTTAGGGGCATTTGCTAAAATCTTTTTGAAGTAGAAACACCTGTGACCGTCAAAAGTGATAAATATTAGATAATAAAATGCATTCCTGGTAGGTGCACAGTGAAACCAACACAGTCAGGGACACAGCAATCACATTCCCTCCACCTCCCTTCAAAACACTTGATTTGTTTATTCCTAATTATATCGTGCTGAATCTTTCAGGGCCTCCTACTTTGCTTTTGGCAGCTATTTTATATATAACGTGTCCTATTGCATGGTTTCCCATGTGTATTCCTGGGGTGCTTTGGGGGGGTTTTAGGGGGAATTTTCATGTGGGGCTTTTTGTTGGTGTTTGGTTGTTGTTGGTTTTAGACAGATATTCTGCAGGAACAAGGTTCAAATGCCTGGAGTTTCAGATTTGGGTAACTACTGGGAGCTGAGGGTGAGTTTTTCTGTGCAGCTGCACGTTCGCTTGGGGCCTGCTGGTTGTTGCCCGATTAAAAGGAATGAAATTGGCTGCAGACATTGCCACGAGCTGCATTTAAGCACAAAATGCCCTTTTGTGGGCTTTGCTCTCCTCTCCCTTTCAGTAAATCTGAAGCAGAGTTTTAGGTTACTGTGGACACAGAGCCTACAGCATGCCTGAGTTCTTTATTCATCTGAAGATGGCCTCATCTAAAGCAAAAATCTCCAAACAACACAACAAATCCCTTTGTTTTGCAGTGGACCACAAAAGCTTGCCCACTTGCAATCCCTCCTTCTGGAGAGTTAACTGGAGCCATCCCTAGCTCAGATATGCTTTGCTCCCTCCTTACAGCTTTGAAGCTGCTGGTAACTCCCTCTGTTCTCCAAAACAACAAAGAGGGCAGTAAAACACCATCCTCTTGCCATGGAGGAGAATGTTGTCTTCTGTAACTGCACTGCTTTCAAATGTGCATGTTCAATTCCAAGAGAATTTTTAAGCTATCCTCTGAGTATCTGTGTTTAAATGGAAATGGATGCAATTCTGCATTTCAGGGAAAAAAAATACGATTACACTTTTAGTTTTTGAATAAAAATGAAATTACTTAAGTCTTTGTGGTATCAAAATCTACTGTTTGTGTTTGACGCATCGATAGTGACCTCTGGGGTTGCTGTTCTGCTTCTCAAGGGGATTTTGCCTCAGCTCTTTTGGCTGGACTCCAGGTTTGGATGGCAATTTCAAGGTTACAGTTTGTTTATTTTTTTATCCAGAGACAGGGAAGATCAATCCTAATCTATAGAGAGACTGAATCTCAAATGCCAGCGTGCCTGAGGCTTGACCCTCAGAAGTGCTGAGCACTCGGAGCTCGCGGGCTGTCGCGTGGCACCTCGGGGGTCACCTCCCCCTGCCACCCTCTCCTGTGCCCTGGCAACTGAATTAGTCTCTCACTTTACCTTCAGAGCGGAGGATTTTCTTCCAATGGACTCAGCTGAATTCTGTCTTTCCAAATAAAGTGCGTAGTAGCGTTTACGAGTTTCTCTTCATTCTCAAAGATTCTCAAAGGTAATGTTTGAGACTTACTGGTTGCTTTCCTTTTATTCTTAGATTGTTTTCCACTAGTCTGTTCTGCTTTTGCATGCTGTGATCCTTTGTTTTCTGTTAGCTCTGAAATATAAGAAAACCAGGCTACTGGTTCAGGCAGCATCTCCGTTTTTAGGAACTAACCTTTGGTCTTTGGTGGACTTGAGGCAGTGCTGAAGAACAGAAGGCACTACTGTTCTGGGTGTTGTCAGCACCAGCAAACACAAACACAGACAAACTGATTCATTTCTTTCTACTTCAGATTAATCCTGAAAACATTTTCCCGTGGCCACCCAAGTGGAGGTCTCCCTCCACCTCCCTGGTGCTCTGTGACCTTTAGCAGTCCCAAAAGGAGGCTCAGTGCTGGTGACAGCTGGGAGATGTCAGCAGAACCTGAGTGAAAATATCCCAGCACAGCACTTCTCCAGGATGACTGAAATCCTATTTTTGGAGACGATAACATCATAACCTTTTAATTTTCCTTTCTATTTTTTTTCCTGGGTGACAGATTGACAAGCCTAGAGGATGAGGCTGTCTATTCATAGAGCAGGTTTGGCGTGGGCAGCAGCCCCGATTGTTCCCCACGCTGGTGTCAGCCCTGACCTCGGGAGCTGCTCCTGAGCCCAGGACTGCAGCCAGCAGCCCAGAGCCCTTCTCTGCTGAGCCTGCCCAGGTGACTGATGCTCAGTGCCAGAGCAGAAGGGGCTCTGCAGAGCAAACAGCTCCTCCCAGACATGGCATTGATCACTCACCAGCTGAGCTGCTCCGAGCCTGCACTTCCAAACAACCATCTGATTTCCTGCCCCAGCCACTCCTTTTCATTCTGTCTCCAATCTTTCGTGCTCTTCACCACTGCTCACTTCAGATGGCATAATTAAAATCTAGGAGCAGAATGGGGGTCTTCTCTCATGCAAAATTACTTTAAGTATTACTAGTATAGTCAAAGAAATAAGAAAATATCATTTTACAAGTTGTTGTTAGTTTAATGTTTCCTTAATATAGACAGCAGGTTAAGAATAAGATGAGCCATAAATTAACCTTTGCAGTTTATTTTTCTCTTTGATGAGTAGTTCCCCTTCTCTAATCCTTAGTTTCAGTGCTGATGTTAGCACCATCTCCATTTGTTGTATGTGAAAGATAACGCTTCCTGATAATGAAGATATTAGTCAGACAATTACCAGAATTGCTGCTTCTGAGTGTTTTATTATAGAAGAAGGAGGGGGGGGGGGGCTTGCAGCAAGAGATTGTGCACAAGGAGAGTGATTCTGCTGTCCCTGCTCTTGCTGGTGGGGATTCTCATCCACTGCCTCTGAGAATGAACAGCAATAAAGAATATCCAGAACCAAGATAGGATAATATCTAATAATTTCCTGAATGGACAAAGAAAGTTTTAGGGCAAATTTAGAAGGGTATTACTATCTCAGCTTTAATGATACCATACTTTATATTAATTTAAAATTCCTCAACTTCAAAATATTCTTGTGGCCTCCACTGTCAGCCCACACAAAGCTGCTAAGACAAGGTACCTTTCCAGGCAAAAAAGAGCCATCAGTCAGCAGCACACAATAGATATCAAAGACATCCCACTTCTAAAGGTATCATTAATACCAGTGTGGAACAAAGTGCACTGCAGCTTTTCATCCCTCATCTGAAAGAAAACCACAGTCAATCCTACCTCGCCTGGCTGAGAAGGAAGGGATGTATGCACTCGAAGGTTTCTCGAGGATGAGCACAAATTATGTCTGTTAAGGCAGTGTTACTTGGCTTTCTATTTGCTTATGGATCACTCCAGTTATTCCTGTAGGAAATAAAGCATTATGCTGTCAGTCTTCAAAAATATGTATTGTTAACGTGCGCTTTACTTTACATTAAACATTTAAATTATAGATAAGCCAGCTCAGGGTAAGGGTGTGCAATGAACTGTGGTGTGGAGACTGGAAGTCTGTGTGAAGGCACTCCCAGAGAGCTTTGTGGGAAGGCCCTCCACCTGGCCAAGCAGGGCTGGGCTCAAACACAAAGGAAATGATAAACCCTGCCTTAGTCCCAGTGACAGCAGCCACTCAGACATTTCAGAAGGAAGGTTTACAAACCTCACCCTGAGCCCTCTGTGCACGTGGGCTTGGTTTGGGAGTCAATGCTTGGGAGGACAGAGCCTGGGAAGGGTGCTGGGAGTCACCCAGTCACCCTGGAGGGAAAAGACAAAGCAGAATTTCCATGACAAAGCTTCCTCAGCTGCAGGGTTCTAGCCCTCCTGTCTCTGCTGGCAGCATCTGCACATTTTCCCTGCCAGCCCAAACACACAGAGGATAAGGCAGGGCCCTTCCAGAACGTGCTGAGGTAGAGCCCCAAAGCACACCCAGGTGAAATCTGGTGGGGGCACAGCTGGAAGTGGTTGCCACAGAATTTTCCACATTCCCTTCACCTTGCTGGGCTGAACCTGTGCTAGGCACAAACTGCTTCACTCCACATTTCGGTGGTGAGCCATTTGCACCCATGGTATGTATTTTATTCCTCCTTTGTCCTGCAGATTAAACTTTTTATTTCTGAGCATAGTGTCACTTTTCACTATTTGGTACCTTGCCAGGAAGAAGCAGGAGCCTTATTTGTGGAAACTTTAAAGCACAGTAAAACATAACACTGGTGGAAGCTCTCATGTTATTTCTACAACCTCTTGAGCCTTAGTTGAGTGAAGTGATGGGATATGACACTGCTTTTTGTTTGTTTTGGTAACTTTTCCAACTAAACAATCTCCTGGAAATAAGGCATGACATTATTAGGCAGGTACTGAAGTGAAAGCTCAGTGCTTGTTTGCTTTGTAGCATTGTTTTACTTGTGCAGTGAAAAGCAAAGAATACTGTGGCAATGTGAGTGGCAGCTACACGTAATGAAATATGAGTTTATCCCTGTTTATGTTTGCAGCATCAGGAGTGTTAATTAGAAGACTGCCTCCTGTGCAGCCTTGGCTGCCACATGTAAATAAATGTTACCTAGTTGGAGGTGAGTTATCCCATGTGTAAACAAGCAAACCAGACTTAGTTCAAACTTTTTGATAATTCACAAGATTATTCTTTCACTAAGATTTGATTCCTATGCTTCTTTAATATTCTGCACAGTATTTGGACTGCATAATGGCAGTACTCCTGCCAGCAACCCTATGCATCTATCAAAAAATAACATTTCTGTAATTACAGGATGGGTGAAGGTAGATACAGGAGAGGGAAATGCTGAGGGACAGCAGGAAGACAATCATAGCAACAAACCCCACGATCTACAGAAGTCAGAAGAATGTTACAAAAATAAACAAAAACTTGTGGGGATTAGATCAGAGCAAGTATTACTGTGGTGAACAGAAAGAATTGTTTAACTACAAAAAGCACAGTAACTAAACAGAGAGGGCCTCAGAATTTTGTGTGCTTGCAAATGAAGAGAATTTCCACTAAAGCATCATTAAACTGCAGCCTCCGATAAATCGGAAATGCTGATGAGGTAGATTTGATTTGTCACTGTTTGCCACTGGATTTTAATCAGTTGCTGTGAGTGCATGCAGAACCTGGGTGTTCAGGAGAAAGCTGAGACAGGCAGGACTCCCTGGCTGTGGGGTTTGTGTGCACAGCCAAGGCAGGAAGGGTGACTGGAGCACACTGAAGAAACAGAAATGCTGCTTTGAAGTGCCATAACTAGAGGGGAACATTAAAAGTTTTGGAGGTGTGCTAGAAAAAGAAACTTCTTTCTGGTAGGAGTGCAACGTCGTGGGCTGAATTCGGGTTGATTCAGCAGCTTTTCGCTTTAACTCTTCTGCTGTTTGTAGAATAATTAGAAAAATCTAGAGAGATGAGGTGAGCTGAATTAATGTTGAGAAAAGAATCTGTGACACCACCAGAGGGATGATGCAAAGCTGGTACCCCCTAATCCTTTGCTATCAAATGGACCCTTCCTGTTGTTTGCGAGGTGTGGATTTCCTGAGGATTCCCTGGGAGTTCCCAAGTGCTGCTTTCACCCCTGTGTCCTGCCAGGGATGGTTTAGATCCTCAATGGAATGCTACAAACACGGACAGAAGCAAGGTTTATTTATGCTGGATTAACTCAAGTTCATCAGCACAGAGAGAGCCAAGCTAGACCTCAAAAAGACGAGAATAATTGAAGAAAAATGCTTAGCAAAGACACAACCCCTCATCAGCCCATCCAAGCAGGGAGCTGAAGCTTGTGGAAGTACAGATTGTTCTCTCCTGAGAGCTGACCTTGAGTTGAAGAGGTAGCATGGCTCCTTTCTCACTTTCTCTGTATTTGCATGGATATTAAAAAAAAAAAAAAAAAAAAAAAAAAAAAAAAAAAAAAAAAAAAAGCCCTTCCTTCCTTTTCTTTTCCTGTATCTTAAAGGCATTTTACTAATGTAATAGATAAAAAAGAAATATGTTAAATAAAAACATTTATTAGCGGACATAATTTTAAATATTTAATGATATAATTAAGTCTTATTAATGTAATGGTCTTTATTCTTCAGTTTAAAAATTCACAAGGTTAATTTCCCTTTCATCTTTATTATGCAATGTTTGCCACAATTATTTGTTATATATTCCAATAAATATTTGATGAATATTAAAGATTTTAATTTAAATAAAAATATAGGTCATGTTTTACCATAGCGTTACTCCAGGGTTAAGCTGGAATTAGTGATATTAGCAGAGTAGTGAGTCAGGTCCTGCTATTCCTCCACTTATTCCAGAGTTGGTTTCTTTGACTTGAGTGACCCATGTCAAACACACTTTTTATTACTCTCCCTTCACTTTTAAAGGCTTGCAAAGAAGCTGAGGATCACCAAGCTGTGGATAAGTCATGTAATTTCCATGTTGTCTCCTATGGGGGACTTGATTTGCATAATCTTTGTCTCAGATACTTATTCACTTGACTTTACTGCATTTGACAATAAAAACCACCTATCAGCTTTGGTAAATGAATTTAGAATATATTTCAGGAGGTATTTACTTGATTCATTAAATTACTGGCATTAAAACCAGTTGTTTTGAGTAACATGATCCACCCTCTATATGCTCTGCCTGTTTAGCTCCTTATGAAGAAGGAAAGTCCTTCAGCATGGATTCCTGTGCATTTAAATGATTGATGTTTTCCTTCATTAGCAGTATTTCCTACATATGCACCAGAAATATTTTTAGGGGAAATGGATGCTTTATTTTACCACAGCACGATGATTTTTTTTTTTTTTAAGATCAGTCTGCCAAACTACAATGTCAGCAGCTGCTGAAAAAAACACTTTATGGGCAATATGTTGACTTACCTTCTTAATTAAATAAAGAAACAAAGCAGAACTCTCTGGAGAAAAGTGCTTTGAAATAAGCATATACTCCTAATCTGTCACTGCATCCCGAATGGAAAAACAAATACCATTGGAGCTAGCAGCCAAATTTCAGCTCATGCTGCTGTTAGGTTTGGGTTATGAGCTGTGCAGAAGTGCCTCTTGGTGAGTTTCTGCAGGTGGCCCATGCTGGAAGCTGGGCTTGTGCTGCTTTCCCTCCTATCGGTAAGCAGGGCTCCCTTTGGATGGATTGCCTGCTGGAATTGTCACCTCACACAGAGGAGGATTTGCTATTTCTCCTCCAGATAAGGAAGGCACTTCATGAAGAGCTGGGCTAAACTTAAGGGATTTATTACCTTCAGGACAGAAGTGGCAGAATGCTGTCCAGTTGTAAGGTCTCCATTTTACAGCAGGAAGCTGCCCTTGCCACTGCCTGGCTTTGCCCTTCCCTGCTGCTCTCCTGGTGCCAGAGCAGGTGCTGCTGCTGCAGGAGCAGTTCACTCTTATCCCTGCAGTGATGAGGGCTGAACACACCTGGGCAAGTTTACTCAAATCTGATGGAAATAAAGGCACTTTATTTGCCCAGATCACTGCCAAGACCTGTCTAACCCTGGTGTACTTTAGCTCTAAATTATGAGAGCATTTATTCCAGCTTCTATTCCAGTTATTCTGGAATAACTCTTGTTCTGTTACTGGCAGCACGGTGCAGTGTGGCTGTTAAAACAGGGCATTATGTGTTAGAAAACCATGTCTTGGCAAAGTGTGGTCCTGTTTGCCTCCTATGGGTGCTAAACTGCACCAGAATTCCGTGTTCTCTGCAGAATGCAGGAGGAACAGTCAAGGTACAAAAATTAACCTTCAGCAAAGCCAAGCTGGCAAACGGGAAACAATCCTGTGGGCTTCTCTCAGCACCTCACTTGGAAACCACAACTCTGCCACCACAGCCCAGCTCAGAGGTAGTGATGATGACTCTTTCCACTTATAGGAAGTCCTACTGATTTTACAACTCATAAAAGATTCAATTCTCTCACCTTGTGTAGCATATCCCTATTATAGGCAACCATTTCATCCCTCCTGGGATCCACCCATCCCTCTTACCTCAGCTTTCAGAAGTCCATTAAAAATCTGTTTTGAGTAGGCTTAGGCTTGCTATTATCTTGGAATCTTATGGTAAATCCTGCCTGAAAGTGAATACTTGGCTTTGAGGTCAGGCCACAGTGAAATGAGGAATGGGGAAAAACTCTTCAGTTGATCCCCCAAAATAAACCCATCTGTGCAGTGGAGAAAGTTATGTGGGGAACTCAAGTGTTAAGTCCGCTTTTTAAATGCAGGGGAGCCCTTAGAAATAAGCTCAAAGAAGTTACACTTATTTAAAGTTATTATTTAAACTTATTTATAAGTTAAACTCCCTCCTGCAGACATGCTTCCTCATAGTTTTTCATTCCTTGTTCTTGGAGCTGCAGCTGGTAATTTTACCTCTCCACACTTTCGTCTCCCAACATCTTCTCATTTCTCCTCCTCTCGCTGTGTCAGGCAGCTGCAGCACAGAACCTGCTCTCACTGACAGACACGACTGGGTTTGTCCAGCCAGGTGATGTCAGAATGCTGAGGGAGAACGTGGGCATTACAGGACAGATGAGAACACACAGAACTTGTTACATGTGTGCCCCAGTCATTATTTTATTTATATTCATGTAGACTCGCTTGTTTTCTAAACTGTAGTCAAAGAGTACTTTTAAAACACCCTAGAAGCAGAATTCGAGGGTTTGTTCTAGGGTCATGTTTTGTTGATGAATATGGTAATTTTCTTATTTTCTTTTGCAGAGGGAAAACTCTTGTTTTGGTTCTGACAACACCAAAAACTGTACTTTGACATTTGCACAATGCCCAAAAGAATTACTGGCCTTTATTAAACTTATACCTCTGAGAATAAAAATCTGACAGCAACGGGGATGATTTGATTTTGCATGGAGGAAATAATTCATTTATAGCTACACAATTAATGCAGTGAACATTGACTTTCTCTTTCCTCACAAAGAAAAGCAGTGTTACATATTACTTTGGGATTTAGGAGAGTAGCTGTTAGGAAAAAAAAAAAAAAGGAGAAAAAAATTATTTTAACCTACTTAATTACTGCACACTAGAGGGCACTTGAGGTAGAGCAAACAATATTTGCACAGTTCCTGTGACCGAGCCAGTTCCCGACGCTCACGAGGCAGAGTGAAACCCCACAGCAAAATATTAACTTCCCAAATTGCATCCTGCACAATCTGTATCCCTCCGTACATTAAAGGACAAAAAAAAAAAAAAAAATTAAAAAAAAAGGTTGAATGCCTTACTGGCTGTAATTTTATCTTTTTCCTAGTGTTTGATGTACAAAAGGAATAATTGTTTCTCTAACAGCCAACCTGACAGCAACTAGTCAAAATTGCAAACAGTGCCCGAGGAATAATAAAACCTGACATTGTTGTTTTTATGCACTCCATAATATCATTGGTGCAAAAGGTACACAAATCAGTAGTTGGGGGCGTTTATATTTTATTATCTCTGGAGAGTGGAAGCAGCTCAGGGCTAGTTGTGTTTTACAGTGCTAAATGAAGTGTCTGGGGATGGGAAAGGATGTGCTAAGGTCTCACAAGCCCAGGGCTGCTGCTGGGTTAAATTTTTGTTTCTGTCTGACAGAACAGACTTTTCCTTGGGCTGGAGGAGGAATTTGAATGGTTATAGGAATATATTTGTCCAGTCAAAGCAAAAGTAACTTCAAAACCAAGGCATCTGTTTCTCCTTGCATCTCAAGTACCAAGGGAATGGAGCTGGATTAGATGCCGTTCTCAGAAGGCCCAGACTCAAAAGCAGGATTTTTGAGTGGTTGAGAATCACTTCTGTCACTTATGGCTGCTGCTGCTCTTTCTTCAGTGGGGCTTTCCAAGCTTTCTGTTCCAGTGTTGGATACTGAATTTTAACCATGTGTGATCTCTGAAGGAATCTGGCATTCCTTTGCAAATCCTTCACTTAAGTCTCTTAGGGTACCCAGCCTTGCCTGTTAAAGTGTAAACTCGAATTTCTTTTAGAGGGAAAAAAAATTGAAACCAAACCTACCCTGACCCTGTACCTTTATCTCACAGGCTGCTTGTATCATTTCCCTTGTTTTAATCTATAGGATCACTTGTAAGCATTATAAAATGGATTTTTTTTTCAAGTTCCAGATGTCTTCAGTGACTTCCCAAACACGGGAGATCATTATTTTTCCTGATAACCAACTTGTGATAACTGTATGCACACAGGTTTTAAAGGTTGCAAGACAGTGATAAGAACCTATGTTCTAAAGGTAATTATGTCTGTGTGCTGGAACAGGGAGCTGATAAAAGTGCATATTTTATTCAAAAATGTCCTGGACTTCAGATAAACCTTCTTGTTTCTTCTTATTTTATGGAATGTCAATTCTAGCATACAAAGCAAATTAAATTAAGGCATTACCTCTCACGTAATTTGAGCAAAAGGTGCCATTAATGTAGAGTGGGTATTGCCTAAGGAAACAGCATTTAATGGGTTTAAAGCTTTAATGCAACAATGGCAAGTGATGCCACTAGTCCATAAACTTGCTTTAGTAACTTTCAAATCAGTTATTAATTTCTTATTACTTTGAAGTGGCATTTTAGTGGCAATCCCTGTAAGCAAAAGTAGCTTGCAACAGTCATTTATCTTGATCAAGCAATTCACTCTGGACTCATTAATTGCATGTAATTTTGGATCAGGCCCCATTTTACATATTAAAACCTGAAATCAGCTGCTGATGCTTTGAGGGAAATACCTCACTGGTGGGTGATCTGATGGAATAAAATGTGAACATGAGGAATTAGTAGTTTCTTTTCCCCTCTCAAGCCCTGACTTTGGCATTGTTATTTAAATGAGATGACCCCAAACTCTGACTCCAGCAGGAGCCCTGGCAAGGCTGTGCTGTGACTGAGTTGCCCCTGAAGAGCTCATTTCAAGCCACTTTACAGAATATTTTTAAGCTGTAAGGTCTAAACTCTCTGTCTTCAGGCAACAGTTGATTGCAGTGCTGAGGAACAAAGAATTAAATGATAATCATTTAAAAAAAAAAAAAAAAAGAAAGTGAGAAAAGATGGCAGAATTCCATTATGCCACATATTTTAGGTGACAGATACTTCCTGTCTGTATCTGTATGGGAAGTCACATTGGGCTTTTAATCCTTCTTACTCATAAAAGCAATGTAAAAGAAAATCTCCCAGTTCTCTTCCAAGCTGAGGTTCATTTTTCCCCAATTCTCCATCACAACCAGTCAAAAACCAAAAAAACCCCACCCAAATAAACTAAAACCCAACTAAAAGAAAAAACAAATACATAACCCTCTCCAACCCAATCAAACAAAAAAAGTAACCAAAAAATACCACAAAACCAAGAAGAAAAATAACCCCAAAATAACAAAACCAAGAACCAACCCATATCACAAACCAATACATTTTGTAAATATGCTGGTTTGTTGTTTTTTTTTTTTTTTTTTTTTTTTTTTTTTTCCCTTGATCCCAACATTTATTATGAAAAATTGCATTCCAGTTTGATCCAGGATGGGATTCATTTTGCAGATGACTTCTTTCTTCAGTACAGTCATTAAGCTAAAAACCTTCATCCCATTGCAACTGTAGTCGGAGCCGTGTTTTGCTTAAAAAATGAAATGGCCATTTAGAAGATAGAGGAATAATCTTCCTTATAACATTTATTTAAGAGGAAACAATTTCTAGCCAGCATATTCATCAGTGTTATGCAGTAGTGTGTGTATATATATATCTCCCTGTGATAAGTATCATTAAATCATTTCATCTGGATAGGATGCAGAAAGTTGCAAATGTTCATTTGCTATTCCAAGCTTATTTTTACATTAATTTTCATCTATACACTTCTTCCTGTCAAGATTTACTCCATCATCTGAAAGGCTTTCCAGCAGGGGAATCCATGGATGGCATAATCCATTTTAACAAGACACTTACCATCCTCTCCTACAACCTGCAGATGAAAGAGCACAGCTTTTGCCCTGGTAATTTCCAATTGCAAGAAAGGTCACGTAGAACAAATGGCACAAGTCAAAGGTTGAAATCAAAACAAAAAACTAAACTTTTAAGCTGCACTTGGAGGTACAACCTCTACCATTAGCTTTCTTCCCACGGACTACTGCTGCCTACTTAAAGCAAGACCACGAGGGCTCTTATTAAGAAGAACTTTTATTCTTGGTTGCTTCCATCAGGTGTTTTCATTAAAAATTAAAACCAGAGGTGCAACCACTCTTAGTGAAACACTAAAAAAGTTTGAAAACTGGCATTAATTCCCAGGAATAAAGCCAGGCTGAGCATCCTCACACGTTCCTTGTGACAAGAGCTGTATTTTCACTGCGTTGTTCAGTTGGTGGAACGATGGGGGAGAAATATACTCTTTGCCTCAGCAGAACCCCAGGTAAAAGGAAACCACATTTCTGATCTTATCTATTGCACTGCCAAGTGTTTTGTATTTCCCTCAAGGCTCTCTGCCTGCTTCAAGGATTGTGTATTTTTATATCCATCCTCCTCCAAGGAAACCTCCCAGACTCACAGCTCAGAAAGTGAGCGCTGGGGCTGAGGGATACAAAGCGATAGTTAGATGTTTCTTCATTGACCTTGAAAAATGGCACATTTTGGGTGCATTTTGCTACATTCCCATGAGTCTGAGACTTTTCAGAAGAAGGATTTGTGCAAACAGAAATGCACCTGTTATCTGCAATAGCTTGCCTTTAGTCGAGATAAAGTCGAGCAGGTAAGAGCTACACGTGGAGGGTGTAGCTGTCTTACACATGCAAGCATGGAAAATAAGATTAACAATCATGGAACTAAATTATATGGTATTCTTACTATATGGCAGAATATTATGGTCCACTTTCTGCAATCCTAGGTAGGTCTTCAACAGAGCAGTCATCTTTTGCTTAAAGTGGAGAGGTTTTCAGGTGCTCTGAAAGAGGTTTCAGATGAGCAACCCTTTAAAAATAGAACTGAGCAACGAACCTGCTTCATTAATGTAGAATCCCACACCATGTTCATTTCAACCACAACATCGTGCTGGTCAAGGAGAGCTGGAGAAGGATGGGATGGAGTGCAATTGAACTTCCCCACCAGCACCAGTTCAGTGTGGAACCAGCCCTCCATTAAAGCCCCTGCCGGTACCTGACCATGTCTACACCTTGTGCTCTTACCCCTTCCCCAGACATCAAACTTGGGCAAGATTCAGAGCTATGATGTATCACTAAAACCAATACATTTAATCTGCTAACAGATAAGCCATGCATCAGGAAAAGGAGAAAAGCCCCGTGTTTGAGGCCGGTGGGCAGGGGATGGCAGTGGCTGTCCCGGCCGTGCCGTTTGTCCGCGGGATGGGACGAGCCCGCTCCGGCCGCGCACGGCCAAGGGCAGGTGACGATGGCCGCTCTGCGCTCCCCGAGCCCGCGGCCAGCGCTCGGCAGCCGGGGCAGAGCAGCATCACCGACAGGATTTATCGGGGGACGGGGCGAGGGTCAAGGACTTACTGCGCGGCGCTGCCTCCATCCAGCTCCCGCTGCGCGGAGCTCGGCCGCCGCTGCCCCGGGGCTGCTCCGCGCAGCGCCCGAGGCCACCGAGGCTGCGGAGAGCCTCGAGCCGCCCGCCGCTCCCCGGGCCGCGTCGGGAAAAGCGTTTATAAAGGATGCCCTCCCTGTCCCCGGGGCGCCCGCCGCAGCGCTGTCGCACGGAGACGAGCCCGCGGCCCCTGGGGGTGCTGCAGCATCCGCCCCGCATCCCTCTCCCTGCGGGCATCCCCCCGAAGGGCGGCGGCGGGAGAAGGGGGGCTCCTCCTCGCCGCGCTCCGGGCACGTCCCGGCCCCGGCGGGCGCGTCCCCGGTGGCCCCGCTCCGGGCCCGGCCCCGGCCCGCCCTCGCTCCCTCCTCCCCTCCCCTCTGTGCCCTCCCCTGCCCCGGCTCCCGGCTCCCGGCGGCCGCAGGAGATGCCCCGGCGCGGAGTTGGCGGCCGGGGCGCCCGGCAGGAGCGCGGGGAGCGAGCGGCGCCGCCGCCCCTGCAAAAGTTGTGTGCCTGCCGGGGGGAAGGCGGGCAGCGGAGGGAGGGGGAAAACCACCACCCCGAAGTGCTCACACGAATTTCCCAGCGCTAGACCTGCCTCCGAGATCAGCCCAATAAGAGCTGTCAGGGGAGGCTCCCGGCTCACTTTTCCACATCGCTTCACAGTTACGTTTGGCAGGCAGGCGGGCACGGCAGCGCGCTCAGCCCCGGAATTAGCGGATTTATTTGGAATATCCCTGCTTTGCTGGAGACGTGCGGCTGCCGCTGGCTTGTGAGAAGGGAGAAATTCCTAACTGCGCTCCGGCATGCGGGCACTGAGACCCGGGAAGCCCGGCGAGCAGCGGCTCCGCCAGCATCGGCAGCCTCGGAAAGCATGAGAAGCAAATCTGGAGCGCCCTGCCTGTTCCCAGGGACCGGCTGATGTTGTTTTACCTCAGCCTTTCCATCCGTGCGTGAAGTGGCTGTGGGCGAGCGGCTCCCTTGCTCCTTGAAAGAGTGAGTATTCATTTTATTGAGACCATTCGTGGCTGGCTGGCAGAGGGCTCTCGCTCTGTGGGTTTCTGCCTGACTTGGGCTCTGTGTGCGTGCGAGGTGCGCTGGGCGAGCGCCGTGCTCCTCCGTAGGTGCGGTATTAGACTGAGCCGGCGTGCCTCATTAAGTGGGATGTTTTCAAATTGCCGATAATGAAAATGTCGCGGGATGCTTGTTAGTAATTTTTTTATTATCAATATTATTCTCTCGGGAGAAGAAGTGGCGATAATTGTATTTGTCTTCCCGCTTGTTGGTGTTTTTTTGGGGGGGAGGTTTATTTTTCCTTCCGTTCTACAACCCTCCTTTAAAGAATCAGGAGGACTTTGGATCACAGAGGGTGGCTTCTAAGGCTGGCGAACCCGTTTCTTCTCCTTGTTTTCTTATTTAGTACAATAAGTCTCTGGGCTATTTCACTGTGTTGAATAGATGCAGGGCTGCATTCATGCATTGAAATAGATTGCAGTTTTCGTGCTGAGAATAAAAATCACCCACCAGCCAGATATGTAAATGAGGGAGGAGGAGGCTGAAAGAACCTTGAGGGGGGTGGAAATCCCCCCGATTTATTATCACCTTCCCTCCCCCCCCAAGCTTTGCACCCCCTAAGTCAGTCAATAAATAGGAATGGCTTCATAGCTTCCTTTTCTACTTTGAGAGAGGAAAGCATCCCAGAAATGCTGCTCTTCTTGAAAGCTGCGATGGGAATGAATCTGTAGCCATAACTAGCCAGGAGTCAGCCCTGTCCCACAAGTTGTTTTCCTTCCCATCCTTTGGCTGACTAAACAGAGGATGCACCCGGCTGAAACTTGGGAGAGGGAGAAAGCCCCTTAGCCCCAGCCTTTGCTGCCGGAGCCTCCCAGGGCAGAAACGCAGGAGCCTGTGGCCCCCTGAAGCTGCTGTGCCACCGAACGCCTCATCTTCTCTTGGAGGAAGGCAGAGGAGGAACACGTCCTTCTGTTCTGCTTGGCTCCGGTATCTGCTGGGTAGCAGCATCCCAGCCGGGAGCCCCGAGCCGCCAGACAGACATCCATCCATCCATCCATCCATCCATCCACCCTCCATCCAGCCCGGCTCGGCTCCCAGCGCCGGGCTTGGCAGCCAGGCACCGCCGGGCTTCAGCACGGGAGCCGCTGGCAGCTCCTGGCTGGGTAATATAAAAGAGATTAAGTCAAATCCTTGTTTAGGCTCTGCCTACCGCCATGAAGGTGACACTACTTAACACAGGCAGGAATTCCTCTGCGGTTCGTTGCCGTTCAGTCATGCCTCGAATTTGCCTCAATTCAAACAGTTTGCGTTCGGTAGCAGACTAAATAGAGTGGAATCAATCCAACCTGGCATTTAGCTGCGCTGCACAAACCCGCTCGCGTTGCCAACAGGTATCAAACCCTACCCTCGCTCTCCTCCCTTTCAGACAGCCACAAACACACACACACGCTCTCTGTTTCATGCAAACGAGCCTGTCTCTCCTCTGAAAGGAGAAGAAACACGCATCCAACTTTTATGAAGGCTGACACCTCGAAGCAGCCAAGTTGAGCACACACACAAGCCCGTTGTGGCGCCGGGAAGCGCGGACAGGTGTTTTTTGGGAGGTGCTGGTTGCAAGGACTCCAATAGCAACAACTGTTCATTGTTTCAGATGGAACGTGTTAGCGCTTAGTGGGAGCGAAGTTAACAGCTGCTCACTTCAGTTTCAATTAAAGAATAGAGCCGATAACCACCGAAGCTATAGATAAAAAAATCCTCTTAACTTTACTCATCCTCTTTTGGAAATTCTTCAGGAGTTTCTCTGCAGCAAGGATAAGGAGAAATACGCCGTGCTCTTGTGTGAGTGATGTTCCCCCTCTGTGTTCAATACTAGACTGCTGTGGACAAGTGGAGACTCCACAATAGGCTTCCCAGTATATATAAAGTAAATAATAAATGAATTCAGAAGACTGGAAAATTACTCTCGTGTACATTTTACCTGTCTTAAACAAGATGATGTATTTGGCATACTCGTGAAATCAGCAAATTTCACACCCGTAAAATCGGATAACATCAGAACCCAAAAGCTCTCTGTGGTTGTTACCTCCCAGCCCAATTGTAGGGATGCTTGTGACAGAAGAACCCTAGGAAGGGAAGTGATTATTACGTGATATTTTCATCCTTTAAGCCTTATTGTTCCACCTCACTGCTTACAGAACAAGCACAGCTTTCTGGTAGCTTCCTCCTAACCTATTTATTAACTCATTGCTTTTTCCAAACTTGCATCCTGGCTATGGAGGACCTTGATTTCCATGCTTAGTTGTAACTGAGGGCCTTCAGTGCCCTTGGAGATTGAAGCATTTCATGTCAGTTGGTTCTTAAATTATCCAGGTGAGCAATTTGTTAACTGGGCAGGCTGCTGGCCAAGAAACTAACTTTGGACGTTTTCTTCAATATTAAAAAATCAATAACACTCCGTGTGCCTGCTTAACAAATACAACTGGTTTTAATAAGATGTACGGCTGTATATGGCAGCTACTCCTTTTATGCCTTCCCTTAAAAATCAAACAGAAGTTTCCATCTCTGTGAGGTGAGGTGGAGTCCTCCTGAAGTCTCTCAGTGCTTTTTGAATGTTATTTAGTCGTTCCCATCAGCTCCTGCTACTGAGGTCCAAAAAAGAGTTGTAAAGGGGGAAGTCCCACAATCAGATTTGAATTAACTTTTTTTTTTTTTTGTGAAATCTGTTATCTTTTGAATTTTTATCATTTGTGATCTTCAGGATTTTTCCAATAACATTGCACCTTTATTAAATCAATTTAATTGATCACTGGGCACTTCATTTGCACTACTGTTAACATATGATGCACTGTCTTCTCTGAAAAAAAATATCCTTCTCCCTCCTTCAGGATGTAGAACCATTTCAAGTGAGAACTCCCAGTCAGCCATGGACATAAATTTAGGTCTATTAGCCCCTGAAGCTCTTCTTGAATTTTCTTTCTGTTTCCTCTCATATAGTTGCAGATTTCATCTTTTTAAATCTTTGCTTAGGAAGACCATTCCTATAGACTTTAGCTGGGACTTTCTCAGGCATTTATTGAAAACAGGGGCCTGGAACCCACCCACTTGACACTTGGAACACAGAGATCATTTGATTTTCCAAAACCTGAGGGATGTTAAATGGAGAGAAATATTGATCTCTGAGATTATGGACAAGAAGGGATGTGAGCATGTGAATTATTAGGGAAGTCCTAATAATTTCTCGGAGCTGTGTATTTCTAAGTGATGATTGTGCATGTTTTGTGACAGAGAGCGACTGCTCGTGCAGGTATTTTTATAAATCCCCCATACCTGTCAGATACCCCATATCTCAGCAGTGCTCCTTTTCCATTTTAATATTATTAAAACCTGACCTACTAGTAATACAATTGTAGGCTTGTAGTATACACTAAAGTGGTATCATAAGACTCTTTCGTCTATGAGTATAAAACAATAAAACCTAAATTCTTTCAGTGGGAGGCAAATGCTACGGCAATTTGGGCTTGGAACATTTTAAGCATCAATGCTGCCATAAGATCACATCAATAGAATTAAATTAGATCGTGGAAACTTAACATTTTTCTTAGTGTTGTTGCCATAGAAAAGGTGGCTCACTTCAGAGCTTCCTGAACATAACTATTTGAGCAGTAGACAGACAGAGAACAAAATAATGTCCAATTTGAGATTACAAATGTATCTATATATATACACACACATTTATTTTCCTCTCTTTTGTTCTAGATTCTGCTCAGCTCTTATTTCTCATTTTGTCAACCATGTAAATAGCATCAACTCAGTGGCATTTCAACTGCATTAATAAAATTTTGTTCCCAAAATACATTGGGTACTGATGGTAGTAAGTGCATGCTGAAAGGAAAAAAAATTATCTGTGAACCGGTTCAGTTACCAACAGATAGTCTCTTACCTGGAGTCAGCTGCTATAAAATCTGATTTCCACCTGCCTTAGCCATGAGAGCAGCCTTTATCCATGGGTTGGCTGCAGTGATAGCACTCATAGAATTGATTTGCCAAGGTGTTGATTGTGATGTGTCTTGTGGAAATCATTTGAAATTGAGAATGCTGAGCACCCTGGCTCGGATTTGAGATTAGCAATGTCTCCCAGTCCCAGATCTGAGAAGGGAAGGCTCCCATGAGAGGTGTCTCCCACACCCTGCGGTGCCCAAGCCCTGGACAAGCTCACAGAGGTTTCTCAGTGTGTCTTTATCAGGTCTTTGCAACAGATATGGAAGTTCAAAACATCATGAAAACAGTCTTGGCAGTCCCTAGTTCACAGTTTCAGCTTTAGTGTACATTCCCCCAAAGTGGCTTTTTCCAAGGAAGCAATACTCAGCCTCCTTTACAGAGAGAGTTCCATTTACACCCATTTCCTTTGCAGTCACTGATGATCAGAATCATATGCACATATTTAATGTATTTATGTTTAATAAAAATATAAAACTTATATATTTTTATACATATATATTATTTCCAAGCCCTAAATACTACAGCAAATGGAGTGCATGCACTCAAGAGGGAGTGCAATTCTCTAATTGAATTTTGCAACACTTCAGATGTGAATCTCTCTTATGGATTAAATGTAACAGCCATCATTGCCCTTTAAGTAACAGAGCATCAAAACTTAATGTCACTGAAGCTTAGATTGAGTCCCGTGTTCTGGTCTCTGACCTTTATTTTTTCTGTGTTTCCAAAAGTTAGATGAAAACGAATGGGGTAAAAAAAGCCCACAAAATCTCAGCTTGGCAACTCTCAAAGAAATAAAGGAGAGACCTAATTTTTTCCTAAAATCTCATCTAAATTGATGGTAACAATGCCATCAAATTCAGTGATGCAAAATTAGAAAACCTCACTTTTAATTTCACATATCTCAGCGGAGATTTGAGGTTTCCTGCAGTCATACTGTATATGGTTGGAAAAGTCCAGATATGTTTGGAATTTTCCTCTTTAAAGATTTTTTAATGCATGCGTATGACTGGAGAATTTATGTAGCTTTCCCTAAGTCATGATGTCCAGTCATAATTTTACAATCTTATTTTAATCGGAATGCGTGTCAGGAAAACGTGTGGGTTTTTCCTTAAGTGTTATATTTTGTTTAATTCTGTAGAGAATATCCAATATTCGTTAAACAAAGCCAATGAATATGAAAGTTCTGTTGTGCATATTTATATATATTAAAAAAAAAAAAAAAAGGCTGAACAAGAAGCCCAGAAAGCAAGCTATTTATGTCCTCCATTAATATTTAAAGATTATTTTTTCAGGAAGTACAGGATAAGCACATCCCAGCTGCTGAAAGTCTCCTGATAAACAATGCCCCAGGCAGAGCACGGTTAACACCTAATTCTCAGTCGCAGGCCAATCTGTTTGCCTTTTGATGAGCTGGCTTCGTGGTGAGCACAAGTTGCCTTTTTTTTCTCCCTTCTCTCTTTTCTCTCTTCTGCTGAGGGAATAATCGAGGTCCCAAAGGATGGGATGCACCTTCCAAGGAGGGATGGGGCTGTGAGAGCCCCGGGCTGAGGTGATGCACTCTGTGCAGGGCGCTTCTGCTCCGGGCAGGAAAACCGCTTTAATCAGTGCACTGCAGAGGATAAAAATGACTTCGGATCACTTCTGCCTTTGCTATAGGATGGAAACAGTGCTGATGCAACTATTTTTCTTCTGTTTAAGATTTTGGACCACTCTGGAAGTCTTGTTTGTCTCTCCTCTCTGTTTTGAACCTGCATCATGAGATGATGATGTGACATACATTGGTGGCGTGTCTGACTCCCAAAACCCCAAACCTTTCTTTTGGCCTAAGTATAAGATATTGAAAGGGAAGGCTGCAATTTCCTTTTGCTCCTCTGTAGAGCTAAAATTGCTCTACTGCCATTTTAATACCTATGGCTTTAGTATCAGCTTGTTTAAAAAAAAAATCCACCCCAAAAAAAAAAAAAAAAAAAAAACAACCCAACCCGATCTAACAAAAAACCCACCCAACCAACCAAAACCAAAATGACATGAAAATATTTTAAATACTTGTTTCATTAGGGAGGAAATGTCACCTTCAGCTGCAAACTTGGTAGCACATGCTGTCTCTTTGTCCTGTACCTGAGCATGTGGAGCACACTGGAAGTCCAGAGCACTGCCCAGAGCAGGGAATAATAAAGAATAAAAATAGTTTGACGGTTCTGACGACACCCTTGGTGGGTTTCTTTAAAAGCATTCTGGTTCTATAAAGTAGTGGCTGCTTCTGGAAAGACTGACAGCTTTATATACAGAAAGTCTGAGCCTTGACAGGTTTAAAGTTGCCCCATATTGATTTTATTATCGAAGAGTAACAAAAATAAGAAATTATATTGATGCCAAGAGAAGGTGTACAATAAGCATGATATCACTGGGTCAAGATAGTCTTTTGTGGTTTGGTTTTTTTCAGAAAGGATTACCCCATAGTAAATGTTATTACAAACAATATTTAGCTAGTCACATAAAACAGACTTTGTAGATATGATAAAGTATCCTGTCAAGCAGACACATAATAACAAATAATTTATTGTAATAATAATTGAGATATATTTCAGTGTGATGGATGTTGTCATTTGCTCTCTATCCCAAAGCCTCAGTGAAGTTGTGACAGATAAGGACCTGTATCCTAACACAGCCTCCAGGCCAGAACACCAAGGTGTGGTGTTTCCCAGGTAAAGCACCAAAGTAAGGGAAAGAAGGAAGAGGAATTTATCTCAGAAAGACTTTTCTAAACCTTCTTTTTGTCTGTTTCTGAAACAGACCCCTAAAACTGAAGTAACCTGCTTTTAGTAAGCATAATCTAGATAGATTAATAAACCCGTCAATAATTATTAGAGCTCTAAAGGTTGAAGAAACTGTTGCATTTCTGTGGACAGCTGCATGTCCATATTTCCCCCGTGCATGGATTCCCTCAGCTGCATTTGATGCAGAGGCTAACACTGTGCCTAAACCAGTCCTTTAGCATTTGACACAAGCTCAGGAACTCACTTAAAAACCTAAAGAACTGTGCAGAAGTCATTAAAGAGTAGCAGAGCATGACTAAGCTTAAAAAAATAAAGTGGCATATCTTTGCTCACTGAATTACTACTCTGTGTGTGGGTAGGGCAGAACACCTAAGACAAAAGCAGGAGAAAGGTGATGCCTGTTGCCATTGCTGCTGAAATAAATAATGCTTTCGGAGTCTGCTTTTGATTTCCCAGGCAGCCATAAGCAAATTGCCACGAGCAGTACATCAGAATAAACTCGGGCCATTGATTTGCCCTGGGATTGGCAGGAAGCTTTGCCAGCACCAAGGGCACCTGGCCCTGCTGCCACACAGAGCTCCTGTCCCATTTCCCATCCCTTTTCCTGCCCTGTGCAATTCCAGCTGGTGGCCGAGGGCAGGGATGTGTGGATAATGCTTTAATGCTTTGCCCTGTCACAGCAGACTCCAGGTGATGTTACGGTCCCTGAAATCCCTGTTGGTGCAATGTGCTGCAGCTGCACGGGGTCGTGGTGGTCTGCAGCGGGCCCTGGGCTGGCTGCAGCCTCTGGGCTTGTGCAGCCCCTCTGCAGGGCACTGGGCTGTGCTGGGCCACAGCAGCTCCCTCCTGATGCTCTGGCACCAGCACAGCAGGGGCTGAGGTTTCTGTCCCTAAAACCTGCCGGCATCCGTGAGTAAAACCACGGCAGGTTACCGTGACTGGATAGCAGGAGTCCACCAGACATTTATTTAGGGAGTTTGCTGTCCCTAATTGCCTGTTTCTCCTCCAGAAGTTTTCCTCCACTCAGTTTTGTTGATTCAACTATTTCTCTGCTCTCTGAAGTATGTAGCAAAACTTCATATGCTTTTTGTCAGCGCAGTTCTCAAAACTTGCTGCTGTTGTCCGTCCTATAGTCGATGGGTTCTTTACTTCTGCACTGATCTGGGTTAGAATCTTGAAGGAAACGACATTTTGGAACAGGATTTTGTTGCAAATTGTTTTGGTTAACCCACATTTCACTGGCCTGTCTTACAGTGTTGACTGCAAATAGCACAACTGCAGGGACAGTAAACTGCAGTGGAGAAGGAATGGGAATGGAGACCAATTATTTGGAATGTGTAGCTTGCATGTTGTGGGGGCTGAGGGGGGGTAAGAGCCTCTTAAATGAAAATTGCTCTTGGTGGAATTATAGCATGAGCAATGGCCTAACCCAGCTCTGTCAAAATGATTTGGTTTTAAAAACACCTTACTATTAAAGGCGTTTAAGTTAACAAGATCATTTTGACAGAACTGGGTTAGGGAGTGACTGCACACAGTTCTGCTGGCAGATAAGAGGCAGGAGAGTCTAGCCAGGGCAAGTGGCACTGTGCAGTGGGCACCGTGAGCAGGATCTGAGCCACTGCCACTGTGTGGCTGATGACAGCCTCACTCCATCTGCAGCTTGCTCTTAGGTGAACTGCCTCTTAATTTGACTATTTGATTATTCTGTGAGTAAGTGAGTAATCTTTATACAAATGGATAATCCACTGAGGAACAAGTGTTATTATTTGTGGCAAGAAGTATTCATTCCTTTGCAGAGAAAACATGAGCATGCTGCCTTATCCAAGGTGATTTAAATCAAGTTCAGGTATTATTTAATAGATACATACTGGAAACAGGATGGGTATGGAGCTGAGTTATGCAGGTGAGGATGACATGTTTATTTGTTGGATATGGTGTCTTGAGAGTTCTTTTCCGGTGGAATTTAGGTTTGTTCTTCTTTAATGGCAAATTAAAAACCTTTACCACAGTTCTCTTGTGAAAGGGATGGAGCAGCTCTGCTGGGAGGAAAGGCTGCCACAGCTGGGAGTGTTCACCTGCACAGGAGAAGCTCTGGCCTGAGCTCAGGGTGGCCTTGCAGGGCCTGAAGGAGCTGCAGGAAAGATGGAGAGAGACAATGGCCAAGGGCTGGAGGGCCAGGAGCCAGGGCATGGCTGCCAGTGCCAGAGGGCAGGGCTGGATGGGATCTGGGGCAGGAATTGTTCCCTGGCAGGGTGGGCAGGGCTGGCACAGGGTGCCCAGAGCAGCTGTGGCTGCCCCTGGATCCCTGGCAGTGCCCAAGGGCAGCTTGGACATTGGGGCTTGGATCACCTGGGACAGTGGGAGGTGTCCCTGCCATGGCTGGGGTGCGGCTGGATGGGCTTTGAGGTCCCTCCCAACCCAAACCATTCTGTCATTCTATGAAGTAGAGTATGAATTCTACAAGTGGGACCTGGAGCATTAAAACCTTTTATTTCTGTCACTGAAAACTTAAGGCTCTGTTGTGCTGCCAAACAGGAATGAGTGAAGCAAAGGTAATCACTCTTCCTACTGTGGGAAGGCTTTGCATCATTTTGCTGCTTTTGGAGGGAAAGAACCTTCTCTGAATCCTTGAAAAAGGGGGTGAGGAAGGAAAAATTGTAGTGTAGCAAATACCTAGAGAGCTAAGAACAAACCTAGAAAGTTTAAAAACAAGAACAGTGTGAAGAAAAAAATTAAAAAATCAACAGATATTCCACACTTGTGTGGACAAAAAAAAAATTTTTAAGAAATGGCACTGGCTTGCACTTTAGGTGGTCATTAAATGAAGGGCTCTCATCAATTACTTGAGGTTGTTTGTATTGTTATGAGGATTTGCTTATATTAAAATTAGCATCTAAGATAGAAATTACACATTTAATGTACAAAATAAAGTGGATCCTGAAAATTCTACCAAAAAAACCCCTTATGGGCAAAAATAATCAGGTTTTTCTTTGGTATCTCTGGTGTAACTCGTTTAGTGAAATCCAATTTTTTTTTTTCCCTTAATAACAGTTGTTTATCTCATTGTGATGGATTTTATGAGTTACTAGTGAGGTCAAAGGGCTGAGATGCTGCATATTGTCACTGCAAATGAAATCATGAAAAAAACCTTTGCTGCAGTTTTTAAGACAACCCTCTATGTATCTTGTGTGGAGAAACACTAGAGTGGCTCTAAAACCTTTTAAACTGAGATCATGGTGTAAATCAATGCACTGGCATTGTAATCAAGTGGTTTATTTGACTAGATGAATACTCTGTGCTTTGAAAATTAAAAAAACAAAACCCAAAAAATTTGTTAAAGCTTTTTATGATCTTACTTCGCTTCTTTTTCAATGGGAAGTTTATACCTTCAACTACTCTTATTAACTCTATTAATCCTTTTAACAAATTACTACATTCCAGTGGTCACCTTTTAAAGCTACAAGATGATTTAAAAATGATTGTAGTGAAACGAACTCTATCAGGAGTGCTTTCCTCCACTCATGGACAAAATGAGCTTTCTATCTCTGTAAGTGTCCACTGCCATAGCTGCTTCTAACTCGATGCAAGGGATGAACTCAGAGCTGTAACCTGCACAGATCTGACTTCCAGAAGAGGTCCCAGTGTGTATGACATTGTTTTCTGAGGCTGTGTGCTGGTTATGTTTTCCTGTTAGGTTATAAACCTCTTTGTAATCACTTTGTGTTGTACTTGTACAAGACTTAAGCACTCCTTGGCTGAGTTTTATGAGCAGTGTTCCAAGATGCAAGTTCCTGTGAACAGAATAATATTTTTCTAAAACTCTACCAGCACATGGAGTGGAAAACAAACCACTCAGCCTTATCTGTGCTTCTCTATAGGCTGTGCATGGAGAACAGAATTTATGAACACAGTTTTAAGTTTTTGGAAATATAAGGCAGTTGTTTGAATTTGCTCCATGACATAGTGAAGCATTTTCTTTCCTCTATTTGCTACATTAAAGACATTCTTTATATTTTTAAATATCACTTTCCTCTCTCAGGCATGAATGGAGAACTAAAGCTGTTTTGTAAACAGCTTTGCTGGATTAGAGTAGATCTGGAGTTGTATATATCCAACAGTGTACCAGGAAACCACTCAGAGGATCACTGAAGTTTTGTTTAAGACAATAGCCCAAGGCAGTCTGAACATGCAGAGATTAAAAGCAAAAATTATACTTTTATCAACACCAGCATAATCTTGATGAAGGTGGAGCACTGCCTCCAGCCCTGGGACCCAGCAGGGAGGACCTGGAGCTGCTGCAGAGAGCCCAGAGGAGGCTCCAGCAGGAGCAGAGGGATGGAGCAGCTCTGCTGGGAGGAAAGGCTGCCACAGCTGGGAGTGTTCACCTGCACAGGAGAAGCTCTGGCCTGAGCTCAGGGTGGCCTTGCAGGGCCTGAAGGAGCTGCAGGAAAGATGGAGAGAGACAATGGCCAAGGGCTGGAGGGCCAGGAGCCAGGGCATGGCTGCCAGTGCCAGAGGGCAGGGCTGGATGGGATCTGGGGCAGGAATTGTTCCCTGGCAGGGTGGGCAGGCCCTGGCACAGGGTGCCCAGAGCAGCTGTGGCTGCCCCTGGATCCCTGGCAGTGCCCAAGGGCAGCTTGGACATTGGGGCTTGGATCACCTGGGACAGTGGGAGGTGTCCCTGCCATGGCTGGGGTGGGGCTGGATGGTTTTTAAGCTTCCTTCCAACCCAAGTCATTCTGTGATTCTGTTAAATACACTCATGAAGGGCCGTGTGCTTCTCTTTTTATTGCTGAAGAAAAGGTTGTTCTGGCTTCACTGGAATAATTTTGCTGTCATTCCATACCACTGCTTTTATGGCATAATATAAGAAGGGAAGGTGCTACTTTGGCTCACCTTCTGGTCTTCCTTGATTTCCAAGTCTGCCTTTACATATGGGTTTTAATACCTTATCATAGCCTGGATCAACAGCCCTGTCATCCCCTCCTATACATCTAATCCAGAGGATTGCAATGTACCTGCTAAGCACTTCTCAGTTTTCCTGTTAACCAATGTGTAAATTGCTGGGCCACATAATTTAAATGCCTTCCATCAGCTCCCAGCCACATACATGGTGTTCTTCTCCCAGGGATGGGGCAGAAAAGCCATTGCCAAATTTGATAAAGAAATCTCACTTCCATGCCTTACATAAAGTGTATGCCCTGATTCACTGATGGAGCCTGAATGAGAGTCTGCTTCTCAAATCACTCTTACAAGGCTCCTGCAGCCCAGGCTGAGCTGTAGAGAACCTTATCCAGCTCGATAGTTCCTCACTGATCACATTCCCCTGCAGAACTGGGACGTGCCCAAGTCCCACTGGGTTTTTTCCCTTTGCCCTGCCCTGCCCAGCTTTGCTGTCAGTGCTCAGAATCTCCAGCTCTGTGTGCTCAGAGCTTGTGTAACTGTGCTCCCCACGGGGCTGTTTCACTGAGGGGGGTTAATGGCACACTGTGTGCATCACTAATGTTTCTGATGTGCTTTGGACTCGTTTGCCTTAAGGTATTGCTGAACTCAGAGCTACGGTGAGGACAGTCCAGTCACAGTGAATCTCCTGCTTTAGTGTGAGCAGATAGGACCTACATTTGATTGGAGTAAATGAGGAGTAACAAGCAGGAAGTCTGGGGGAGGAACCGAGGAGGGATGCACTGGAATGAACTTGATGCTTTCTAAGGATTGAGAGTGGCAGTGTGAAAACCAAATATCCTGTTCTTTCTTCAACCAGAAATGTTTCTGGGAGCGTCATATTGTTTTATCTCATTGATTTCATTACTTTTAGAAGGCAGGCTGTGGAGATTAATTAGGAATTGTTTTCAAAAAGGTTCTGGAATATGAAAGAAAGTGCATTATTATTATTTGGTCCTGTTGATAAAAAGAGCCATACCAACTTGTGCTGGAAGTGCAAGGAAGTCAGTCAATGCCCACTTGGTCCTTTTCTCTGAGGGGTTCTCAGAGTTTGTATAGAAAGTGATTTTTCACCCAGAAACAGAGACACAGTAGAAAGAGAAGAGTACATTACATCTTGCTATGTTCAAGCCCTAAAAAGGACCCTTAAGTTGTGTTTTCTGTTTCTGCCCCCCCATTTTGAATTTAAGTCTGGATGTTGGTTGAAGATGCTGTTTCTTTCTTGCTCTGTTTTGCAGTGGTTCTATTTCTCCTGTGGTTTGATTCTTGCTCCATTGAAGAAATCAGAAAAATCTGTGTCCTGGCAGGCACAGGCACCCACTCATCCAGTGAGCTATAAAGAGGATCCCATTTGAGCAAAACCAGTCACTTTGACTGAAAGTTTGGCTGTTTGTCTCTTTTGATACCTTCTACCACCAAACATGTCCCTGAGAACAAATCTCTGTTTAACATGTGCCAGAAAGCAGCAGCAGTAAACTCCATTTAATTCCCTGGGCTGAAGAGGCTTTTCAGAGGGTGACTGATGCATCCCATCATTAGACTGTTTGCTTCTCTTCCTTTTTTGGGATTGAGAGAATGTCAAGACATTTAAAATCTCTCTTGCTTCTCTCACATTTTCCCCTAAACTTTCTTGCAAGAGCTTGCTGTACTCTCTGATTCGTTTATTTCCACCCCAGTTGGCAATGAAGGCTGTAAAGCTCCAGGTTCTCCTGTAATGGATATTCCCCTCATTCTGGATGCATTGTCAAAGCACTGCACTATTAACTCACCATTCTTCCATGCTGCTTGAGAGATTGAGTTTCACTTTGGTAGCAGCTCCTCTCTCCTTCGAACAAGACAAGTTTCTCACAGTTTCAGGTTTTCATGCAACAGATTTCACAGTTGCTTTGGCAATTACTGAAGTTTAAAAAAAAATACTTTCTACATTGTTGGCATTTAAAAGAACAGCTGACTTCTATTTGTCATGTAAAAGGTGTTCTGCATGTTTTATGCCACAAGGGTGTATGAACCTTTAAAAAAACCAGCAAACCACCCCCCCAAAAAAAAACCCCATAAAACCAAAACCCAACAAGTAAGCTCTCAGGATTTTTATAAACATGCAACACTAGGAATTAATCTTGAAGTAGAAGAAAACCAGCCTAAAATACAGTGCAAGTTTAAGAATAGGCATTCCTACTCTCTTGTAGATAGTGGTTTCTCCTGAGATTGTTTGGATATGAATCAAAGAAATGTAAAGTCTCTTTTCACATAACTCCATAACTCTGTAATGCAGCCCTTCCCTCTGAACCACATCCCATCTAGTTTTCCATGTGATCCATGGCTGCGTTTCTGGGTTTGCCCACCCCTCTGGCATCAGCCCTGCTATGTTCACTTGCCTTTCCATTTCAAGGAATTTTTACTCTGAGATGAAACCTGGTGTGACCTTTTTGTACATCAAAGGGTGGGCAAGGAAAGAAGGACAAAATGCTCCCAAGTGTCCATCTAGGAAAACGTCTTTGAAATGAAACATGACCGTGTGTTTTCTCTGAACGTGAAGGAGAGACAGGGAGACCTGGAGTGCAGATGTGCATAAATGAGTTTCCTTAGGTCCTGGTAGTGGCCTGGTTTGGGAATCACGGATTTCACAGAGGATTTAGCATAGCTCTTTCTCTGCTGGGCTGTGAAGAGTTTGCTGGGCAGTGGTGCTGCTGCAGAGGTGATGGCTGAACAGGCAGTGGGCTGCTGGAGCCTTGTACCCTCAGGAGGAGTTGGTGGTTTGTTCTTTTTTTCTTTTCTTGTGGAGGAAAGGAGCATAACAATGCAAGAACATTATTTTGTTTTGTTTACATGACAGAGGATGTGTTTGTAATTGACCACCTTAACTGTGCAGGGTAGTGAGAAGGCTGGGAACTTCCTCAGACCCTCAGATGAACTGCAGGATCTGGGCTCTGCAAGATCCTAGAATTGATCTGGTTTGGGAGGAACCTTCAGGACCCTTCATTTCCACCTCCCTGCCATGGGCAGGGACACCTTCCACTAGACCAGATTGCTGCAAGCCCCCTCCACTTCGTAGGCTTAAATATTTTCCTGAGTGTGTGTAATTGTTCCTCTGGGTCTTCTCTCTGTGTTTCAGGCAATGAAAGAATACACAGAATCAATTTAACTATGCAATAGTATTATGAACTACAAATTTAAAACCTAACATGGCTTATTTACGATGCAAAAATAAATAAGATGTTTCAGAATGCTTTCCTAAGCTCTTTAGTCACTGATTTGAACTTTCTTTTCTTTTTTCTCCTACCAGGAATCTTTAATGACTGGAAAACTCAACGGATCATGTTTTTATCATCTAAGCTATTTTTACATTGACTGTGCTGTAAACACATGGAGGAGCTGTAAGTAAATGTTCTGTACTGCGTGATGAATTGGATTGCTACAGTCTGGAGGAAAGCAAAATAATAATTTCATTTCTGTGGTGATTTGCGTAGCTTGAGGTACGATGCCAGAAAGACTAACGGAAATGCTTATGGATACATGGACTCCCTTAATAATGTTATGGATTACTGTCCTTCCTTCCATTTATATGGCTCCAATGAATCAATCTCAAGTACTACCAAGTGGATCCAGTACAGGACTAAAAAGGCTAAATGAAGAACAGAGAGTTTTGCACCGTTCCAGGAGAGGCTGGGTTTGGAATCAAATGTTTGTATTGGAAGAATTTTCTGGACCTGAACCAATCCTAGTTGGCCGGGTAAGGCAAGACTTGAGTTTTTTTTTTTTCTCTGAATGTGTAAATGTGTGACATGAGAAGGTCTTCAGTCATTTGGACTCCTCTAAGGAATTTCAGACTGAGGTGCTCTGTGACTCTAGAATAATTCTCTAATATCCATAGATTTGTGCTTTAAATGACTGTAAGGACATGGTTTCCTAGTTAGCTCACTGCTATTTCCAACAAAAACATGCATATTCCATTTGTCAAAAAACCCCACAAGTGTGTTCACATCCTTTCTTTTGTAGCATTAGTCACCATTCCTCACCTCTGTCAGCTGAAGATTTTTACCACAGCAGCTCTTTGTAATGTGTTCCTGTGCATTCCAAAGGGTTGTTACACCTTTAGGTCATGTTCTATCTCCAGCCTGATGAATCAAGTTGTTTATGCTCTGAGGATTTTTAAAAAACAAGAACAAAAAAGGAAAGTGTGGACTGTACAGCAAACGATGAGGTCCTAGTTTATATGGAGGTCTATGCACACATATGGAATAACATTATTGCCATAGATTTTGTAATTTGTTTCCAAAGTTAGGAAAATAACACAGGGCAGATGATGATATTTTTCAGTGTCCCAGCTTTTCTGCTACCCTAAAGCTTTGCTTGTTGCCATGCATTAGTTTATTCTGTAGCTCAGTGTGTTACCTCCAGTCAGTGAATCAGCCTTGCACTTGTATGAGCCATCTGTATCCATCAGGGATGAATTATCCTTAGAATTGTTCTTAGAAGAGAATGATCTGTTCAGAAATGCATGTTTGGAAGTGAGCAGGTATAAATATCCTAATTGTTTGTCACTGAAGTTCAGTTCCCTCTGAACACCCAAGTGCATCATTGTCTTACCAGCTGGCTACTGAGGTTGAGTAAAAAAAAATCTGGACAAAATTATGGAGAGCAGTTAATTTCATGGTTATCTTGGAATTTCTATGGATAAATGAATATAGTATAATATAGGGACTGTCAATAGCTCTGTCTGTTACTGAGAAGAACACAGATCAAGTGCATTCCCAAATCTTCCCTAGTGTAGCCACTTTCCAGGCAAGACTCAGGGTCAGAAGGTGTAATGAGCTTTTTATCCAGTGACTTTTGGTGCTGTGTCAATTTACATTTCTATCAGGTATTTGGTATCTGTTCGCATTTGTTTCTCTGGGGTTAGTAACGTATCTCAATTTCACAGAGACAGCAGTGTGCATATTTCACATCTTAAAATGTTTTATTCAGCCCATTCTTTCTGGAGTATTTTAGTAGAGCTTTTAAAATTATTTTGAGTAGCTGGGGAGAATCCTGGGTTTGTACTTCATGGTATTTTGATTTTCAGGGTATATCCAGGTCTAAATATTTTTACTATTTAAAGGGTTTTTTTGGTGGTTATAGTATCCTGAATTGTTTGAGTCATTGGTGAATAGAAGTGGGTAGGTTAAACTAAGCCAAACCAAGGGAGACATTATCCCATCTTCTGCTGGCATTTTAAATAGAATTAGCTAAAATGCTGTGACAGTCTATTTGTTGAGACTGCTGCATAATTAAAACACTGCATGTTATAGACGGAAATGAGCAAGAGGCAAAGTTTGTTCCCATAGTGAGAAATTTTTGGTTTATTCATTAAAATGACTTAGAATATTTTTGGAATTCTTCTCTCTATTTTTTTCTCCCTCTCCAGAAAAATCATCCATATTTCTGACTTACTTTTCTTTCCTAAGGCTTGTGAGTGCTGAGAGTGCTTTCAGGCTGGGGTGCAGGCAGTGGGAGCAGAGGAGCTCCACAGCTTCCAGAGCTGCTCTTAGTCCTTCCTGAGGAAAGCAGAGGCTCCCTCAATTTGACTTCTTGGCAATCCTTCCCAAAACTTCAGGGTGTACAGAATATCACAAGCAAAATGCTTTTCTTTTCTGTTATGTTGGGCAGTGGTTTGTCCTCTGTCACCCTCATTGGTTTCTTATCCACTGCAATTTAAAAATAACCTCCTTTTCAGAGCTTGCAGTAGATTTGCACTTACCTGGTTCCTCCTCCTGGCTTTTCCACTTACACTCTTCCTCCAGCCTTTTGAGTTTTTCCCCTGCCAAAGGATTTGCACACCTGGGGTATCTCCTTTGTCCTGGGGCTTTATTGACTATTTTTTCTGCCCTATGACTTACCTCAATTTCCTTTTTTCCTTTTTTTTTTTTTGCTAGACTTTGAATGTAAGACACTCAGTAAAATAGCCTATAGTGAATTAGTGCAGAAAAGCTTAACATTGTGGAGAGAGTGCTATCAAATGTCTGTGCCATTTTTGCTGCATTTTCTGGATACAAATGTGCTTCTGTCCTGTTACAGAGTCAGTATTGCTTGCCATGTTCTTTTTACATCTTGAAAGTTTTACTGTAATCTTCAAACAAATCTTTTATTTGGTGGTAATTGCTTCAAAGAAAACATTCTAGAAGCAAATATAATTACATAGATCTTTGTTACAATTTTTGCATCTACACTGCTGTCGAGTGTACCTGGTGCTTTTCATAGTCACATATGTTTTGTATGAACATTTAATTAGGTGCTTTGGAGAATAAATACAAAAATGAGTTTTGCACAAACAGAAACAATACACACACAAGCAGAATTTGTTATGTGTTCTCAAATGTACCTTTAGAACCCACTGAAAATCCAGCTCTTAGGAGCTGCTCAGAATAGAACTGATTCTTAAATAATGATTGTTGTGTTAGTGGGTGGAAAGGCACTGAATAGAAGCATTTGGTCCTAATGGAAGTGATGGAATATATCAGCAAAATACAACTGAAAACTGAGATTAATTTTATAGGGTACAAACAGAACACAAATCACTTTGTAAATAAAAGCCTGAATGCAGAGTATGGGAGTTCCTCCTGTTGATTAAAAGGTCTCATACCAAAGTTTGTGAAGTGTAGAGAAATTTAGCAAGACAGTGGTCTGTAGTATCTTTTATTAAACTGCTCCGTTTTTCCACAGCAAACAGCTTCCAGACATAAAGACTCTTCTCCAGGGTTTTAAGTGTTGCAATGCAACTGCACACACTTCAAAGGTGCTTGTTCATTGCTGTTCTGCATGGATATAGAGTAATAAATGCATTCCCAGTGTATTTGCTCTAATAAATGAAGTAATCTGGGGTGAGACTAATAGGAGGAATTAATGTGAACACCTTTTAAAGTGTGGTGTCTTTCTTCAATAGCTCGAGTAAAGGACCGTAGCAAATCTTTTGCTTTCATTCGTGAACCTCTTAGAATGAATTTGAGCAATATGCACTTTTAATGACAATTTTTGCCATTATGTTTGGTAGGATCAAGCTCAAAATGAGCAACTCTACTTGAGTTCACACATCTGTAAAGAAGTGCTTTCTGAATTTATATGATTTCTCTATAAAATGCCACCAATATTCTAGTTGTTTTTTTTTTTGTTTTTTTTTTTTTTTTTTTTTTTTTTTTTGCTATACTCATTGCAACTATTTTGCCACATTTTCATAGAATCATGGAATAGAATATCCTGTGTTGGAGGGGATCCCCGGGCATCATTAACCCAGCCCCTGTCCCTGCCCAGACCCCCAACAATCCCCCTGTGCCCCCCTGGCAGTGCTGTCCAAAGGCTCCTGGAGCTCTGCAGCCTCAGGGCTGGGACCATTCCCTGGGCAGTGACTGAACCCTCTGGGGGGAGCAGAACCTTTCTCTGATCTCCAGCATAACCATCCCCTGGCACAGCTTCATGCTCTGTGTCCCTCCTTTGGACGTTCTCTAATAGCTTTATATCCCTCTTATTTTAATTAGTCCCATATTATTTTGCTCTGTACTTGCAAAATGTATATGTGCATTTTGGGCAACCTGCCAAGTAACCTTTTTTATATTCCTGCAACACAGGTCAAATGAGTTTGGGTTTATTCCCAGCAATAGACTACTGAGCGACAGATTTGCAAATACCCTTTTGTGCTTCATTTCTTTTTCCCCCTTCACCCACAGAAGCAGGTACTTACTTTACAAAGCTTCTTTAGAAGCCTCCCCATCCTGCACAGTGCTGTCAGCGGTTTGCAGCCTCCCCGTGGCTGACAACCTCATTCAAGTGTAGAGTGATATGTCTTGTGACACTGCATGCTGTCCCTGTGGACTTGATTAGTTAGGTGGAACTTCTCCTTGCCATACACTGCTGCATCTTCTCCCTCTCCTCTGCATGCACTTACAGCACCACGGCAGATGTGCTGTGAAATCTGGGCTGTAGCAAATGCCACTGTTCCTTCACAGGAGACAGCCTCCGAATTCACAATGACATAGGTAATAAAGTGAAAAAGCTTCAGGAAGCTGCATTTGGGGTATTGCAGCTCCTGTTTTATGGAACATGTGTTGTTTGTGATGCTTTAAATGGGTTAGGATGTTTTAAATGGGTTTAAAAGATGTTTTTAAGCAAAAATCTGGGGTAGTTAATGTAATAGCAGTTGTTTGTAATTAGAATCACAGAATGTCCTCAGGTAGAAGGGATCCCCAGAGATCATTAACCCAGCTCCTGTCCCTGCCCAGACCCCCCAACAATCCCCCTGTGCCCCCTGGCAGTGCTGTCCAAAGGGTCCTGGAGCTCTGGCAGCCTCGGGGCTGGGACCATTCCCTGGGCACTGCCTGAACCCTTCCTGTGTCAGCAGCTCTCCATCAGCTCTCCTGCTTCTTGTTCCAGCCTGCCTGTACATCCAGGGTGCTCCATCCATGGGGCAGAACCTGGCACTTGCTTATCTTAAACCTCACAAAGCGTGGAGAGAGCCAAAGAGGGAACGAAAGCCTCAGAAGTTGTTTGTGCTTATGTTGTCTGGCTTACTGATAAATGAATCCAATTTTACGTGCAGACACAAAAATCCACCAGCAGTCACTCAGGTTGGTGCTGTCTGTGTCACACCACTCCACTGGCAACTTCCCCAGGTTGTCCCAGAACCTCCTCCAGACTTTTTGGATTTCCCTGTTTCCAGTCCCAGAAGAAGACACTGCCTGTGTTGTCTGTGAGGAGAGCTTTGGGAAGTGGGCATGGCAGGGAAGAGCAGCCCCTGTGGCACATCTGTGCCTGCTCCAGGGCTCTGGAGAAGGTGCTCTGAAAATCCTGGATGGGAAGAAACCAGAGGGACTGTGTTGGTGAGGCTCAGCCCACCAACGTGTTGTGGTGAGCTCAGGGAGGCGTTTTCCACATGTGACTTCTTTTGGTTTGTGTCTTTCCACTCCTTTAAATGCAGATTTTCCTCTGTGGTTTGTGGGATGAGGGAGCTGGAAAACTTGTGCTGTTTGGAGCAACAGAGATTTTTCCCTTGGTGTTTGGGGCTGGGGTTCAGGTCTGTAGAGGAGAAACGATTTTCCTGTAGGAGGAGCAGTGGAGAGGCATCCTCTGTTTTCACAGTCAAGTGCTTCAGGCTGAGCTCCTGTAAAACCTCAACCTGGAAATTCAGAAAGCACTTTTAAATAGCTTGGAGCTGTATGTTCTACATTATCCATGCTCTGGGCAATCCTTGATTTCTTCACCAACGTGCGTTTTCTGTCCTCACCACAAAATGGTAAAATGTTACTTGTTTAAAATCATGACCAGTTCTGTTGAAGCATGAGTGATACAAACAGGCAAAATAAATCAGGTTTTAATTAAACAAGTTCCTTCCTCACGTTTTGCTTTTCATTCTTGGCCTGAGCTTGTGATTATGATGGCTGCCTGGAAATACAGTTGTGCCCAAGTGATGCAAACCAGGAATGGGTATAATAACTAAGGCTAGCAGTATTTTGAGGGATGAATTACACAGTTTCCCTGAGTGAAAAAAAAAATCCTTGTGACATGCAGGAATAGCAAAGTCCTAGCATAAGTTTCATAGGATATAGCATAATCCTGCATTAATGCTTTGTAAAAGTTTTCCCAGAATAACAATCACAACACCATAATAAATAAATTTTACCTTTTTTTTCCCTAAGACACATTTATATGTTTTTCTATGATTTAAATGCATGCCATAAAATATTCAGTATCTGAAATGTTGCAAAGTCAACACTGCCTTCTGAGCCTTAGATTTTTGTTTTGTTTTGCAGCCATAATTATACACTAATTTTCCTGGTTAAGTTTAATAAATTCCCAGAAGCTGAAATGTATCAATTATTTTGCTACTGCATTCTTTATGAAAAATACTGATTCCCCCTGCCTTTTGTGTGCTTGAAAGGGAAGAGGTGACTGTGTATTGCACAGAATGCTCCAGTTTGCATAGTTTCAATTGGCTTAGTAAGCAGGAGTATAACTAGCTGAGAAAAACTCTTCATAATTAAATGTTACTGCAAAGACAATAAATACAGCAGACAACATTTTATGGAAGTCTGATAAAAGTGTTGAGTTTTTAAAAAATATTCCTTAGCCTGCACAACTTTCATTTGTTTGTTTTTTAACTGAGAACATCTACCAAGAAGAAGAATTAAATATAAAGCATAAATTTAAACAAGAATTTGACTGACCCAACAGTGCCTACATTTTCTACTACAGTGTAAAAATATTTTACTGATTTCTCTAAGATTTAAGAAACAAGACATATCTCCAGACACTGAAAATCTAATTTCTGTATATCCTGGGAGTATTACTGAATAAAGTTGAACACTTTCATGCTCCTTCATCTCCAGCCTGGGGCATGATATAACCACAATTTAAGCAGAGACACAACTTAAACCCCTTAAACATCAGCTATAGAAGAGGACTGGTAATAACTTCAAAGAGGCATTTTATCAGTTACTTACGAGTCCAGCATCTTAAAGGGTCAAACTGCAAAACACCAGGCACCTCCTCAGCTCCTGTATTTTCTTTCATGGAGTAGGAGAACGTCTGTGATGTGGAGAATAACTTAAAAGTTGGGCAGGTGTTTTGCTGGGTTTTTTATATTACTTTTATTTTTATTTTTTTTATTTTGTTGTTTTGTTTGAGATTGGTGCTTTTTTTAAAAAAAAATTCCTTTTTTAATAAAAGGAATGGTATATATCACTTTGGCATTATTCACTTTATTTTCTTTGTCATGTGTTCCTAGAGCCACAAAACATTCCGATATTCTGAAAAAAGAGTAGCTAATATCGAGCACTTGGTTTGTTTGTAAGGAATTAGAAACTTGTGTGCTTTTCAATATATTGATCTGAAAACTTTATCTTTCTCTCAGTGAAATGTTGTCCAAGCATGCATGCAAAACGCTGAAGTGACACTATGAAAAATTGAGTTGAGTCTTCCCCATGATGTTCCGAGATGCCCTATGATCGTTTAATCTTTCCAACACTGCTTCAGTAAATGGCTTTCAATTTCTACCTGTAGGGCCCACCCCTCGTGCTGTCAGGATGCTTCAGTTCCAGTTGTCAATTTAACTACCAATTAGTGCCAATTGTGTGGGGAGTTTTTTGCTAAAAGTTTATCCTGGCTGAACTTGACAGGCGTATTTCCCATCCATCCATGAGCTCTCAGGTAGCTGTGATTTCCCAAAAGTGCCAGGAAAGTGAAAGGGAAGTTTTATTGTTCTCAGGTCTTGATAGGATATTCCTCAATGTGCCATGGATGTGTGTAACAAAAACGCTTTTTTGGTACTAAAATGAGAAATGCTTTGGGACCAATTCCTTTGGTGGGCTTCCAGTAAGAGCCATGGAGCTGAAGTGGGTGACACCTCATGGACTGAGAAAGGCTTTGTAGCTGCTGGGCAGCACTGTATTTTTAGGATGTAATAAATATCCAACCACGAGAAAAAGAAGTTTTCAAGTGAAAATAATGAGAATGAGTTTGCATAAATTTTGTTTCTGGAAAAGTTCTGTTTTAAAAGTTGGGGTTTCTTGTTATTCTGATACAGTCAAAGATGAAAAAGGAAGAAGCCACAGCGTGTGTGGTGCAACAGACCAAGGAATTCACAGCTGAGGGTCTTTTGTTTGGTGTTCGGCTTTTGGGTTTGGTTGGGTTTTTTTTGACAAAGCCAGGGATGTTGATATCGGGCAATTTACGGTGTCAATTTCGTTACAGAAATAATTTACTGCAATAAATTTTTTTAGGTGGTGTTTAAAGGTAGCATTTATTTGCAAGCAATGTGCGAGGCATGTAGAACTGTAAAATGAATGCAGATAAATTTCCTTGAGATGTTTAGGCAAATATTAATATGTTTGAATAGCCTCTCGGTGATCCCCGAGGAACACCTGTAGTGATACACAGAGTACTTTATAACTTGCCTTTTTCCCGAGGACTCCCTCTTAGTGTAAAAATTCCCCTGCAAGGATTCCTTTTCAAGCCTTTATTTTACAGCAGTCGTGCCAGCAGCTAAGCAAAAGTAAGTGTAGCTCTCCCTGGAGACTGTCAGTGGCATTCCTGAATTAACCACAGGAATCATTAGGAGCCGAAGAAGACATCCCTTTCCTTGCTGCAGGGTCTGAGCTCAGTCACTGCTTCCCACCCAGCCCCTGGTGAGCAGAGGCAAAGCTGAGGTTTGCTCCAGCCTGGGAAAGTGCTGGAATAAAAGGCTGGCTCGCAGAGCATCACTGGAGGCGAGCAGCAGCGCTGCAGGCACACAGCAAAAAGGGATTTCAGAGCAGTTCAGAGGGCCCCAGTCGTTTGCTGGTTTCCATCCAGAAGCCACATTAGCTAATTCTCCTTTCCCTGGCCCAGGGAACTGCCTGTGTGCAGTAGGGGTGCTGCTGCCAGGGAGAAAAGGGGCATTTTAGGATGGTGGTGGTGGGCATCCAGTGCAGCATGGGGGGGACAGAGGAGCTGCACCAAACCACAGCTCCTCCATCCTGTTATTTTCTAAGGTCATCATGCCACAGGCATCATCAGGATCTGTGGCATGTTGTACACCCGACCTAAGTAGCCAGGATTTTAAAGTGAATGGGAAAAAACCACTGTATTTTTCAATTAGTGTGGGATAATCAGCAGCAGAATTGGTGCAGCATGAAGCTGTGCATTAAAGCCTGATGCAAAAGGCTCAGAATATTGTAGTGCTCACCTCTGAGAGCTTATTAAAAATCTGCTGTATTTTTACAGAATAAGGTTTCTAAATGGAATTACTGACATCCTTGCTATCTTGCTATTCCCTTTTCACTCCTCTTTCCTTTTTCTTTTTTTTTTTTTTTTTTAATTTTAAATTGCCTGTTTTTCAGGCCACCTGTTCTCTAATTATTATGCAGTCTAAAGCATTTCACGTAGACCACTGGCACACTTTGCAATTCTTGGTGTTGTCCTGCCATACTGACAAGAAAATACGTCCAGAGGCAAGGGGAAAATGCTTGTGCTTCTTTCTTCATATAAAATCATCTGAAACAAGACTTAATGCCAATGCAGTATTTCCAACTTGTTCATTTATTTCTGCTAATTAATGGGTCTTGATTATGCTGTTGGGTATCCCGCATGAACTGAGAGCAGGTGCTCTAAATGTACAAGGACTTTTAATTGAGTTCCCTTATGAGCAAATGGAAGTTATTTTAATCATTTAAATCATATACCAGGATTTTACTTGGTCTGTAAGACCAAATTGATATTTAAACTGTGGGGTTTTGGAAAGAAATCTCAATGTAAAATTGTTTCTTGGGCAATTTTTTTGAAATGTTGTATATATCCTCAAAGCACCCTCAGCTAATGAGGGCTGGTGCATCGAGTAGCAGTAAATGTGAAAACTGTTAATGCTGCCATTTATATCAAGAAGCCTTGGCTAAAATTTTGATCCATTTTGTTGAGTAGGAGACAATTCCTGCCTCAAAGCTGTTGCTGTCTAATTGAGATATGTAATTATTAATAACTGAAATGAGCTGTAATAGGAAATATGTGTATACTTCAATATGTTGGCCCAGTGGAGTTATCATAGCTCAAAAAAAGAGAAAGAAAATGGACAACACTGAGTTGTCAGGCAACATTAGGCTTCTTTTTCTGTGTAGAAGGCAATGGCACTGATCATTCCATTAAATAATTATTTTGTAATTGATCTAAATTCTGCCCTTCCAAAAGACCACCTGCTTGTTCCTGCCTACCACTGATAAGCCCAGGACTGCATGGAACTGAGCAGGCTGTATGCAAAACCAGGTGTTTGGATTTTGAAGGGAATTTTTCAGTAAATGTTTCTATCTAAATCAAATGCATTCTGCACAAATCCTGTAGCAGGCAATTCTCTGTGGGGGACAGACTGATGGATAGTAAAGCAAAACTTTGCTCTGTCAGGCTGGAGGTCATCTCTGAGACAGTGGGTTCACTGCAGTGCTTTGAATGGGGGATGAAATGCATGTGTTTTATACTTACAGAGGGAGAAAAACAATGGCTGAGGCAGTGTTTATCCCACAGACAACATCTATTCAGACTCAGGATTACATCTGTAAGTTCTAGTTCAGTAACAGGGTAACACAGGAGATACTTTTCCAGCTCTAAACCAGGCAGATGTGGCAGATGTGTTTTCCAGTTTCACTAGGCATCCAATCCATCCTAATGTATTTAATGTAAAGTCTAAAATATGGTTTATGCAGGGTCTGGTGGAGCCAGGGAGGTGAAGCAAAGAGCCCTGCCTACACTGAGGTGAAAACTGGTGTGTGTGATGTATGAGTAGGTTGGTAGGAGTGTAAGGGAATATTGAAGGGATTTCTGTTAAGGGGGATCACAGTAACCAGTAGGGCAGGGGTTTCATTAGGAAAACTGTTGCTCTTTCTGGCATGAAGGAAGTGTAGGAGCACAAGAAAATCACAGCTCTTGAGTGGCTTCCTTGTCAGGTAGAATGGCCACAATGAACTCACCCTGGATCTTCTCCTGTGCAGGTGAACACTCCCAGCTGTGGCAGCCTTTCCTCCCAGCAGAGCTGCTCCATCCCTCTGCTCCTGCTGGAGCCTCCTCTGGGCTCTCTCAGCAGCTCCGGCTCCTTGCCGTGCCCAGGGCTGGGGCAGCTCTGCAGCTGGGTCTCACCTGAGGAGCAGAATCCCCTCCCTGCTGCCCATGCTGGGAGGTCAGTCCAGGGTGAAGTTTTATAGAATGGTTGGGTTGGAAGGAAGCTTAAAATCCATCCAGCCCCACCCCAGCCATGGCAGGGACACCTCCCACTGTCCCAGGTGATCAAAGCCCCAATGTCCAAGCTTCCCTTGGGCACTGCCAGGGATCCAGGGGCAGCCACAGCTGCTCTGGGCACCCTGTGCCAGGGCCTGCCCACCCTGCCAGGGAACAATTTTTTTCCTAATATGCAATCTAAACCAAAATCCATCAGTTTGAAGCCATTTTGCCTTGTCCTGTCTCTCCAGGCTCCTGTAAATAGTCTCTCTCCATTTTTCTTGTGGGCTTCCTTCAGGCACTGCAGGTCCACGTAGGTTGACCCCTGTAATGTTCGTGACCTCTCTCATTCTTTTAGAAATGCTGTTGAACTTTCCTGTAGTGCCTGTGCCTTCATGCTCAATACAGCAGGATTGGGAGCTGAAAAGGAAAGAGAAAAAAAGGAGGATGCACTGAAGGTGATTTTGAATGTGGTGCCATGTTCTGCTTTGCAGTAAGAAAAGATTTGTGGCCACTCAGAAATCCTTTATTTTATAATCTCCCCTATTGATCACACCTGTATTGAAATCCTGAACGTGGGAGCTTAAACAATCTTTGCTGGGCTTCTCAGAAATAATTGGGTTATCATTTAATTCATCAGAGTATCAAAAAGGGGTAATGAGACATCCTTTAATCTTTGAAAGTGTTTTGTCATTCTGTGCCTTACCAACGGAACACTGGTCTGGATTCTTTTGGAAGTGCAGATTGCTCATTAGGAATGCGTGCAATGAAATCATTTAATAGAGGGAACGTTCATCCTCATTCTAAATCTCCACTATTTCAATTGACTCTTCATATGAAACATTCCTTGTTAAGGCTGTTTGGAGAGGCATAAAGTGTGCTAAATCAAAGCTGCTCTGTTTTCACTTATAGGAATTAATGATGGGCCATGTAAGTAGGAAAGGTATTGTTGTGTATAACCTGTCACAGCCAAACTGGGGAAGGGTTTGTCCTTGCTACTGTTCTGGCCTTTTATTACAAAGAGCAGGAAGAACAGTCAATAACCACTTATTAATGATTTTCTCTGTCCTTTATTGTAGCTTTAGGTACATTAGGCTCTCAGTAATTATCTCATTCGTAATCCTCAATAACAAGTAATACTTTCTGCATCTTGTGAAGCATAATTGGAAAATATTTTCTTTGGATGTACACTATTTCTATTCTCTCTTTAATATAACTTTCCCCAAGAGTATCTTGCCAAGGAAAAATGAACGAGCATAATTTTATACAGGTAATCAAATCTCAAATGTTGGCACATTTTCCTTTATCTCCATGGGACCAAAAGCTAACCTTCAAATAGACCTAGGTGTTAGAGGGGAGCATTTCAGCACATAATTAGAACTCAAATAAGCTTGTATAAGGCAACTTGAACAGGACTTCTATTTTGAGTTATTGGTACTGTATTTCTGCTACAGAATATTCCATTTGATTAATGCAGAACTGCAAGTGAACATATATACACACACACTATATATTAGTCTAAGTGTATGTGTTGTGTCTTTGTGTATATATATGTCTAATACATTATTTAAACACTGGCTTATAGCAGGAATTTACAGCCTTTCTAAATAGTTCTATTTTTGCCCACTTAGAACTCCAAACCACATCTTGATGCAGGTTTTATCTTACTGTGTTGAGCAAAATAAATGTGAGGGGGATGGAAATAAAGAAAGAAATCAGCATGTCTTTGGATTCCTCTCACTTGCAATACCCAGCAGAACAGTTAATTTATTCCAAACTTTCTGACATAAATCACGCTGAAGGGGAGACAAGGAAGCCCTAAGGGACTGCAGATACAAAGCTGAGGACTGGTTTCAGGCTGAGCAGACACTTTAATCTGTGCTGGACCTACACTGAAACCTTTCAGCCTCCATGTTTGTTGTGGAATTGAACATTCTCATTTCTATTCTCACTCATTTCAGTATCAAGGGCTCTGGTGAGTAAAAACCCAGGGAAAGATGATACTGAGAGAGCATTTGAGTCCCCAGCTGTAAATAATTCACCATTCTGTAGTGTAGTGTATAACCCAGCAAGATAACTGTCCTGTTCACTCTAGATGGCTCAGGGAAGATTTTTTTCCCCTATTCTAGCTTAAAAGTTCAGCTTGACTTTAGCTGCATATTTAAATGCAGCAGTTGGTAATTCAGATTTTTGTGGTGTCATTATGCTCATTCTTCGAGACCAGCTTTTGGATGATTTTAAATTCCATTTTCAGTTAGCTGGTTTATTCCTTGGCTGTCCTATGTAAAGTCTGATAATTGAGGTCAGAAATTTTTTTTATATGCTTGGGTCAAGATTTTTCTATTATGCATCAGTATGAAAATATCCACTGAGTTCTTCCAGTTATAACACTTGAATTCGAAGATAATGTGCTTAGTGAGTTTTTTGTTAATTGTTGCCTTAATTCACTGTGAAAACATTGGTAAAAATGGGATACTCAGTAGCTGGCATTTTAAATCTGGTGCAAGTATGATGTAAAAAACCCCAAAAACCCAAGAAAGAGCAAAAGCCCTGAATACAGAAGTGATATTTTTAGCCTGAGTTAAACCAGCAGTAGAGATGAGGTGATTTGATAACAGTTTTGATAATCTGTTGTGTTTATTTGCTGATGGAACAAGCTCAGATCACCTGTCTCTGGCTGGAATTTAAGTGCAGGTAGAAAGCTCATGCAGCACAACTTTGGTTTTGACCTTCTCCTGAGTCAGGCTCATAGCTCAGGCCAGTATTCCATCTCCAAGGGAGCAAGGACCTTCTTCCACGGGGTCCTGACAGTCTGAGGTGGCTCTGTTCTGAAAGTTCTTACCTTTGCACAAAAGAATGGAACATCATGAGCAGAATGAAGACCAGGGAAAAAGAGAAAGGGTGTAACTGGGGAGGAGAATTGAAAAGGGTAGGAACTGCTCTTCAGCTTTCTGCCCTGAGGAGTGGAATTTCAAATACCTGCCTAATTATATGGGTAAAATCCTGGGTGAGGAGATGCTCAGCACATGTGCTGGCTATGGAGCTCTGTCCATCAGCCCTCTGTGAGAGGGTGTGGCCGGTTTTACACCCCGGTGATGTGGAAGGCTCACATTTGTGCAAAGTGATGGCTGGCACCTCTCTTCCAGCCTGGAAAAAGGCATTTAGTTCTTTCAGAGCTAGAGAGCATTCAGGTAGAATTGCTGGAGCTGCTGGTGGATAAAATTGTAAGTCTCTGTGACTCTCAGAAGCCATCTGCCAATGTCCAGATTGGTGTTGGAGGGCTGACCTCACCTGGACCCGAGAGCTAAATGACCTGGGCGTTGCTTAGGAAATCAAATTTTGTCATCCTCTGATGGCACTTCTTCTTTGTAGGTGAGATGACCTCTTAACACTCCTTATTTCCTCTCAATATTCTTTGAACTGTAGCTCAGACTATTTTAGCTATAGCTGGGCTTGACATTAGTCAGTGTTTCTTGTGAAGCTGGCACATGCCTTGAGCCTGTCTGTAAATCAGGCCTTGCAGAAAAAAGAACGTGTGTTTGCACGTTTTGTCAAGTCTTAGGTCTGGATGATGTGTTCAGTTTTTAAAATACAAATTTAAGATAATGAAAGCCCCCCTTAGAGTGCAGACCGTGCAAAGGCCACAGCAGGGAAGTCGGAGGGGTGGCACAGTCCCTGGCAGGAGTCACAGCACCTGCAGTGACATCTCTCTAAAGAGCTGCTGGGTGAACTTGTACAAATTCTTCATTATTTGCTGGACTAGAAACGGTACCATGCACCTTTTCCAGCTGCATTGTGCCTCCCTGCTACTGAAATGAGCTTCCACAAACTTCACTTCAGTGTATGTGACATTTTTATTGTGTTTTGTATCATTTTGTCCTGTAGAGCAGTCTCCTTTGCACATTCAATTCGTTGCTCACTGGGTCAGCTTCAAAAGGTTCAAGAACTTAGTGGAGCACTTCTCTTGTAAGATGATGAAACCTTTGCTCCTCATACTTATTTTTTTCCTACTCTGCATTGCTTTATGCTGATAAGGAAACTGAAGTTTGAGAGAGATAAAATTTTTTAAAAAAATTCTTTGCCATTTACTTTCAATTTGTCCAAGTGCAGCATATCTGTGCTGACTCCATGTTCACTATTATCATTAGGACAACTTAGGGAGTGGGAAGAAAGGATTGTGGGAATAGCAAAAAGGAAGATTTCAAAGCAATTAATCTTTATTTTTACTTTTTTTTTTTTTTAATAATTGTCCATCTGTTCATTGTCATTTAATATACTGGTCAGCCTCATGAATGGATGAGACTTTCTCTGTTGGAAATAGGAATTTCAGAAAATCAATTTCTTTCTAAAGTTAGGAGATTAGTATTTGAGCTGAATAGAGACTCTGCGCTGTTGTATTTGTTTGTTTGAGACATCCATTGTTCTTGGAATTCTCTTGGAGCTCAGTGAACATTTTCATTACCACAAACAAACGTATTATTACTAAGACTTTGACACAGCCAGGCAGGGAACTTGCTGCTGCTCTGTTCCTCTTAGTATTCATCTTAATTCATCACACTGGGTTCATGTGGCATAAAAATGGGATGCACTTCACTGGAAATATGTGAATATATCCTCAGAAATATGCAGTTGTATGTACCCTGAGATGAGAGAGTCACTTTTAGTATCTATATTGGCTTTTCAAGCAGCAATAAAGGAAACTCTGCAATAATAACTGAGCACTTGTGACTGGCAAACACACTCCTGCAGTTCAGAACTGGAATATGAATGGGCACCACAGGAGGTTTGCCCATTTCTGATGAAAACAGTTTTAACAGCATGAATTTATGAATCTACTCAGTGCAAATGAGAGTTTATTATGCTGAGAGTCCAAAAATGATGCTTCATTTATTAAATTAATACAAAAATGGTATTCAGATAGTGTTGGAGAGTTTTGTAGACCTTCCTGAATATCAGAGCTGAGGCTGGAACCATTGACTTGGGTTATGGGAGGTAATGGTGAAAAACAGGACAAGCTGCCAAAAACTCCCTATTCTTTGCTTGATTGAAATGAATGTGTATTTGGAACAGCACCTGTCGCAGTTTCCCAATCTGTGCACTAGAGAAAATGGTGCTTGCCCACTTTGAAAATCCTATGTTTGTTTAATGAAAGCTTTTTGTAATTTTTTTTTTGCTCTACAAAAAAGCTTTTGCCCTTCTCAGATTATTCCTCCACCACGTGGGTCAGCTGCAGTTATTGCTGCAAGATTTGAAGCATTGACATCCACTGTAGTACTGTCTGAAGTAGCTTCAAATTTCCCTGGATATGGCAGAATTCAGAACATAAAATTCAGGCAAATTCGATACCTAGTGCCACATAACTGTGAGTCTTCCTGCCAGATTTGGATATCCAGTCTGCCAGCTGCACTGTGCACTGCCCAGCTCATTCAAACCATATGCCTTGAGCAAACAATCAGCAAAGTGTGTTAAAAGCTCTGAGAAGTACCACATTAGCCATACGTCAGCCAGCTGCATGTCCTGCCCTATTAATTTCGATAAGAGCTTACCCCTTCAAAACTGATTTTTGGACTTCTTTGTCCTAAAACTACGGCTTAAATAAAAATCTGTGCATCTGCAGTATAGGTTTACGGCAACAAATTCATTCGGTCTGCAAAATAATACTGAAATTTTGGTTCAGTTTTAAAAGTTTCCTTAGAGACAGAAGAGTCCATTACAAGCTTTTTTGTATCTGGAAGTGAAACAGTCACTCATGAGCACCCTAAAGCCATTTGTAGCACATATTCTTCATGCTCTTGAGGGACTCTTGCCCGGAGTAGAGTGCTCAGTCTTGTGCCATAAGAAAAATGAAAAATGTATGTATTGTTTTTCTTCCTTTTGTTGGGTTTAGCCGATGCTCACCCTGCTGGAGTCACTACCCTGAGGCTGTTTGCAAGGGTGACTCAAGAATACACTGGCAGTAATAAACATGTAAACTGTGTATTTTTATGGCTCCCTACATCTGTGAGGCACTGCTTTGTTTCTACACCTCTGTATATTTGTTTTATGTGCCCTGGTTAAAATGGATTCTCTGGTGTTTATATAGCCATGGATTGTTGTTATCTGCATATTAGAAGAAGGGGTGAATATGTTAAAAAAAAAAAAAAGAGATAGCAGTGCCATTGTGACAGATACAAAATACTTTCTGAGGGTCCAGGGTAGTATTATTTTAGATTCAATTTTGTGGGGTTTAAAAACCACAAGAAAAATACATATTAATACAAATGTTGCAGCATTTCTGAGCTGGAATGAAATACTTTGTTCCAAGCTCTCTTAGCTAAATAAAAAAAGGGTAGCAAGTATATTGTGAATGAAACATTTTCATTGCTGATTCTTACCTACATAGTCGTCGTCTTTGATCCTCTGAAATACTTTATCAAGAGAAACCAATGTTGCAAGTGCTAAGGCAGAGCAGCAGAGCAGCCTACTGGGGTTAGTTGTCTGTTCTCCACAGTGCTCACAGTTAAGTCAAAGTGAGGCATAATTAGGCAGGTAAATTCAATCTACTTTCTATCAGTCAAACTGATTTATACCGTTATTAATATCACCCTGCAATGTAAGGGATAGGAAAAAAATCTTTAAATATTAGGGCTAGTAGAGAATCTGACAGACTTTTATTGTTTCTTTTGACTGGAGCATCTCCGTGCCCAGGAGAGGCTGAGGGAGCTGGGGCTGCTCAGCCTGGAGAGGAGCCCCAGGGAGAGGGGCCCTGAGCCCTCGGTGTCTCTGTGTGTCCCCATGTCTGTCCCTGTGTGTCCCCATGTCTGTCCCTGTGTGTCCCCATGTCTGTCCCTGTGTCCCCATGTCTGTCCCCGGTGTCCCCATGTCTGTCCCTGTGTGCCCCCATGTCTGTCCCTGTGTCCCCATGTCTGTCCCTGTGTGTTCCCGTGTGTCCCCGTGTGTCCCCATGTCTGTCCCCGGTGTCCCCATGTCTGTCCCTGTGTGCAGGGAGGGCAGAGCAGCCCCAGGCCCAGCGATGGCCCCAGAGGCACGGGCAGGGCTGAGCCCAGGAGCTGCCCCTGCACAGGAGGCACAACTCCTGCCCTGGGCAGTGCCCAGCCCTGAGCAGGCTGTGCCCAGAGGCTGTGCAGGCTCCTCCCTGGGGATCTTGCAGAGCCCTGGGCACACACTGCTGTGCCCTGTGCTCGGGGATGGCCCTGCTGGAGCAGGGAGGTGGCACCAGAGCAGCCCCTGGGGACCTCTCCAGCCTGATCCATCCTGGGATTGTGTTTTATTCCTCTGTTGATCTGTGAAAGTTCTCACAGTAAATACAAATGACAAGGACACAGTTCCACTCTACAGGCCATAGACTGTGTGCAGTAGATGTAACTCACCGTTGTTTGTTCTCTGTTGCTGCTCGTCTCATCTCATCACAGACCTTTAATGACTTTATTGGGTAGTTTATCGACTCAGCTTCCAGTTTCCTTTTTCCTTGTATTCGAGGTCATTACAGACGGAATACATCTTTAATTGACACAAGATATCTCACTGTTCTACATAGCTTAAAATTACTAAAGCTCCTCCTTTGTGCAGTAGTTCTGGATAGATGCTCTCCTCCAAATTCTGGTCCTCAGTATCAACAATGTCGAACATAGTTTAAGACACTGGCAAATTCTTGGAGTTTTACTCTAGTTGTGGTGGAAGTGGCTGAAAACCCAACAGCCTTTTACCAGGTCTTGACTGTGGCTACCGAGTCTTAAGACAGGTCTGCAGAGACATAATAACTGATAAAAATACATGTTTATAAAGGTTGTTTCAAGGTTGGGGATGTGGCTCCCTGCAGAAGAATTCCTCCAGTGTTAAACTGATGCTACACTGGATGAGAGCCAACAGGCTCTAAACTTGCTCTTAAAAACCTGGAGCTGGAGATCTTTTCAGAGAATACATCTGTATTGCTAATTTGCACCTTGAAGGAGGAAATTGGCTGGAGAGTTGGTGAGAATGAATAAATTGATTCACAGTGGGTTGACAACTCCCTGTGTCCGACTTTCTGTGAAACATCTGTGGGTGATGCCACCACAAAATTTGACTGCTGGCTCGCAAGCTGGTCTACTATCAATATGTGATTAAAAACCTGTTGCTCAGATATATGAACTGGATTCGTGGCACTGTTTTCCAGATTACTTTGTCTAGCTTTGAATGGGTGATAAAAGGGCTGGAGCAGAGTAAGGAAAAACCTACTTCTTCAAAAAATGTAATCTCTGTTGGCTCTCAGAGATGTGCAAGTGGAATAATGCAGCAGAAAATCAAGCCCAGATCTGAAAGTAATGATTTATCCAGAAAATATTTTTCTTTATAAAAAGATTTCTTTTTACAATTTTAGAGAGAAAAATAATGAAGATGGGGTAGTTTTTGCAAGTATTACAAGGTGAAAATTCTAGCAGCAGAATCATTAAATGCACTCATTTGTAAACATCATTGATGGAGATGACAAGTTGTATAGATCACAATTCTTCTCTTCTTGTCATGATTTATTATTTGAGTAATCATGCAGCACAACACAGGATTTAGATTCCTCAAGAAAAAGATTTGCAATGTTTATGAATGTATTAGTATTTCATCATTAGAAAATTATGAGCTCAGAAAAAAAATCATTAGTTTCTAAAATGTGATGCTTGTACACTGAATAAAGCTATAATATAAACCAGACAGGCAGACCTGTGAATCAAATGCTCCTACACATCATATATTAAAGATCTTCCTGATTTCCTTCTGCTGTAGACAAAGAATACTCATGTTTGTGCCACTTTAATCCATGATGAAGGTGCAGCATGTACTCAGAAAAATGTCCTTATGTTGAGCACACTTAATAAGTATAACTGCACTATTAGGTTTTTTTTATTATTATTATTTTTTCATCCTGAGAATTGTCCAAAGATTCAAAGATTAAATGAGATAAGAGACTCAAGATGTCCTGGCAGTCTACACTTGGTGCTGAAGAGTGAATGGATTAAATATATGAAATTCTTAGCTAGTATCTTTCTGCAAAGGAAAACATTGCATTATGCAATTACACAATATGGGCAGTTAAATTTATTCAGCCCTTGTAGAATCTGCCTGTGGCTTCTTTCCCCCCCAGACAGACATTACTGTAGCTTTATTCTGAGAAGCAATTTGCCGTATCACAGCTGGTCATCAGTGAGGCATTGTTGGCCTCGTTCTGTGGCTGGCCTTCAGTGGGGCATTGTGATTCCCTGGTGCTGCTCTGTGCCAGGACACACACTCTGTCCTCAGTGCAGGGGGAGCTCTGCCTGTGGGCTGGTTGGTAGCACAAGCTGCAAGTTTGTTTTCTCGGGCTAAAGGGAAGGACTATTAACCACAAACTCTAGAGCCTCTGATTTTATAATTGGAAATCAATTGGGCAAAGCCTAGTTTTGCATATGCGACCTCTTCCTGTGACTGTATCCCAGAATGGTTTTCTCCTGAAATGGTTTGCTTAACAATCTTACATCAACTGCTAATCTATTTGCAAAATCAGTTTGAAATACTAAATTACCTGTGTGCTTTTGGCGACCAGAAAAAAAAAGCTTAACCAACATGGAATTATCTGAATGGTGTTTTTTTTGTAATTTACATGTTAATCTCATTGTTTATTTACTTTAATTAAAAGCCATCACAAAAGTTATTGGCACTGTGGAGTTGCAGTGACTTTGCTAAGGGCACAGTGGGGCCGATTACAGCTGGAGTTTATATTGTTCTCTTGTGTCCAAGGAGGGGAAAATGCAGCTCGAGTGTGTTGGGCCAGACATTGCTCAAAGACTTTTCTCAACTGGTTTGGCCACCATGGGCCTGTGTGGACTCATTTCTGTCCTGATTACCCTGGTGTTGGGGAATGCTCGGGTGGCAGGGATATAGCATTTCCTATTATTATCTTTTTTGTTATTATTTCTTTGGTATTGTGCACAGAGAGCTGTTCAGCTCTCGGAAAACAAGGTGCATTTAATACCAATGACCTTCAGATTCAGGGCTGGGGGAACAGGACCCAAAATCTGTTTTATTTCCTGGAAAATGAACTGTGCAAACTGTCATAAGTGCCAAGTTCTTCAGGGGCCAGAGTGGGGTCAGTGTTATTGAATATCTTCATTAAGGACATGGATGAATGGATAGAAGGGGTGGATTAGATCAGAAGTTAGGAAGAAGTGAGGCAGGCCCTGGCACAGGGTGCCCAGAGCAGCTGTGGCTGCCCCTGGATCCCTGGCAGTGCCCAAGGGCAGCTTGGACATTGGGGCTTGGATCCCCTGGGACAGTGGGAGGTGTCCCTGCCACTGTTGTTTTTTCCTGTATTTGCTTGATCTTATACAAACATACCAACATGGCAATATATAAAATACGTTGCTGTTCTGGTTACTTTTATGTTGGAAATGGAAAGCTCTTTCCATGTTAGAGGGGAAATTCCTAATTATTAACTCAGTAAAATTTTGGGGGATTTTAAATTTGCAATAACTAATTTATTGTGGTGGTAGCAATTTATATGCCAGGAAGCAAAAACGAAAATATAATCTATTTTTTTTTTCCTGAGGTCTCATTATCTTTGCAAGCTTGTTATTTACTACCCCAGAGTAGTGCTGTTGTAAAATGTGCAAGAATATCTGAGATTTGTAGTATGATAGGGCTGAATTGAATTGGATCTAAGTAACTGCAGATGTGGCTGGTTTCATCTTTATCAGCTTATCTAAGCCTTTGCACTTAAAGGCTTCTGTAAGTTCAAAGCACAGGCACTGCTTGGTTGAACAGACCTAAACTATGGTAGCCGTTCTTAGCCTTTCAAAAATAATTCTGATTTTAATTCAAACATATGTACTACAGAACTTGGAGGAGTTTAGATATGCATCAATTAAAAATTCCTTTCTGTTTTAATATGAGGAGGCACAAAAAAAGGAAAGATATCAAAGCTCTTGAAGTTTAATTTTAGTTTTCTCAAAAAATGTGTCTTCTTTCCATGTGAAACAAACATAATTGAGTTCTTTCCCCACTCCCTTTCTTAAAATAAAAAAGAAAAAATCACTCTAATATAAATCGAGATTTAGCATCAAAGAGCAATTTTGTCAATACAGGCATTTGGGGAGATTCTTAGAATGTCAGAATAATTATAACATTAGATTTCTGTTCAGCACAGGGATAGACAAAAATTTGCTACTCCAGAGCATACTGAGATATCTAAATGCATTTGGCTTTTGAAATGATGGCAGAGCCTACAAGTGCAGCAGGGCTAAAATGGCTTTATTTTTTTTTTTAATTTTTTTTTTTTTGCCTTGGGTTTGGGTTTGTTTGCATCTCCAATTTTGATAGTTTGTACTTCAGCTGGACGTCATGGCACGTTCAGAGCAGAGCTGAATCCTTTCTTTTGATTGTGTTTTTTTCAAAGGGCAGAAATATGGGCCCGATATGGATCACAAATAGATTGCTTCAAAAAGAGCCTCAGGTTTATGGCTGGAGGTTTCCACAGTGGGAACAAATTCAGCCTAATTCATTTACTACTGAAATAAGTTCAAAGCAATCCCAGAAAGGGCTGTCAACAGGAGTGGCTGAGTTTGTGCATCAAAACTTGTAATCCAAAACCCTTTTGGCCAAGGTGGTGTCTGTGAAAGATAAGCAGAAAGAAATTATTAGGAAGAGACTGTTAAAGAACTAAAGAGATCTCAGGTCTAATAATTTCTTTTCCCTTCCCAAAACTCAGTCCATCAGCTTTCACACTCCTGTGTGGTATTTGCCATCTATGGAAACTTGACTTGAGTCTTAATGATATCCTATATAAGGTGAGGGTATGTTTTGAAAATCTAATATTCCTATCCATGGGAAAAAAAAAAAGCAGTTGGATCCCCTGTAGTGTTTGTGCACTCAGCCTGGGGTGATGAGAGCCAAGGGATTACATCCAGGAGGCTGCCTGTGGTGCCTTGGAGATCAATGCTTGGCTCCAGCCCTGAGGAAGGGATCCTTCATCCCCCCTTCCTGTGGTGCAGCACAGCCCAGTCCCCACCACAGATCTCAGATGGATCTCAGGGAAAGCAGCAGGATGTTCCCTTAATGCACAGTGCCCCAAATCATGGGGGAAAAGGCACACTGGACAAAAAAAAAAAAAAAAAAAAAAAAAAAAAAAAAGGAACACCAAAAAGCACAACAAAAAATGGGGGAGTGGGAGGAAAGTGAGAAAACAAAACTTGAGAGGTTGGTTTGAGCATGTGAGGCCTTGACACCGTGGGGTGATGCTGTCACTGCAGTCTCTGAGCACAGGAGTCAATTGTGCCCATCCTTCCTGAGACAGCCTCCTGCACTGTGCTCCATGTTCCTTGGGACCTGACAACGTGTTTATTAATTTCCAGAGATGTTTTCTGGGGGAAAATTATTGCCTTCACAGGTGAGATTTCTCTGTGCTCGCTGTGGATTGCTGAGGAACTGGAAGGGGCTCCTGTCACTGGGAATGATGTAATGTA